>NW_027186446.1:5316462-5542097 GCF_028583685.1 Petaurus breviceps papuanus | reverse complement strand
CTATCTATCTATCTATCTATCTATCTATCTATCTATCTATCTACCTACCTATCTACCTATCTACCTATCTACCTATCTACCTATCTACCTACCTACCTACCTACCTACCTACCTACCTACCTACCTACCTACCTATCTATCTATCTATCTATCTATCTATCTATCTATCTATCTATCTATCTATCTATCTATCTATCTATCTGAAAGGGACGGAGGTGTAAGGAACTGAAGATAAACTTTTTTTTCTCCTTTCAGCACAACCCAAGACTGGCCTCCCCTTTCTCCATGCCCTGTACTCCACAAATGTCAGACCCAATACTTCCAAAGCCTTGTGTGGCCCCACACAATGGAGACCCCATCCAGAATGTCCAAAGGGCACAAGCTGCTTTGGCAACAATGCAAGTGCATTTAAGGAGCTGACTCTGGGCCACCTTGCCTAGACCCTCAGGGGCCCAAGCCCCAGAACTGAGGGCGCAGACTTCTCCCATCCTGTGCCCACTTAGCTTAAGCTGCATAGTTGGAGAAAATTATCACAAGAAACAAGGACCAGTGGAAAGAACGGGAAGATACCATCTGTCATAATGTTCTGTACAGTCTTGGGCCTTGTTCTTGGGGCCCTCATTTCCCTATCCATAAACAAGGGGCTAGATTAGACGATCCCGAAGGCCCCTTCCAGCTTTTTTTGTTCTGGATTCTAACTTTCATTATTCTACAGTTCCTTCCATAGCTTACATTTGTGAGTCTAAGTGATGTCTCTAAAATAGAAACTGTGATTGACATTTGCTGTTTCATGTCACTTACAAATCCATTTTGGGGAAAGCTTCTTATTTCAATTGATCTCAGTTTTTTGACGAGCTAGACAAAGATTTCCCATCCTTTTGGATGGGAGGTGCTGTGGCTGGTGGTAGTGGGGGTGGATATGCATTTAAATAAACCGTCTGCTACTTGTGACATATGGCAGGTGACCGGGGTGAGGGGTAGCATGACTGCAAGTGACAAATGGATTCTGGGTAGTGTTTTCCCAAAGATAGTCTGCTACAGATATCCTTAACCTCTGAACCATAGGTCACCTTCATTATAATCTTGTGCTGTTGGAACAATCTCCCCAATAGTACTTGGAAGGCCTCAATGGCAAGCCCTTTTCATTAAATTTAAGGAAGCAGTAATTTTTCCTTTCTTTTCTTTTCTTTTGATTTTGGGAGGCAATGGGGTTAAGGGACTTGCCCAGGGTCATACAAGTAGTAAGTGTCTGAGGCCAGATTTGAACTCAGGTTCTGACTACAGGACTACCTAGCTGTCCCTAGTAGCTTTTCTGATGGGAATATGAGAAAATGTGATGAGGACAATATTGAAGATGCAGCATGAGACAGTAGATAGAGAGTAGGCCTAGAAGCCAAAAGGACTGGGTTAAAATTCTTCCCCTGACACAACTGTCGGTTCCTGGGCAAATCCTATAACATCTCAGTGCTCTGGGCCAGTGGTATCAAAGTCAAATAGAAATGAATCATCTGCATATTGACACATTATAATTATCTACATTGTGTTGTATTTTTATTTATTTTTTTTAAAATTCTCAATTACATTTTAATGTAATTGAGGTTAGGAGAGAGGTTGAGTTTGACACTTTTGCTGTAGGAAATTTTCTAGGACTATAAATTGTCTATAAAGTGCCGACTGGCATTAGCAGAGGGAGTTTCTTCTTCTGGGATGTCTCTATGTCAGTGAAATCATAGGTCCACTCTATGCCATTACTATTGTTGTTACTAATGCTGCTGCTAGTATGTCCATGATTTTACCTTTCTACATTACTTTTCATTACTTAGGGGCAGGTAGGTATTGCAATGGATAGAGCACTGGGCCTGGAGTCAGGAAGACTCATCTTCCTGAATTCAAGCTTGGCCTCAGACACTTACTAGCTGTGTGACTCTGGGCAAGTCACTTATCCTTGTTTGCCTATAAAATGATCTGGAGAAGGAAATGACAAACCACTCCAGTAACCTTTCCAAGAAAATCCCAGATGGGGTCACGAACAGTTGGACATGACTTTACATCATTTTCTAGTTTTCCAAGAACTTTCTAATCTGTTATCCCCAATTGATCTTTACAAATGACAGCGTAGGTTTGATCATCCCATTTGACTGAGGAGACACTGAGGCCCAGAAGGAAGAAATGACCTACTCCAATAGGGGATGGAGCTGGGATTCTTCTTAGTTTCCCAGCTTGGTGCTTCCAGCTGGAACGGGCAGTTTGCAGAACCAGAATGTGGTTTGTGTCAGGGAGAGTGAATTCTAGGATCTTCAACAAACTTCAGCTTAAGTTTCTTGTCATGAACTGCTCTCTTGCAGTCCTGGAATGATGTGGACAGTGTCCTTGCTTGACTCCTCGGACAAAACTGTGTTTGACTTGTCCATCCTCTTCTTCGGGGGGTGGGGGTGGGGGAAGAAAGTTGGTCTGAGTGGCAGTTATCCTTGCTTTACTTCTCACTGTTCTCCCCTGAGGAGCTAGGAGCAGGATTCAGGCTAGCTTGATATGAGAGGAAATGACTCCTGGAAGCATGCAATCATGCAGCTCCATAAAGGAGTTTGTCCAGGATGGGAGTAAAAGAAGCGGAGTTGTGGACACATCGTCATAAGCTGAGTCTGGGTAGGGACAAATGATGGAATGGTTTCATGTAGGATGCTGGGCAGGAGGCTGTAACTTGGGCCATGTGAAAATTGGTCAAAGGAATTGGGGATGTTTTGCCTGGAGATGAGGATTAGGGAAGCCATATGATTCCTTTATTAAAAGTATTTAATAGGTCATTGCTTGAGGAAAGGTTAGTGAAAAAGTAAAAAAATACTGAACTTGAGTTTGAATCTTGATTCTGCTGCTGTTTATTATCTGGGTAACCCCTTGGGTAAGTCAAGTCACTTAACCTGCCTCAGCTTCCCTATCTAAAACGTGGAGAGGTTGGACGAGGCCACTAAAGTTCCTTCTCACTCTGGATCCCTACCCCTCTTAAGTCTTTTCTACTTGTCCAACAGGGACTTAGACTTGTTCAACTCAGCTTGAGGAGCCTAGGTCCTGATAGAGAGAACTGTCTTTGTCCTGTAGGGAGGTGGTTATTTGCATGTTGTCTCCTTCATTAGAATGTGAGCTCCTTGAGGGCCTGGATCCTGTAATTGCTGTTTGTTTTTGTTTTTATCCCTGGTAATTAGCACAAGGCCAGACACACAATAAGCATTAAATAAATTCTTGTGGAGATAAGCACTGGGCAAACACAATGATACAGTGGCCACATCAATAAAAGGGCTGTCTTTTTCTGTGTCCTGTATCCACCACCCCTCTAGCAGGAGGTGGGTAACAATGTGCTTCACCATAGGCCCTCTAGCCATCTGGTTGATCCTTGCGCTTTTCTAGGTCTTTCAAAATTGTTTTTATTTGCTTTGTAGCTGTCCTTCAAATTATTCCTTTGATTTTGCCACCTTTCACTCTGCCTTAGTTTAGAGTTCCCAAGATTCCCTGATCTGTTGTAATTTCTTATGTTTGGATACCACATTTTGTTTAGCCATTCCCAATTATCTTAAGAAAAAAACTAAGGCATCTCTACAAGTCTGGCTCTTTGATCTGCCACCCCTCCTTTAGTCGCCACTTGAGGATGAGGAAGTTTGTTTTGTTTGTTCTTATTTCCTGCCTGGTATTATCTTCCCTCTTCACCTTTCCCTTTCCCTGCTTGTTCCCCTATTGTGTTAATGTGTCTCTCACTATGTGTGCATGTGTGCGTGTGTGTGTGTGTGTGGGGGGGGGGAGAGGAGACATTCTCCTTTGTCCATTTCAGGTAAGAGGTTCATCTGATGCCCACCTCTCCAAACCTTCCCTCCATATTTGCTTGCTGTTATCATGTACTCCGATTAGGAGAAATAGCAAGTTCTTTCTCTTTCCTCTTTTCTATTCCAGTGTATTCCTCATCATCTTCCATCACATTCCTCTTTTTAGAACCCTTAGAACAGAACAATCTGCCCCTCAGTCATTCCATTTTCTTATTTAATTTCCTCAGTATCCTTTGGAGAATTGCTCAAATGAATTTACTGTTATTAGGTTTCTCTGGACTCTTGAGTGTGTATTTTCAAGTTCCTGCTCAGTTCTGGGTTGGGTTTTTTCTTTCTTTTTTTGATCAGAAATGTTTGAAAGTATCTTATTTCAGTAAATGGCCATTTTTCTCTCTGAAAGATTGTCTGTGGCTTTGAGGGGTAAATTACTCTTGGTGACAGACCTATCTCTTTTGCCTTTTGAAATATATTCCAAGATCTCTCCTCATTTATAGTAGAAGGATCCTGACTGGTTCCTAGGTCCTTGAACTGCTTCTTTCAGCATTTTTTCCCAGTATTTTCAGTACTATTTTTCAGTATTTGGAAGGACTAGATTTTGTCTGTGACATTCCTGGGACTTTTTCTTTTGGGATTTCTTTCAGGAAGTGACTTTCAAAGTGGGGTACACTTTGATGCTTTTATTTTTACTTTGCATTCTTGTTCTAATAGATCTAGGAAGTTTTCACTTAGATTTCTTGAGATACAATGTCCAGGCCTTTTTTTTTTTTTTTACTTAGGAAGTCCAGTGCCTTAAATTCTTTCTCTTTATTTTTATTTCTTTTATTTTCTACATTTATTTCTAACTTGTTTTTTTAATCTCAGTTTACTTTTTCAGTTTTACAATCATATTTGTTCTAACATTATTTATCTCATGGAATTATTCACTAATTTCTGTTTAGTATATTCTGTTTTTCAGAAAGTATTACTTGGGTACAGGTGAATACTTTCTGTTCCAAGTATTTATTCTTCTAATTCATTCCTCAAACTCATATTTTTAAAAATCTCTTGCTTCATTTCTTCCAAATAGTCTTGTAGTCCTTGTGGAAAATCCATTTTTCTGTTGAGTTTCTGTTCCCAGTTGTTGCTAAGTTCCTTTGGAAGAGATTTCTAGATTTATGGTAAATTTTTATACTATTTAAGGGATTTTTTCTTTTACTGATGTATCTAGATTTAATCCTTGAATTGGGGCTTTGTGCCAGAGCTAGCCTCTGTCCCACAGCACTCTTGGGTAGGGTGGTTGGTTCTGCTTATTGGCTCTGGGTCACCTGGGTTACTGTGCTAACTTAAATCTCCTGGGGCTAGCGTCTTCTGGATCTTTGTTCAAAGTGCCAGATCTTAGGGTCCCTCTGTGACTTCTCAGGAAAGAGTATTGAGAACCTCAGACCCTGGGCCTGGGATATATTAGTCTAAATGCTGCTATGCCTCATTGGTTGCTGTAGCTTGTTGAAACTTCCAAGGTTTCTACCTTAGGGCTTTTTCTGGGAGCCCCTTGCTCTCCACACAATGTTGTAGGCTACGTGTGCTTTTTGCTCATTTGGGGTACACTTTGAGGCTCCTCGGTGTGGTTTCCTGTGCCAGCATGACTGCTTTGGCTATTGAGTGACCCCCTTTCCTGTTTCCTCTAGGTTTCTGGCTTGTTTTGGGGCAGTCCTGTGGTGGTAGAAGGATACACATACTATAGTTTATCACTGGCTTTCTTGCTTATTACTAGATCTTGTGTGATTTAAAAATTTTCTCAAGTAGGTATGTAGGGGGAGTGGGCTGGTTGGACTCTGTTTAGGTAGCCATCTTGGCCAAAGGTTGTCTTTTTTTGCTTTCCTGTGGCAACATCACTTGGGAAAGATGTTTCAGGAACAAAGAAAGGAGAGATATTAGAACTAGAAAAGCTTTTAGAATACTTATGATTCAACCTCCCCCCTTTTATAAAGGAGACAGTTGAAGGGAGTGAAATTCAGGCTAAAGTCTTAGAGATTCTCTTTGGACTTCAGTTGTCCCGGCTTCTCATTAGAGCTTCTGCTGTGGTCCTAACCCCCATCTTCTTCCTGCCCATAACCACACAGAATCACATACTGATGGCGCATTGGGTTCCAAGGTTCCTTCTACCTCATAAGATCATGATGTCTTGATCTTATGAATAGCTGATCTCTAAGGCTCTTCTTACGTCTGACATTCCATGATTGTGAGGTCCCTCCTGGTTTTGACAATTTCTGGTTTGATGATTCTAAGGTCCCATCCAACTCTTACATTATCCAAGAATCATAGAACTAGAGTTGGATAGTCCACAGAGGTCATCTAGTCCAACCTTTACTTACCCATGTCATGAATCCTGTTGGTAACATCTTCAATTAATAGCTCTCACTATAGGATTCTGTGATTCTAAGACCTCTTCCAGTTCTCAGGGTCCAAGTCTCCATAATGGTTTCCTTGACCTGACAGTCTTGGGTTCCATACTGCCCAGCAGAGACATGTGGATAATTCAAACTTGCACTGAGAAATCAAAGCCAAGCTAAAAGGTATAATTACTTCTCCACAGGGTCCTGCTCACATGACAGCCGAGCTTTCTTCCTCCCCAGCAGTGGGCTATGTCCCCATGGGACAGAAACCTGAGGCAGTAGTGCATGCCATGAAGGTACGTCTCTGTGTCCCTTTCTCCACTCCTACCCCTCTCTCTGCTGTACAGTGTAGCAGCAAGCCCCCTTGCATACCCAGGATGGCTGCTAGCACAGGTTCTTTGGTCTGCTTTTTTAAAGGAAAACAACTCAAAAAGGGTTAACAGTCTTAGTTTGATCAAACATATATATCATTTACTAATTCAGGGGAAAATTCAGCACCCTGAACCTCAGAGAAAATACAAACAGAAATTTCAAAGCCGACAAAAAAATACAGAGAAAATAACACCACTCAAGAGACCTTCTAGCTGTCTGACCATTACATACATACATAGTTAACAGAGAGAGAAGCACCAACATCTGGGCTTAGGGACATTGCAACCTTCATGACCCACTGCCTAATTACAAAGTAACAAAAGGTGTGGGCCTTCCTGAAAAACAAGCTTCCCCTAAGCGAGTTTCTCTTGTTGGGCTCCAAGTGAGGCCCATTAAAGGGCAGGGAAAATCTTCAAATTCCCTTACCATTACATATACATACAGACTCAGAGGGCACCCTAGACCACAGTTGCCTAGGACTATGTTCCTGATGTGCCACTGACTGTCTGAATGTGTAACTTTTTTTGATTTTTCATCCCTTGAAAAATTTCTTGTCCTTTTTTTATTTTTGTGGGGATGGGAGGTGGGGTGGAGAAGAAATGAAGAAACAGAATGTGTATTTGTGTGTGCATGTGTGAGTGCACTTGTGTGTGTAATGATAATAATCGAAACAGATTTTTAAAAGTCTTGGATGTAATATTCTTTGAGTCCCATTTCCTTGTTTCCAGATGGGACTACCTCCAAACCTATGAGGAACCTAAGAGTCTACCTTTGGTTGTTATGCATATATGTATGTGTGTGTGTATATAGATATAAATATATATGTGTGTGTGTGTATACACATATCCATCCATACATACACACATTCATATATGTATGTCCAAATAGGTATATATACGCACATGTAATATAATGTTTTATATTACTCATATAATTTTAATATGATATGTAAACACACACATATATACATGTGCATACACACACATATTTGCTCAGAATGGATTTTCTAAAAGAGCTTTAGATAACAGTGTCAGAGCTTTTAAGAGTAGGACTTTTTTTTTGTGCTCTCTTCCTTTATGCCATCTTTCTGTAGTTCCAGAACATAGGTAGCAATGTAGCCTCCTGGAAGGAGTAGGCTGGGGATCCTATTCCCAGAGCTGGTTCTTCCACTCTACAACTCTGGACAAATCATTTAACAGGAAGACAGAAGTGCCTCCTCCCCTTCCTCACAGGAAAATTATGCAAAGCAATGAGAATATTGATAATATTGATGACTCACCTTTATGTGGTCTTTTAAGGTTCCAAAAAGCCTCCCTCATAAGAACCCAAAGTCAATTTGGAAATGTACAGGTGTTATATAAACAGTAGTGGCCATTGGAATCATAAATCACAGAATGTCAAAACCAGAAAGGGCTGAAGAGTCATAAAATGTATATTAGAGCTGAAATGTATATCACATAAATGTATATTATGAAATGTATATTATGTAAAATGTATATTAGAGAAGAAATCTTAGGAATCATCAATTCCTACCCCCTCATTTGATACATGATTAAGACAGACCCATAAGAAGAGAAATCACTTGCCCCTGGTCATATACCTAACAAGTGGTGGAGACTAAAAGATCTCTTTTCTTAGAACAGATCAGTGTTTAAATGTTGAGCAGCAAGTGTAGATGGGATATGAAGGGAAAGTAGGGTGTGAGCATCAGAAGGGTCTTGAATGCTAGATTAGCAAGCTTAGACTTTATATTGAAAAAAATGTTGTCTCATGGTGAATTCTGGATTACAGCTGGTCAAAGAACAGTGACTGAACATTACTATGTGTCCTTCAAATACAGATCACTCAATCCTTAAGGGCTCATATATCTAATTATGACACAAGGAGGGAAGAAAGATATTTTCAGCTTATCTAGCAGTTGTGTCAAAATCCAGGGCTGGAAGACTGAGTTTAAACCAGTCTAAGTGTAAACCTCTACTGGAGGAAAAAACTATTCGCTAATAACCCTTGTGCATTCATTTGCCTCTAGGTCTTGGAAGTTCATGAAAACCTGGACAGGCAGATACAGGACAGTTATGAGGAAGACCTGAGCGAAAAGGAGAAAGCAATCGTCCGTGAAATGTGCAATGTAATGACCTTAAATTCTATGGGGTCTTGGAGAAATTGTTCTCATGGCTCTTGCCCTACTCTCTAGAATGGACCAAAGGGCACTTGGACATGTCTTAATGTGAAAGGCAGGATGGGGGAAACCTGCCTTTCAGTCCCAGTTCTGTCATCTGCCAGTTGTGGACAAGTCACCTGACCACTCTGGGCCTCAGTTTCCTCAAGAATGATATAGGGATGAAAAATTCTTGTTCTGCCTCCCTTGCAAGGTTCATAATTAATGCAAATGGGTTTTGACAAGTAAAAGGTTAATTGAGAAATGATTTTTTTTTCTGGGAGGTTGGAAATATTCATAGAGTTTTAGGATGTTGACATTGCTAAAGGTGTTAGAGATTGTCTTCTGGATTAAGAGTCTCAATTTACAGAGAAGTGAACTAAGGACCCACAATAATGGTAACACGCATTTCAAGTGCTTCCTGTAAGCTAACCGTTGTGTGACAGCAGTTCTCAAAAAGCACAGCAAGTTCATAGGATTGTATATTGTTTTAGAGCTGGAAGAGATTTGAGAGGCCAAATAGTCTAACTCCTTCATTTTATAGATTTAGGCCCAGTGAGATTAAGTGACTTGCCAAGGCCATATAGGTGTGTGTGACAAAGGCATGATTTGAATCCAGGTCCTCTGACTCAAAAGCCAGTGTTCTTTCCCTTGTACTGTCTTGCTTCTGAATTAATACAGAAGGCAGAGCCAGAATTCAGATCTGACTGGTTCCCAGGTACCCATTGACTGAATGATCCCACTGCCTTTTTCTTGTGGGCAATGATGTGGGTAAGTGGCTTGCCTACATGTAGGCTCAGACTCAGATCTCTTAACTCCTCCCACTATAACAAGGGCTGGCAAATGACCGTTTGTTTGCTTCTGTATGGCCTAGGAGCTAAGAATATTTTTTACACTTTTTTAATACAAACTTTATTTTAAAATGGAAAAACCATTCTTAGCTTGCAGATAGTGGGCCAAATTTAGCTTCTGCATTGTAGTCTACTGACCCCTGTACTGCCCCGTAGGCTCTCTGCTCACCCTTAGTCACCTGAGCCCACAGGCAGCATTGGTCTCATCGTCTTTGGGAGGAGCATGTTTCTGTGTCCCAGGGTTTGTGGCTCCTACTATGTATCCAAAGATCTGCCTGTATGGGGAAATTTGGAAGCCACCATTTTCTTGAGGGGAAAGTATATTGTACAGTGTTAGAGGGAGGCAATGAGATATAATAAGGAAGACCTGAGTTCATCTCCAGCCTTTGACCACAGTGACTGTGTTACCCTGGGAGGTACAAATCTCCATTTCTAAAGGTTGTTTTTTTTTTTAATTGAAAATGTCCTAACTTGCTTAAAAAAAAAAAAACCTGAATAAATATGCTCCCTGGGCTCAGATGCTTATTGTAGCAAGGTAAGTGCTGCCCTCTCCTGACCAATGCCTAGAATAGGGACTTTGTGTTCTTGGAATTCCACATATCTTAGGCTCTGTGACCCAGGGCAAAACATTTCACCTTTCTAGGCCAGTTTCCTCATTTGAAACAACTTTCATTTGTATAGTGCTTTATTGTCGTTGTTAATTGTTTTTATTCATGTCTGACTCTTCCTGACCCTATTTGGGGTTTTCTTTGCAAAGATTCTAGAGTGGTTTGCCATTTCCTTCTCCAGGTCATTTTACAGATGAGGAAACGGAGTCAGAGGATTAAGTGACTTACCCAGGGTCACACAGCAAGTAAGCGCCTGAGGATATATTTAAACTTGGGTCCTCCTGACTCCAGGCCTGGCATGTTATACATTATTGCACCACCTAGCTAACCTTGAATTGTGTTTTCTAGTTTATAAAGACCTTTATGAATATTCATTCTTATCTTAAAGCAGACTGATGAGGTCAGTAGCATGAGGATCATTGCCTCTGTTTTACAGAGGCCTAGAATTTAAGTGACTTACCCAAGGCCACATAGTAAATGGTAGAACTAAGATGGACGCTTAGGTCTCCAGACTCCCAAGTCCAGTGAGCTTTTATCAGGTAGTGCCTTTCTGTGCATAATAGTAAGTGTGGCCACTGCTCACAGTGACTGTCATAATACCAACATCTGCACCCCCAAGGAGTATTCTGGTTTAATTTTCCGCAAGTTTGTGCAAAGCTGTATAGGCATAAGTTTAGAGTGATGTGACCTTGAGGAAATCCCTTTCACTTTCCTCATCTGGAAAATGATGAGACTGGAAGTAGATGGTTTCCATTTTCTTTTGGCTCTAACATTCTGTGTTTCCTGCTCCTGGGAACTTATAAACAAACATTCTCTTATTCTGTCTACCTGTCCTCGTGGGGTGAATTGAGGGGTCCATAGAGGGAAAGAGGGAATTAGAGTAAAGTATATTATTAAGAGATCCCTTGCCTTGAAGACCAAAAGACTTGGGTTTGAGGCTCACCTCTAACTTAGGGGACTGTTTTAACCCTTTGAGTCTCAATTCCTTCATCTGAAAAATGAGGATAATAATCACTACTGCATTTCCCTCTCAGGATTATTGTGAGGACCAGAGGAGATAATAATGAATATTAATGCTCTGTAAATTCTAAAGTGCTTTACAAATTTTGATTATTTAGGGGAAACTGAGGAGAACAGGAAAGTGACTTGTCCAAAATCACACAGGGAATTAGTAGAGGAGGCAGGAAATTTGTATTTGGATATTTGAATCTGACTGCTAGTCTTGAGCTCATTCTACTCCACCAACCTGTTGATTGTTTTGATCTTTTGATCCTACTGTCTCCTTGTCTGAGGACAATCATCCAGAGGAATTGATATTTAAGGAGGAGGCCTCCCCGGTAACCCAGATGTAGCGAAATAATACTGGGCTTCATCCCTAAAGATTTGACTAGTGGATGCCTAGACCTGGAGGGAGACCTTGGTGTCTGCTTCTGCTGAGTGTATCAGCTTCTCCTTGCCCATTCATCTCCACTTTCCCCCAGAACCGTCCCAAAAAACATCATCCTCAGCCTGTGGTTGCATTTTCCTTAGCCAGATTGATTTCTAGGCTTAGAATTAGTAAAGCCAGAAAGTTTCCTTAGTTTGAATTTTGGACCAGTGTTGCCATCTAGTGACCTTTGCTAACAGTACAGGCAGAGACCTCAACTCAGAATGTGGAAATTAGCAACCATCAGCAGAAGGCCAATTGCTAAGTGCCCATGTCTGGGGTGGGGGGATGTCTTCTGAGAGACACAAAATCATAGAATTTTGAGATGAATAAGACCATAAAGTTATATTCCTTCTCCAGGCCTCAGTTTCCCCATCTGAAAAAATGAAGGGGGAGGACAGAGGACCAGGGTTCTTAAGGCTCCTTCTTATTCTAACATCCTCTGCTAAATCTTATTAAAGCAATATGAAAAGATGAGGACTAAGACTAGTTGCACTGTGGGCCCCCCATCCCCAATTCAAGTCCTCACTCTGCATCACCTGGGCAAGTTCCTCTCTCTGGAGTTCAGCTTTCTCCTCTTTAAAACAAGGGAGCCAGACTTCGATGATCTCCAAGGGTTTTTTTTTTTTTTTACAGCTCTGCTATTCCATTACTATATGAGACAGAAAACAGTACAAGTGATTGTATTACATACAAAAAAGCAATACTAGGTAGTTAGGAAGCTATGCTAGTGATTGTGTGGTCAACGAATAAGAAAGCAACTATGGTGGTTTTGGACCACCAAATAGCAGGTTGCACTAGGTCGGTAGGCATGGGCCTTTATTCATAGACTTGTCTCTGTCTCCCACAGGTTGTATGGAGAAAGCTTGGAGATGCAGCAAGTTCCAAACCTTCCATCCGACAGCACCTTTCAGGAAACCAGTTCAAGGGGCCCTTGTAGGAGCTTTACTCTGAAGACTGGGGACGAGTGTGTATAGGGGAATGACTTCTTAAGAATGGGACAATGGGAGATGCACAAGAGGGAGGGACCTCTCATTCTCTGGCTGCCAGAATTATTTTTGTGGTGTTCTTTGTAAATATGGCAGCTTTGACCTAGGGTACTCTTGAGGTCCTGGGATGGCTCTTCACTGGGGAAGCAATCATTTTCCATATACTGCAAATGGAGTTCTGATCATCCTGTTTCAGAAATACCCAGTTGGAGAATTTTGAGCGACCCAGTGGAGCCCCTCTCACCTACAGCTTTTCCCATCTTTGCTACTGAAATGGCTTTTTCAAGAGTGAGTTAGAATGCGGTTCAAGTTCCTGGTTGGGTTGTTCAAAACTCAGCCCAGAATTCCACTTTCCTTTTCTGAGGTTGTCAGCCATATAGTTTTTGGGGTCATGGTAGTATGGGGGGGGGCAATTTCTGATAAGCCTAGTTTATGCACTAGGGGAAAAAAGACCCTTGAGATGTCTGAAGATTCATCTCATCCTGTCTCATACTTAATCCATCCCAGAAAGAGCCTAGTGAGATGCTGGACTTCTTTTGTTCGTTTACTTAGCCCAGAACAAAGGCTACCATGTGTTGTTTTTGTCCTCATGTGAATAACTTTCCTCATGATATCATGCATCAGAACATGAGTTCATGCTTAACATTTATGTCTTGATAAATCTGACAGAGTATCTCACTGGTAGCCATTCCCCACAATCTACCAGCTTCCTTTTCATAGACCAAGTCCTTTTTCCAGGTGAAGTTTCCTTTGAATTCTGGTTGAGTCTTGGTAGGCAAGTAAACAACCCCTCCCATAAGGGCCTGGAGTGCTCTGTGAAAACACTGGGGAGCTGGTCCACAGCTGTCCATTAGTATTAGTTAATTCAAAGACAAAGATGAGTCTGCCCTTTTTCTATAGCTTACTTTATCTCCCTACCAAGTCTTGGTTGAGAACTTCAGATCTCCTAGGATTTTATAAGTGTACATTTTCTCCTTCCTTCACTTTCCACCACAGGAATTCTTTCGTTTACTGTGCTTTGTTCCTGGTGATGAGTCTCTCCAGAAAGTGGATGATCTTCAAATGAAATAAAATTCCTTTGTTGGGCCCTTTTGAAAGCTTTTCTAGCTTGAAAGAACTGGGCAAGTCTTGCATGCTGCTGACGTAAGACTTTGAGAATCTAGGGAATTTCTTATCAGTGGGTCTTGGGATGTTTATAAAATCTCAAGGGTTTTTATTTCTTCCATGGAATTGCTCCTTGCTAGGTTTCTTGATGATCTTGCAATATAGGTTGCCCTCTTTCCAATTCAGGTATGTTTTAGTCCAATTTAATTGAAAGAAGGGGAAAAAAAGAAATCTGCAGAAAGCAGACATTGTCATTTCAGAAAGTATCCTCTGCTTACACACACACACACATACACACACACACACAATTACGTTAAGATTTTAGAGTTGGAATTGCCATCTAGTCCAACCCATATCTGAGAAACCATCCATCCTCACCACCTGATGAATGGTCATTTCGCCTTTGCTTAAAGACCTCCAGTAAGGGGGGAGGGGGAGGGAACACACTGATTCCTAAGGCAACCCATATCCACTTTGGGGCAAGCAGATAGCCCTAATTATTAGGAAGTTTCCCCCTCATGTCGAGCCTAAATTACCTCTATTTGTAATTTCTACACGTTGCTCCTAGTAACGTTCTCTGTGGCCAAACATAACGAATCTAATTTCTCTTCTACATTATATAACCTTTCAAGTATTTGAAGGCAGCTGTCATAACATATCTCCTCTCCCAGCCCCTTAGACACATCCTCATATGGAATGGACATAAGGATTTGTACCATTCTAGTTGCCTCCTTCCCTCCACTCCTCCTTCCCAGTTTATCCATGTCCTTTCTCAAATGTAGTAAACAGAACTGAACACCATTCTTCAGGTATGGTCTAACAAGGGTCAAATACAAAGAAATTATCACTTTATTCCCATAAAAGCTATGCCTCTCTTAATACTCAGGCCAAGAAAACAGCTTTTTTTGGCTGCCATATACTGTCAACTCATATTGAGCTTGGATTTCAATAAAATCCCCAGACCTTTTCTGATGAACTGCTGTCTAACCCTGTCTTGTATTTGTGACTTTGAGGAACTTGTGTAAGCCTTTACATTTATCATTAATAAATAGCATCTTGTTAGATTCAGCCCGATTTTCTAACCTATCAATACTTTGTTGAGTCTACTGTGCTTGACTTGCAAAGGTGCTAAGGATGCCATCTTTTCATTTATCTAAATCTTTCATAAAAACTTCCTAGTCCAAGCAAATATCCCTGAAGCACTCCCACAGACCTTATGAAGTTCATGTGGAACTATTAATAACACACTGACTATGAACCACTTATCCAGTTCTGAGTCAATTGTACTAGCATCTATTCAACATTTCTCCAGAGATACTTTATATTGCTTTCTAAAGTCTAGGAAAACTGTATATTTTCCCAATCTATCATTTAATAACTTATGTTGAAAAACAGAAATAAGTTTAGTCTGGAATGGCTTATTCTTGACCTTTTAATTAGGAATGAGTTTCATTTGGAACCAGTTCCCTCCAAGCCTCCATTTAGAGATCCAGAGGGTACCTGGAAGCCCTCCCTCTCAGCACCTTAACTGGGGCTGCATATGGGCTCTTCTTGCACTATTTCCAATTCTTTTACTCAGTAAATAGAAATTCATGGATGTGTAAGCAGAGCTAGAGCTGACCTGAGCTGACTAGCAACCAGGAAGGATTTTCCAAAGTCAGAGAATTAAGGCACTGCCCAAGAAGGGACTGGATAGACAAACCAGCACTTAACTATTGGGATATCAAACCTGACCCTCTAGTGAGGTTTAGTGAAAAGTGCACTGAACTGGGAATCCCATAAACCTGTGTTTTAGCCTTCCCTCATTTATTACATGGCTTTAGCAAAGTTACTTCTTTTTAGGGCTATTTCCTCATGAAAAAATCAGGCTGCCACGTAGGTGTCACAAGAATCAAGTGAGACATAAAAGGATTTTGCAAAATTGAAGGTTCTGCAAAGTGAGAAACATTACTATTCTGGAAGGTAGAAAATGTTAAAATTTAGTCATGTCAACTCAGTTTCCTCATCTGAACAAGGGGAATTGGACTGTCTCTCAGCTCTAACATCCTGCATTTCTAAATCTGAAGTCCTGATTTACTGATAGTCTATCAGTGTTTTTGAGGTCACAATGTCATTTCCAATAAATTGTAGGTGGACATGTGACATTATCAATTTTCTTGCCCTCTTGGCTTCTTTTTCTGTCTCCTTTTGTTAGTTTACTTAAGGTAAAGAGGAAATACTCTCCTGAGTCACTTTTCCCTTCTGACATATGGTGATTTGAATTCCCTTCCTTAAAAATTGAGGCAGCATGGCATAGTAGTTGGATTTGCCGTTAAAGCCAGCAAGATGTAATCCTGGACAAACCCCTTAACTTCCCATTGCTCTAGGCAATTTTCTAAGGCTATAAAAGTTGCAGAGAAGTCTTAAGTTGGTAGAGGGAGTTTCCTATACCAAAGAAATCATAGGTCCAGTTCCTATACTCTTTAAAAAGTTCACATTTTAAAAATGATGAATCCAAACCTTCATTTGTTCATGGAATACATGCTCAGTGATTTACCTCATTAGTATGACACTGCTGCTGACTTCTCTCAATCATCCTGGAGCTTTTGAGTGGTAATGACTTACTCTATCAATTCAATCTTGAGATGCAAATAAGAGTTTGCAAGCATGAAATACATTTTTGTAATAGTTGTCAAAGTACAGGGAGGCAGATATCATATCATTATAAGCAAGAATTTCTGAACATAGAGGCCTTGAAGAGATCCCTTCATTGCATGGGTGGCCCCTTCTAATAATGTTCAGTTTTTTGCTTAACGCTACAGACCTGTAAATGAGATGACAAAAAGAGACAACAGACATTTTTTATGTCTATTTGGAAATGCATTGGCTAAGACAACTCCACAAAGAAGCAATTACCAACACCGATTTGACCCATAAATCCAAAAATGAATAGTAGAGTGACCTTTGCAAGTGTCTTTTAGATGTCAGACTTTTTTACTAACACCTGCTTCCAAACTGGTATAAGGTATGAAGCAATTTTCCATAGAACCACACCTGACTTTTTGGCAGTACCTTAGTATGTAAATAATTTTAGTTAATTTGTATTTCTCTGCCAGAGCCAAAATCAGAAACTGATAGCTTCCAGGTTGAAGATGGCACCCAATAATGTTCCCAAGTGAAATAGAGGCTAGTGTTTTCTCTATGGACTTTTGAGTTTTTTTATTTGGGGGACACAGGAAACTTTAATGAGAAGTACCTAGTAAGATATACCTCTACCAAAGTTTACAGTGGTATAGTCTTATCTAGATATGGAAACACCTGAATGCTAACTTAAGAATCCTTAAGCCTAAATCTTGGCTGTCTTCCAGAGCAAATGAACAGCACATTTGAAGTTTCATTAAAACAGCTGTACTACAGTGTTTACTACGAAGCTGTGCTGGGGTGACCATTGTACCTCAGAATCCAAACCCATTGAGCATAAGGCACATTTTAATTCAAATGTCATTAGCATTGTCAGTGTTTAAATAAAAGGAAAGTGACCTTTCATCTTTTTTGAACAGGGGAGGGCAAGAATAATACTACTGATCTTTTAAAGAAACAAAGTGTGTGACTACAAAGTGGTAAAATTGTGTATTTTTCATAAAGCGGGGCATGTCTCTTTGTGCTGCTCTGTGGAAATCTGCTGGAAAGTGTATGATTTCTGTATAGCCTGTGACCCGACAGTGCCCCACCTACCCCTTCCCCCCCCTCCCTTTTCCGTAGACTGTGATTTATATGAGAACTGGAACAAGTACGTTCCTGATGTTTGTGTACAGAGCAAAAAGCCCTTTAGACTTTAGCACGAATTTTTACCTTTCATTGAAGCCACTTTGATTTTCTTGGGAGGAAAATAGATTTTTTTGGATAATGTGTGGTTAAAAACATTGATTTGAAATATTTTAGTAAAATGAAGTCAGAGATATGATTGTGATAGTGTATACTTGCAGTTAAAAGAAATAAACTTCTTTGTAAGCAAGCTGTGATGACTCCCAACTTTGTGATTAAGACTGGCCCCACTGTTAGTTCTAAACTGCCCCTGCCTGCACCTGAGCAGATATCGGGAGTCCCCTTCCCCATACATCTCCCCCACATATGCCTAAAGATCCTTCTGGGAGGCAAACACAGCTTTCCAGGGTGATCCATTACAGAGTTCAGTTATAAAACCTCCCCTACAGGTCCTAGAGAGTACTTTGGTGTGACTCATGGTCATTCAGAGAACAGAAATAGAAAGAAATTAAAGTTAGGTAGTCTAACTTACCAATGGATTTTTCACCCCTCAAATTCAGTCAGTTAAAGATGTTCTCATTAAAACAGTGGAAGCTTAGTCCCCACAAGCTGGCTGAATCCTGTAAGATTCAGTGGGGAAAGGGATGGGATTCTGTCAGTAGATGACTGATTTGGGGCTGTGTAAAGGAGGAACCCCAGAAGCATGAGTAGGGTGAGGGTGCAACAGTGAGGTTTTAAGTCACGTATTCTCCATTTTCCTCCTCCCCCTAAAAAAACATTCTTATATTTTCAGAACTGATTTTATTTGGGTAGGTAACTGACTGAGGGAGTCTCATCTGTAACCAAGATGGAATTCACAGTATGATGTTACATTCACACTTTAAAAATATATCTGTATGTACAGGAATTTGTAAATAGATGTAAACATACATTACTTTCCAAGGTCCGGTTTTCCATTCCCTTGTCTCCCCCCACCAAAAAACAAACAAAAAAACAGCCCCAAATTAGGCAAAGCCAACCTGTCCAAAACAATTTTAAAATTAAAAGACTGATAATACCAGTTAAACCAAGAAACTCTGACAACAGCATCATGTATCACTGGAGAGTATTACTGAAGGAAAACAGTTTTGACTTTAGATGATACTGGATTATTTAAAACTTATTTTTCAGTAAAAGTAGGCACTGATTTTTAAAAGGAAATTTACTCCTTACAGATAACTATTGAGCCAATATGGCTGGTTAACATGTTCACTAGTATAAAGTAATCCAGTGCAGTAACAACTGATTTTAAATTAATCAAGTGTATAAAGTTAGATTATAATTGGCTTTGCAATAGCTATACAAGAAGCCATACTGTAGAAGGCTTACTGGAGTTCAAGTTCACCATTCCATTCCCTTTCTGTACTGCAGCTGTGTAGCATTATACAAAGTACCCTGCTGTTCAACTATTTTTTGCCATTTAAACTATACTTCAAAGGTAAGTGATTAAAAAAAAAAATGAAAAAAAATTGGTTTTTGAGTTTTAAAAAAAGGGGTGAGGGGGAGAAGAGGCATCATGTTATCTCATCCAAGCTGCACGTCCCAATCCTCCCACAGGAGGCATGCCAGGTGGGGGGATGGGAGGTGGCACCGGGGGTTGCCCACCTGGGGGCACAGCTGGAGGAGGGTAACTGGCAGGTGGCATCCCAAGCCCTGGAGGAGGGTGGGGAGGAACAGCATGAGTTGGAGGCAATCGTGGAGGTGGGAAGTTGGGGTTGTATGTTGGTGGGGGAGGATATCCAGGAGTTGGTGGGGGAATGTTGGGTGGTGGAAATGATGCTGGGGGAGGTGGGACAGGTGGTGGAGGGTTAGGAGGATATACGTGAGGATGGTATGGCAAGTGAGTGGGTGGTCCATATGCTGGAGGCAGAGCCCCATAGGCTGGTCCTTCTGTCTTCATCATGGATTGCAGACTTTGATAACCCTCTCCTGACATGTAGGAATTTGTAGTTGACATTCCAGTAATGTAGCTGGAAGGTGGTGGTGGTGGGGGGCGGTGAGGAAGAGGAGGTGGCTGATGTACAGGGGCAGGATGACTGGGAGGAGGAATCTGGACTTTTGGTAGATCTCCAGCCTCCACTGTGCCGGTCTGCTCGCCCTCTCCCATTGAAACTGCAGCTGTGAGGGTTGGCTTACGTTCTAAAGAGGAGAGAAAAAGCCAAAACAGGGATCACTATACAAATGAGAGATATAAGTGCTATATTCAGGAAATGCTTTGTCAAAAGTTACAACATTAGCTAAAAATAAATTACCAAAGGTCATAATCACATAGCAAAAGAAATCTATTTATACTTTTTCTGGTTTCTTTGAACATTATATATTTTTTCTTTTAATGTCAACAAACAGCTAAAAATAAAATGCCAGTTATTACAAACAGGATAGAATTTAGACTTACGTACAGGTTAACAATGACTTTCTAAATTATTAAGAAATAAGTTGCCTAAACAAGTTAGGCTTATGTGAAGTAGTAATCATAAAAAAACCTTTCATTTCTACATTGCTCTAAGGCCCCCTAAGTGCTTTCCTCCTGAAACCCTGTGAGGTGAATTATTCTTTTTGTAAGACTTGGAGATTACATGACTTGCCCAAATGTAAACAAGTCAGTAGAGATCAGAAGTGGAATTCAAGGCTATGTTCTGATCCCTACAATTGATCAGTGCAACATTTTTCCCAATCTGTCATGTATAAAGAAGGATATACTCACACTCATATGTCTCTTCTAAGAAGAGATACAAAACTATAAACTTGACACTGAAAGCCCTTCACAATTGGCTACCTCTCATTTCCAAGGTGAACATACATTACTTCTGCTTGCTCACTGCAGACAAACTGGCTCACTTGCTGTGCCCTGTACATGACAGTCCAGCTTTTCTGCCTGTGGGCCTTGGCAAAGCCTACCTAGCATGTGCTAATATTGCCTAATGCGCTGTTTCAACCTGGAACTCCCAATTTCCTCCAGGACTCAGCACACCACCTCCTTTTAAGAAGCCTTTTCAGACTCACAGTCAGTGTACATCCTCCAAATTACCCATCTTTATTTGGCGTGTATACATATGCATGTATATGTATGTAAACATAACACCTATGTAAATGTGCTACATCAATAGAATATAAACTTTTGGAGGTGGAAACTGTTTTCATCTTTTTCTCTAGCATGTTTTGAAATGTTTATTGATTCACAATCAAACTGAGTTCATTTAGACATTTCCTGAGCTATGTTGTCAGACCCAGTAATAGGTGGAGTGTATGAGGATGATGAGTCCACCCTCACGGAACTGATACTTGTAATGTCCTATATATAACGAGATGCTTTATGTTTCTCTCTGATCCAACCTGTGAAGATGGGCAGCATTAACATCATCATTTCCTTTTTATGGGGAAATGAGGGGAAAACTCACAAAAAGCTCATAAAAGTTAAGGCAATATGCTCAGTCTTAAAGAGCTAGTAAGCGGTAGAGAAAGGATGCAAACCCAATCAGACATCTGTGATGCGCTGGTTAGTTTTGCTGAATTTTTTTTTCCTAATAGTTATTATAAAGGACGGCTCTCCGGGAAAAGAGAGAAAAGATACATTGGGAAATGTAGGTGACAAAAACAAGAGACAGCAATAAAGATTACAAGTCTAAGGCTCCTAGGCTAACAAATGACAAGTGTACTTTTCCCCCTCCAGGCCGCTGAGAAACTCCTGAGGAATTTACGCTCTTAAAAGTATCTTTTCTTTAGGACTCAAATTTCTGTCTAGAATTCACTGTATTTAGGAGATCACAGGCCAGACCACTGTGAAATGACAGGTAATGGCCAAGCCTAAGTAACATCTATGGAAGGCAACCCTTTAGAAATAAAATCTCTACATGAACTATCTACTTCAGTGTCATGAAAGCTGAAGCCTTCATGTAGCTAAGGTTACATGAAACAAGATTTCCCAGTACAATTTTTCTAATATTTATTATTTTCTAATAAACAGAACAGAAATCTTGTTACCCTTGAAAAAAACAAGAGGTATAGCACTCCATCAACTAAGAAGTTAAAGGCTCAAATTATACCCCGTGAATGAACCATGGCAGCAGATTGGAATATTTCCTATCTACCAAACAGTTATATTGCTTCATTTACACTGGACTATATATGCCCTCGAGTCAGAGTGAACCCCTGGGGCCATTTATTCCAATCCATATGTGGTTATGAATTCCTAAAAAATGGTCACCCAGCATTGCTTTTTTAAAGACTTCATGTGCAGAGAGAAGCAACTACCTCCTGAGGCTGGCCATTTTGCTTTTAGATAGCTCCAATTATTAGGAAGTTTTTCTTATGGTTTTTCACTCTAGGTAAAAAGCTCCAGAACTTTCACATGAGAAAGACTGGTGGGAATGATCATAATTATTCAACTCAGGGTCTATTTTTTAAGAAATTTAGTCACTGGGTAGATAGGCATTTAAAGGCTAAATCACTGACAAAGAACACATGCAGTCTTCTCCCTCTCACAGAAACTCAGTTTTGTGTGAAAGTAGGATCAAAACGAAACAAAAATGTGAAAGAAACAGTTATGAATCTGCTGCTCAATTATTTACATTTCTATTTTCTGTTACATTTCCAGTTTTCTACTCAAAGAAACTAGTTACCAAAACCATGTAAATACTACTACCCAAAGACACTGATTTGGAGGTCTGCATATATATTGTTTACAACTAAGCTTCTCTTCTCACTGCTCCAAACAACCATTCAAGCCTTGTAACATACCTCACATTCCAGCAATCCAAGCTTCAGGAAATATTCTAATAACATGGGAAAATGATGGCAATATACTGAGGAAAAGGAGGGAATCCACATATGGAAATATCATTGGACTTTAATTCTGTTAAGAATTTGTAAAATGGGGAGGATCAAATGAGATATTTCACATAAAAGGCTTTGTAAATAATGAAGTACAGTAGAAATGTCAACTCTATTATTAGTTCTATTAAAATACTATCTATACCTCACTCAACAAAATAGAAGTGTTTCTAAAAAATGTTTAAAGAATAATCTTTCATCAACAATGGTTCCAGAAAACAGATAATGATGTTATGCCTCCTACACCTCCTATATGGATGAGATGTTGTATATATTTTTAGATGAAGTAATCTGGTGTTTTTATTTAATGGTGTGAGTTACAAAGAAAGGTTCAATTTCAGTAGGAGAGGGTGGGGAAAAAGTATTTCTAGAAATGACTTTGACAAAAAAATAAGAGGCATTCATAAAAACATTACAAAAAAAAACCTTTCAACCAAAATATTTATATTGGGGAAAAATTCCAGACATAAAGAGATTGGGTCATCTTAACTGCCCATACAATCCCCTCAGTATAACAGAGTTTTACTCACCAATATCTGGAAGGTGACCTAATCAAACAAGTTACTGATGCTGAAAAATGGAATATGAATAAACAAGAGTACTACAGACTATTCACCATCCCTTATAAAACTTTGATTGATGTTAACAATTAGAATGAGGACAAGGGAGCTCAGAAACCACTCAAAAATGTCCTGACCTTGACATATGAGAGATCTGTACAAGGATCATACCATTTTATAGTATCAACTGTTTTACAAATCTTTCCAGAGGACGACACAAAATTACAAGCAATATCACCTCAATAAAACAGAAAGAAATAGTGAAAGGGGAAAAAAAAAAAAAGGAAGAAAGCATGGTGTGAGATATATCATGACATGTCACGACAATTTCTGTAACACATTTCTTTATCAATTTAAGTGGGACCACTGAATCTGGACTCTTGATAGCTCAGTCCCCAGAGTGCCATACAAGAAAATAGAAATGGCAGTAAAGGTGGCAAACAGGTGAAACAGCTGGACCAAACAAAGAAAATGCAGAGGAAACCCATGCTGCAGGCAACATGATTTTGAGGGCACTTAAAAGCAGATAATATTTCTTACTGGAAAAAAAAGGAACAAGAGAACACAGGTAAGTACTAACTCCCTCTTTGCCTATTTTCCCATTCTTATAAAAATCTCTCAAGGAATGATCTATGCAAGAACCAGAGGATTATAGAAAACATGAGAAGAGATTAGGCAGATTTTCACAAGAAATATTCTATAGTAGCCTCTATCTTCACAGTAACAACTGACTTAAGAATACAGTGAATACAAAATTGCACTTTGTCAATTATTTAAAAGCCTAAGATTTGGTTGAGTGAAATACATCCTTAAGGGACTTTCCTCCAATAAAAATCTTTCCATCCAATACATTCAAATCTCAGAAAAACTAAACAAGGGACAACTCTTCAATAATCCTGATTATCAAAGAGGAATACAACAGAGACATAAGCTTGCTGATGTCTCTCACTGGCATGCTGAATGTCTAACACATAGCTCAAATGGAATAGGAATTCCCTATAGATGATAAGGTCCTCCAGGTGTTCCTAAACGCAGATGCCATCAGCATGTCATCAAGTTCCATAACATAAGAGTACATGATGACTCAAATAAGTCCAGCCTATAAATAAGTCCCCTGCCAATGGACAAAGAAGGACTGATGTCAAGACGCTGTGATATTCAACTGCATAGACAACTGGTATCTGTCTCTCTCTCTCTCTCAAGAATCAAAATTGTGGGTAAAATATACGGCATGTATAAACAGCACATCACTAAGTTATAGAAGATCTTATATAGATGATGTATGACAAGAAAACGAAATTAAATAGTCATGTAGGAAGTCTGAGAACACTGAAACACTCCTACAGTCAAGTGTTATTATATTAAAAGACCTAGAACACAGCCTCCACCTCATTGAGAGGGTTCCCCATGGAAGGGAATATGAATAAGATGACATATAAGGACATGAATAAGAGTTATATAGGATGAGAAGGGATAGGGTGGCTTGCTACCTATACTATTAGGAGTATACAAACGAATGAGATCACAGAGCCACTAAAGTGCATCTGGAGTGTATAGAGGGCTCACTTTCCATCCAATGTTAAAAACACAGAATGTGTGCTGAAGCAGCAAGTTGCAAAGAATGCCCTCTTCCATTATTTGATAATGAAGCAGCCCCTCTTCTTGCCAAAGCCAAAGTCTCTACATTATGCCCTTGATTACATCCTCCCTGCCCCCTACATTCTCCAGCCTATCTTCCTCTGGGTAACGGTTCCTTCCCTACTGCCTTCAAACAGGCTTAAGTGCACTCATCCTGGTAAAGCCAAACCAAACCAAACGTCTTCACAAGACCCTACCGCACTCTTATGCTATCTATCATCCCTCATCCCTTCTCAGTCAAACTGCCAGAAAAAAATGTTTACACTGATTACGACTTCCTCTCTCCTTAAGTCTTTGTAGTCTGGTTTCTGACACAACTCAAATGAAACCGTTCTCTCCAAAATTATAATGATCTTGACTGACAAATCTATGTCATATTCTCAATCATTCTTGACCTCTCTACAGCATCTGACACTGCTCATCACCCTCTCCTCCTGCAAACCGCATTCTCTTTGTGTGGTTAAAAACAGCACACTCATCATTTATATTCTGACCCCTACCTGCAAGCATACCATGAGGTTTTGTCCTGGAGCCTATTCTCTTTCCTCTTTACACAGTACCTCCAATACCTCCCATGGGTCTAATGATCATCATGGCCCCATTTTTCTAGTCTGCAACATTTGTAACTTCAGTGTTATCCTCAACTCCTCACTCCACATATCCAATTAGTTTCTACATCTTGTTGTTTCTACCTCTCCAACATTCCTCTCACGACTCCTTTTTACCATGCTTGTATGGTAAAAACACAACCTTTGTTCGGACTGTGGTCTCCCATTTTCAAGTTTCCTCACCATTCCACTACATTCTCCACATGTTTTCCTTAAGTGCAGATCTGATCATGTTACTACAGTATTCAAATTCCAGAGACTGCTTATTGGTTAGAGATAAAATATAAACTCCTCTGTTTGGTTAAAAGCCTTCAGAACTTGGTCCCAATCTACCTTTCCAAACTCATTTCTTCTTCCCGCACTCTCCAGTCCAATCAAATTGGTTCTATTCTTCACACAACATTCCATCTCCTGTCACTATGGCTTTATGCTTGCTCTCCTCCAGACCCAGAATGCATTCCCTTCCTAACCTCTGCTTGTTTCACCAAATCCCTCTTTTATCAGAAGTCTTTCCTGTTACTCCTGATTCCTAGCAACCTCCCTAACTAACCCTGTATTTATTCTATGTTTACTTATATAAGTGCATATACATTTTAAAAGAGTGTAAACACTTTAGGAGCAGATTTTTTTTCATTATTTTTGGTTATTATATACCCACTCTTGGCACAGAGTAGGCAAAATAATCTATGGGAATCCCCAAATAGCTGCTGTGATCTTAAGCCACTTGAAGAGGCATAGTTTCCAGGGCCTGGAAACTTTCTCATTGTACTCTGCCACAGTCAGATCAGGTCATACTCAATTTGTGGTGTCATGTTTTAGAAAGTGATAAAATATCAGCAATAGGCAAAAAGTAATACCTTATGAGGAAGGAATGTTTGAAGAACTAGGGATGTTTAGCATGAAGGATATACTTCAGGGGGATGTGATAACTATCTTCAAGGAAGAGGGGTTAGACTTGTTTTGCTTGGTTGCAGAGAGAAGAACCCTGAACAACTGAGCAACAGGTACAAATATGAGCCTGATGTCAGGAAACACTTCCTTAACAATAGGACCTACTGAAACCTGGAAAAACTTTCCCTAGGGAGTTAGCAGGTTTCCCCCTTAACTTCAAAACTGAAGAAAAGATTCTAGGATACTAGCATGGGTTGGATCAGACTGTCGGTTATATTTCTTTCAACTAGGAGATGCTTATTTCTATTGTTTACCAAATGAAATATACCATGGTTTCCTGCCTGTTGCCTACCTTCCAAGGTTATTCACATCCTGGTTTTACTACCTAAAGCTGGCCTTTTACACAGAACTGTTTAAAGGCTAATGGATCACTTGTCAGAGGTCCTATAGATGACATTCCTGTATTAGAAGGAGGTTGGTCTAGATGCCCTTTCAAGGTTACCCTCTACTCTTAAACTTCTAGCATTCTATTTTCCTCGACTTCTTACCATATAGCACTGCTTTAGTCTTTACACCTTTGCACATTCTATTCCCTACCTAAGAATGCACTCTCCTTTCTAACTATCCAGGTTCCACTAATATTCCAGCCCAGATGAGGTATCATGTTCTCCATTAAGTTCTTTCTGATGACTACAGAACATACTAGTTACTTTTCTTTGAATTCCATTAACACTTATAGTTCACACCACAATTATCATTGGTTACATCTTTCTAACTAGAATGATAAATTCTTTGGGGGCATGGGCTATGTTTTAAGCTTCTTTCATGTTTCCTATAATACAAAGGTAAACATACAGTAGATGCATAATCCATACTTCTTTCTCAATTAGGGAGACTGTTTTTTTAAATCATAAAGTTAACTTTTTTTTTAATTAGAGTAACCATGGGAATTTACAAGTAAAGTAAAAATGTGATTCTGCCTCCAAGAAGTTATCATAAGCCCCAGTGGGATAAATTAGGAGGAGCATGGATATTACACATGTCTGATATAAATTTTAAACACATACTATATGCAAACAGGCACTGGACAAATGCACAAATGTACTATGCAACATAGCAGATGGAATGAGTGTCATTAAAAAATTAAAGAGTTTTTTCTCAGACATGCACTGAAAGAAGTTCAATATTGGTAGTGATTCTTCTCCAGCCCCAATATGGCTCCTATTATCTTTTTAAAAAACTACACAGATTTCTGTCTCAAGTTTAACACTGCATCTAATGTTACCTCAATTGTTATTCTCAATAGGGAGCAAGAAGTTTCCCAAATAAAGAAATCTAAAAATTACAGCTACCTTGTAGTGATCTGGAAAAATGGGCCATGAGCTCTATAAGGATTTCTCTATAAAATTTACCCTAATATTCACTTCATTATTGTCTGAAATTTTAGAATGGGAGAATTTGGGGAGTAAATTGGTGGTTATTATTGGGTTGCCTTGTGCTCTACACAGTTACTAGGCAAGCCCATCAATAAGAACTAAAAGATTATTCTAACTTGGAACTTCACCTATGGGCTGGTTTTCATTACAATTTTCCTTGAAAATAATTGTGAAATTAATGTTAACTACTATCCATTTCCTCTTTCTGATCTACAATGATTCAAAGATTCATAAAATTAGAGCTAGAGGTGACCATAGAGGTCAATTAATCCAATCTTTTTTTTTTTTTAGAGGGCTATTGGGGTTAAGTAACTTGCCCAAGGTTACACGGCTAGTATTTTTTTTGTGTGGGTGTTAAGTGTCTGAGGCCGGAACCGAACTCAGGTCCTCCTGACTTTGGGGCCGGCGCTTTACTCACTGTGCCACCTAGCTGCCCCAATCCAATCTCCTTTTAAAAATGAAAAGGGGCCTAGAAAAATTAAGTGACTTGCCCAGGATTGCACAGGTAGTGATAAGAGGTGGGATTTGAACCCAGGTCCTTTGATTCCAAATCCAGTACTTTCTCCAGAGTAACCAATCTGTCCGAATCTTTCTTAACAAGATAAAGAAAAAACCTGGTTGCCAATGAGCTAATCTCAAAGGAAAACTTACCTGGAGGTGGATGTACAGGTAGTATTGGTGGGTGTG
Organism: Petaurus breviceps papuanus; assembly: GCF_028583685.1. Lineage (NCBI taxonomy): Eukaryota > Metazoa > Chordata > Mammalia > Diprotodontia > Petauridae > Petaurus > Petaurus breviceps. Next base: position 5,513,975 of record NW_027186446.1, on the reverse strand, counting down.
TGGTCTCAATTTTGGGGATTTTAGATGGTGGTGGTTCTAAAAAGAAAAACTGTATTAAAAAGCCACCCATACTTCTGCATGAGAATAAATTTTTTTTTCATACTGGGCTTTTAGGAAAAATTACTGAAAAGTAACCATATATGGCTTCTAAGGAAACTTTAGAAAGGATCCACTTAAACCATTATACATTTATCTTTTAGTTAAAAGGACAAATTATTTGTCAAAAAGTTCTTCCTAATTTTCCTTAAACAGCTATTTTAAAATTTTAGTACTTGAGAAAACCCCTTCAAATAATTTTTGGAACATATCATTAACACCGCGAAAAACTCCAGAGTTCATTTATAAAACCACTTCAACTATTTGGCACACAGCTGAGACTAGGGAAGTAAATAAGGCCCTGAATAGCCAAAAGAAATTTCAAAGTCCATTCAACTAAAGTTAATACATTTCTGTTCAAAGGAAAGATCCTCCTCAAAGTTCTCTCTCAGAACTAAATTACTCTTGTTTTTACCACAGTGAATTCAACAATATTTTATTTTCAATTCACAAAATATCAGAATAATGTGGAAGGGAGGGATGGATGTTGGTACCTGAGGGACAGGCACACTGGTAATAGCAGGAAATGATTATTCTCAGCAAGGAAAGAGACAGAAAAAGTACTCAAGAATTTAAAAAGCACAGTAGTCCAGGGCCATTTAGTATGAGGGAGAGTAGTTCTGCTTTTAACTACCCCTAGAATATCAGAGTAAGCATACTAGTTATTATATATACAGTGAAAGTATATGGTATTTAATAATAATGGCCCTATGTCACTTTAATAGCCTTGTTTTGACTGTTAAGAAGCATATTATTTATTTTAGAAAGATTTTCAACCAATATATAAAATTTTTTTAATAGTTCTGAAGCCAAAAAAGAGTATAGGTCTCTCAAATTTTTACTCATTATGGAGCACTTCATTCCATGACAAAGTGGAACAAATGAGGAATAAACTACTTCAAACACTTTTCAGTCTTTTCATAACTTCTGAGGTTCCTCTATGAACTCTTAACAAAAATTTCACAACCTAAGGAAATGAGAGTTGGAATCAAGAGTCTTCTAATAAAAGGCCTGGCTTTTTAAGCGCATAGGAGGACTGCTACACATTTTGTTAAACAATACTCCTATTTATTTTATGTACACCCTAATATACTAATTCACCCTATCTCTGAGATTTAGCTGGCGTACTTTTAATACTTTGAAGCCCTTGTCTTTCATTAATTAATGAAATGGCATAACTCAGACTAGAGAACACTGAATTAGTTCACACACAAATTTGGGTACAAAAATATTTAAGCTTTTTTAATGTGACTTTTATTAGCTAGTTTATTACTAAGTACACATTTATCCTGCCCCCACTGCAGAACCCTGGTGCTTATTATATGCCTTCATTAGCAGAATGCAAACTCAAAGGAAGGGAAAAAGAAATAACTTCAGGCCCCTAGTATTCAAAGTTTAGGACTACTACTGTCCTGGAAAGAAAAATGTTTTCTAAAAGAAGCAATATATTTGAGATAGGCATTTTGATTAAAGTAAAAATTAAATATTAAAACAAATGAAATTACCTGCTGTCTTGTTGTCTTCTTTAGGAGAAACAACCTAATAAAATAAAGTTTTTAAATGTTAACTAAGAACCTGGCTTATGTATGGGGGAAAAAGGTATTTACCTGTTACGAGCAAGGTAGTAGTAAACAAAATAAAAACCAAAGAGATAAGATCATAGATACAATTTTTTTCCCTAGACTAGTCTATTTAGAAAAACCTACTGGGATTTATGTAAAGACTAACATCTGGCTGACGATGGATTCCAGCAGATAACAGTGTGTTCTTCCCTATTTTATTCTTCCATTTCAATTTGAATATGAGACCAAATTTACTGATTTTCCTAAGAATAAAATTTAGTTCAACTCTTACTCAATATACCCACCTACATGATGTTCAATGACAGTTTACTTCACTAGTAATTATTTTAGAAGCTATATTAAATAGATTTAGTATTATCTTAAATATCAAATTACATAGATTTCTGCACTGGAAGGTATATACTACTACCACTTTTTGAATTAGTATGATGAATTAAGTGTCAGAAAATCTGGTAGGGACTTTTGAAGACAAGCAAATATAGTACAGCACAGTGGAAAAAGCTCTGCTCTTGGAATTAGGAGACCTGGATTTGAGTTTCAGCTCTGACCAAATCATTTAACTACTTTGAGCCTCACTTTTCTCATCTGCAACACTGGGATGATACTTGCCAGTGTTCTCAAAGGATGCAAATAAATAAAGCATTCAGTAAACCACATGGTATTATGTCAAAAGAACTAATTCTTTAGTCCACCCTTCTTCCTAATTCAGGAAGTGCCTCTACAAGTAACAGGAGAAAACATTTAAACTAGTCACAAAAATATGAAAATTGTAGGTGAGTTGTCAGTTTGTTTAGCTTTATAAATTCAGCAAATCTGATTGCATGTACATCAGCTATAAAGAAGAACCATGATAAGTATCACCTGTGTAATGTTTACTTTTCTCTGTATTATATAACCTCTAAAAGCATTGGTATTAGAACTTTTAATCTCTAAAAATAGCCATAGAAAACAGCTGTCATGTTGCATTTTTTTCTCAGATCTCAATGGGAAAACTAAAAACTACAGGAATACAACCATTTTTCCTTTCTGGTCACAAAACCATGCTAAGAGACTGTCAAATGGCTTGCTAGAATACAAATATAAAATATATATAGCCTAAATTTGATCCCTCCAACTGGAAATTCTCAAAAAGAAATATGTTTGGCTTAATATGAATGGCTTATTCTCATGTTAATTTCTAGCAATCACCTTTTTCTTTTGTAAATGCTCATAAACTGTTTTCTTATCCATTTAAATAAGATACTAGAACCTATAGTTTTCAAGATATTCCCATTTCTCCTTTCTCAATTCTGAAAATAAAGTCAACCTATTGACTGTCTATAGTGTTTTGGTTTCTCTCTCTTCTGGATTTCTTAAAGAATAATGACAATGTTTCTTCATTCATATCAGTAAGTACCCTAGGAGGTAAGTAGTCTGTCTGGGCAGGTAAACCTGAATGACTTCTGAATGGTTAGGTACTCTTTTACAATGGAAAGAACAATGGATCTGGAATTTGGGTTCAAGTCCTGCCTCTGTCACTAACCATTTCTGGATTTCAGTTTACTCATCTATAAAACGAGAGACTTGGACTATATAGCTTTCAAGATCCCTTATAACTCTTAAGTCTATAATCCTAATATCTTTAACATTGAGTAAGATAATGATTTTAAGACTGTCACCACCATTTTAATATACATTAAAAAATTTAAATGCCAACAAAGATGGATTTGGGGGAATGGGAAAGGCAAAAGGTTTTCTCCATTTGCAAAATATCCAAAAGAACTTACCACTGATCGTTTAACCTGCCTGGGAGGGCTAGGCTGAGGAGATGGTTTCTTAGATTGTTGTGCTTGCTGCTGCTGCTGCTGCTGTGCTGTCTGCTGGGACTCTTTCTGTTGTGGCTGTGACTGTTCAGAACTTTGAGATTGCTGTGACTGTTGTACTGAGGGCACTTGAGGTGTTGACTGAAGAGATGGTGGCTGCTGCAATTGATGAGGAGTATGATGAGGCATCTGCTGTTTTCCTTGTGAATAGAGATCCAGGATCTGGTGGCAAATGTCTAAATAAAGTACAAAGATTAAGTTTATCTCAAATTGATATTGCGAATGAAATTCATGTTTAAAGATATAAAACCTAGACCATTTTTTGGTGTGCCTTTTAAAAACTAAGAGATTTCATATTTTTCTCAATCCCACATACAACTATTCATGAATAGGGAGGCACGGAACCTTTCTGGACCTCATCTGGAAACTGAGGACGCTGGATTAAATACTGAAGCTGCCTTCCAGTTCTAACATTATCTAGTTCTAGCTTCCTCTGAAATTCATAGGAAAAATGTGTATGTATGTGTGTGCACACACGTGTGCATATTTCAGAGAGAAAGAGAGACAGGAAGAGAAAGAGATAAAAATAAGGTTAATTCAACTTACACGCTTTAAGAGAAAAGGCAAAATTTTGTTAAGTTTCACTGAGACCATTATCAAATATGGCCAAGTTTACAGTACCTTCTAGTACATCAACAGGTACATCTTGAACAAACTGTTCCCACCATCTCCTGTACATTGGTTTAGACGTCCATTCCTGTATTTCAAATTTGCATAAACGGCCTGCCAAATACATGACTGCTACTGCTATGATCTCAGGTTCCCATTGTAGTGATAATGTAGTACACAAGCTAGAATAATAAAGAAATAGAGCTATTTTAAATGCAGTCATATAACTATATCCAAAGTTCACAGGATACCTCCAGTGCCAAAACTTGTGTAACCTCTTAGGAAGCAATTATATTCATGTAATTTAAAAAAAGAACATTTTTTATCTTATTTTTATCAATGAATTGTTTTTATACTGCATTCACTTCCAAATACATCCCTAATCCATCACCCTCCCCATTGAGTAAGTCCTAATAATAAAGATTAAAAAGGAAAAAAAGTCATTCATCAAAACCGAGCAATACATCAACTAAGTCTGACAGCATATATAACATACAGAAACTATCCATGTTGTCTTACTAAAACGAATTTAAAACCAAGATAAATAAAATGCATAAATTAAAGAAAGTGAGATGAGCATAAGGGGAAAAAAAAAATCTTGATTTTAGAGCCACCTTTTAGCTTCCTAAATTTATCAATACACTCCTTTAAGTAATGATAATACAATAGAACTAACATTTTTTAAAAAATGTCCTTTAATGAAAAGATAAACAGAGTGAGTTTTTAACCTATTTGGTGTCATGAACTTTATGGAAGCCAAGTTAAGAACTTTTGCTCTAAAACCACCATGAAGAATGATGGCCAGGTAGCTCAGCGAGTAAGAGCACCGGCTCCTGTGTCGGGATGACCTGGGGATTGAATCCGGGCTCAGACACTTAGCACCACACCCAGAAATAACTGGCCGTGTAACCTTGAGCAAGTTACTTAACCCTGATTGCTTTAAAAAAAAAAAAAGAATGATCTAATTACTAAGAGTTCTTAAATATAGTTCTACATGTCATAAACTAGATTATTCAGACCAATTATTAAAAACTTAAGACTATACATCATATCTGTACCACATTTTTTAATATACTGGTAAAATTTACCTGTCATTTACAAATGTCCACGCCATTTGAACCAATTTTTGAATTTTGTTCTTATCACCTAAGAAAAGGAATAAGTTAATAAATAAAAATATGGGGAAAAAAGTTCTAAGTGCTCAGTGAGTATCTTAACAAAAATGAAGTATTATTCAAATAGAGAATACCATATAAAGAGAGCAAAAAACCCCTAACTGCCAGATAGGCAAGGAATAATTAAAAATTTTAAAAGGACCAATTCCTGTTTGTTTTCATTCTTTCCTATCCTGAACATATTAAAAAAAAAAAACCCCAAAACAAAAACCAACCCTCATGGAAGATTAATGTACTTAGGTAATGTAATTATTGTAGACTATTTTCTGATTTTCCCTGCCACTAAAAAATCTCCAGTGAATTTTATGAAAGAAGCGGAGCCTCTGTAAATTCAAGGTACTAGGGGCAACTAGGTGGTGCAGTGAATAGAGCACCAGCTCAGGAGTCAGGAGGACCTGGGTTCGGATCTGGCCTCAGACACTTAACACAAAAACTAGCTGTGTGGCCTTGGGCAAGTCACTTAACCCCAACTGCCCTCCAAAACGCAAAATGATAATAATAATAATAAAATTCAAGGTATTATAAGGAAATTTACAGAGCAACTGTCATATCTGGGGTCAGGTAGATAATCTGTCTCTAGCATTACCACAAAACAGAAACAAATTTCATTTATATGATGCAGCAGAAATACTAGTGGATTTCCAGTTAGAAGGCCTTTCTTTCAAAAGTCTCAGTTATCTCATTTTTAATATGGGGCTAATACTATCTCTCTCCAATTCAGCCTGTCCTCTAGTCACCTAATTACCTACCTAAAGCACAGGTCTCATCATGTTTATTTTTCAGTAAAGTTCAGTGGTTCCGTATTATCTACAAGATCAAATTATAAAATCCTGTTTGGTTTTGAAGACCATTTCACAACCTGACTCCTTCCTTACCTTTCCAGTCTTCTTACATTTTATTCTCCTCCAAATCCTCTATTATCTAGCAGCATACTATCCTCTATCTCTTGACTCTGTGCCTTGTTACTGAGTGTACTCCATACTTGAGAGGCTCTGCCTACTTGTCTCTGCCTTCAAGTCTCAGCTCAAATCCTACCATTTGCGAGAAGCCTGGTCCCCTTCAATGTTAGTGCCTTCCTACTTACACTGTCTCCAATTTACCCTCTATCTCGCAAGAACATAGTTGTTTGTATGTTGTCTCCCTCACTAAAAAGTAAGTTCCTTAAGAGGTCTGCTTTTCCCTTTTTCTGCTTGACCAGCACTTAACCTGACACATAGTAAAGCACTAAAATGATAATTTGAATTGACTATGGTATTTCAAAATTTATTTTAGGAAAACCCTTTGTAAACTTCAAAGTAGGATATAAGAAGCAGAACTGTATGGTGAATAGATAGCTGGCCTCCAAGGTAGGAAAACCTGTATTAATTTTCAAGTCCTATCCCTGACAAATAGTGGCTGAATGATCCTAGGAAAGTCATTTAATCTCTCAGCACACCAGGCAACTCTCTAAAGTTGTGGGGGATTCCCACACCAACAACATCACAAGTCTGTATTTAAAAAAAAAAGATACAACTTAGGATTGTTGTGAGAAAAACAATATAAACTGTAGACTGTCTAAATGTGATCCATTGCTATGACAGCATTAAGTATTTCATACATATTAGTCCATCTGATCCCTTACAACACTAGTGAGGTCAATAAGGCAAATATTATCATCTCTATTTTACAAACAACGAAACGGGTCTAAATAAGGGAAATCATTCAGTCATAGTTGTTCAGATAGTTAGAAAGCTGAGAATTTAAGTGGTTTCTTTTTTGTTTTTGTTTTTTGCTTTTTGTAGGGGCAACTGGGATTAAGTGACTTGCCCAAAGTCACATGGCTAGTTACGTGTTAGGGTGTCTGAGGCTGGATTTGAACTCAGGTCCTCCTGACTCCAGGGCCGTGTAAGTGGTTTCCTCAACTACAAATCCACAACTCTTTCTACTATACCCCATTTCCTTTACTTCTATGTTTTTTTAATTTGAGAAACAGAAAATGAAATTGTGTCACCAAGTGCTAATGCAATTAAGCCCACAACGTCAAAAGGGGCTGTACTTGAATTCTGAATTATAAAATTCTATTTAGCAAAAACACTGATTCTATTACCTTTGAGTTGTTTGGCATATTTGAGGAGGAATTGGTAGGGATGTTCCACTTGCAAATCAAACTTTATGGTCTGTAATAGGATCCTCTCCAGAACCATAACTTCTTCCTAAAACAAAACATACAGAAAAAAACTTAGAACGTTATGATGCTCTTTACAATCACATCTCAATATAGCTCGAAAATGGAGTTTTCTGATATAATTAGGGTCCATGCACATTTTATAGCTTATCTCTAGGCATGCTTTTAACATCTGAATTCTGATCCCAGATAATTTATGTGCCTCCTGAAGAACTGAATAGGGAAAAACAAACACTGAATAAATTAGCTTATATACTGGACTAGAAAGTTGAATAAGCTCTAAAATCCTGCTTTTTTTTGCGGGGGGGCAGGGCAATTGGGGTTAAGCAGCTTGCCCAAGGCCACATGGTTAGTAAGTGTTAACTTACTGGATTTGAACTCAGGTCCTCCTGACTCCAGGGTGGGCGCTCCATTCACTGTGCCACCTAGTCGCCCCTATAACCTCTAAAATTTTAAACAGGCCATTTTTCTAACTAGAGATCTATCCTACATAATTGAAAACCTCTGGTAATGAAGGCAGTGTGAAAATATCTGGCCTAATACATAAAGAATGTTTAAGCATACACAGTGAGGGTAGAATGGCACAGTTGGATTTGGAACCCCAGGACCTGGACTTCAATCTTATCTTGTTATTCACTATCTGAGTGATTTTGGGCAAGTCATTTTATCTCCCCAAGCCTCCCTTCCACATCTGTAAAATGAGGGATTTGGGAATGCTCTAAATCTCTGAACCTCATAACATTAATATCAAAGTTTACATTTGCTTTGAGGCTTTTTGGCAACCCACAGTATTTTACAATATTATAGACTCAAGCACCCATGCTCCTCCACTGACAATTCATTTTCATTTTCATTCAAGCCCTCTCTTTCACTACACAAAGGAATTTTTTTGCATTCCAAGAATCCTAGACTGCTCTGAACCTCACAACCATAAATGATAAAGGAGTGATGTTTATGAGATATAGCAGCAGCAACATCATAATTCAATAACAGACACCACTGTGTAGGATGTATGCACTTTACCCTGAAAATTCTTAAATTCGATAGGCTTTGGGTAACATCCATTTTTATCGGTTATTTAACTTCCAAATTCTGCAAGATAAGGAATATTACTTGGAATATATTATATATGTATAAAAAGATAAAGACCTCTCTAGAAATCATAGACCTAAATTGAGCAGGACTGTGCTGACACATCAAGAGGGCACTGTTAGAAAGTAATTTTACCTATGAAATAAGCTCATGGGGAAGGATATTGCTGTAGTATGGCTGCTGTATGTGTCTACCTATGCATGCATGTATATGTGTACACAGTATTGTAACTGATGAAAAAAATTCAGTCTCTTTTGAATGATGTATAAAAACATGCTTTGCATGATATAATTTTTAAACAAGTAAGAACATGTTCTACACAGGACAAAACATTAGAGTGAATGCTATATCATATGTTTTGCTAAAATTCTCAATTCTCTTTTTCTAATTTTATAGATGTAGTCTATTAGAACTGGCCATTACTAATAGTGATGAAAAATTAAGGGTTTCAGATAAAGAACAGGCAATAAGCAAGTATTTCTTGAGCACACATGATACACACACGCGTGCATACACATGCAGATGAAACATTTTTAAGATACATCAAATAAATGTCATGATTTCTAAGTTTAAGAAATCAGTAATTTACCACATGAGTTGTATCTATAAATTAAGTTATACTTCAGATTATTTTTTCATACATCGTTAATAGGTGGAAGGAAATACATTTAGATTGCAGTTATTTATTTAAATTATTCCAAACAGTAAGTCTCATGCTTCAAGTTCCCATTTAAAGCTTAAAAACAATGAGAAGCTTCAAAAATACTTGTAAGGTATAAAAATGTTATGCTAAGATTTTATTTTATTGCTTTGTTACCACTTGTTTCCAGTGGCTTCAAAATTCTTCTAAATTTAGAAACTGCCTCCTATTACTAAGTATCCTAATCTATCGTCAGCCACCTGCAAACTAGATAGAATTACAAGATGATAGTGTCTGACTTTTTATGTTAGGAATGTTAACAGGTGTAAGTAACATTTTGTCTATTACTGGTAAATTATCTAGTGTCCTGTAACTCTTTAAAAATAAAAGTCCCATCTCACATACACCACAGTCCTAAAGCTTAAAATTGTCCTGATAAAACTGTATACTCATTTTTACCCTTCAACTAAAAAAGGATCAAAATTTCATGTAGAGTTGGCTGTTTATAATTAACATATGAACAAGGAACTTAGTCACCTTTAGTTACTTTCAAAGTATATATAATTACTGGATAACTATAAAAACTAATATTATACTGTTTTCTAACATCCTTGTAGTTCAAAGCATTTAGTAGATCTTTTTTTTTTTTACCCTTTTCCATTTTTACAAGCATTTATTATCCCTGCCCCTTCCCCCAATTAAAAACAATAGCAGCATCGATTGAAAAATCTCATAATAAATGTGCATAATCCAGCAAAATAAACTCCTGCACTGGCCATGTCCCAAAATGCAAACATCTCATTTCGCATTTCAAGTCTTGAAGGAAGCAGGTGGTACTCTTCATCATCAATTCACTGGACTTGTGGTTTATCACTACGCTGAATAGAGTTCTAAAAATTTTTTGTCTATGATGCTGCTGTCAAACGAATAAATTGTTCTTGTTCTGCATCATTTCATAAAGGTCTTTCCAGTTTTCTCTGAAACTGTCCCTTTCATCATTTTTTCTGGTACTACTGTACCACATACTGCACATATACATATGTAATATTCTATTATACTAATAGCCATAATTTGTTTAGTCATTTCCTCAAAGTGGGGCAATCTTTTAGTTTCCAGTTTGGGGATACCATGAAAAGAGCTACTATAAACATTTTTGTGTCTATTCCATCTTAATTTTTTTTCTCTCTCTTTGGGGTTGATCCTTACTTTCCCATGTTTTAAATTAAATCTAAATTACCAAATACTTAGTGAGGCATTAGCAGTTTAGTGAGGACACAGTACTGTCATTTAAAGAAGTAGGCAGAGAGGTGAGGTTGATTCACCTAAAGTCACAAGACTGAAACTCACGCTCTAGACAAGAGGGATACTTCCACGTCTTACCTCTTAGTAGGCCCTTAGAGCAGAGATGTCAAACTCAGCAACCCAAAAAAGCAGATTAAAATATAACTGAGAAATGTTTAACAAATTAAATAAAAATAATACAACAGAGATAATGTAAATTTGTGATTTTCTTTTTTAACTTCTTGGAGGGGGGAGGACAGGGCAATTGGGGTTAAGTGACTTGCCCAAGGTCACATGACTAGTAAGTATTAAGTGATCTGAGGCCGAATTTGAACTCAGGTCCTCCTGACTCCAGGGCAGGTGCCACCTGCCAAATTTGTTTTCTAAGTCAATATGCCAAGCGTAGGGAGTGCCTCAGGCCAGAACAAAAATCTGTAACAATATTTAAATTGCTTACAAAAGTTAAGTGATCCATGTTAATCTGGGAGACAGAAGAACTGCCATATCTGATGCTACTTGATATCTGTAGGAGAATCATGTTCCATCAGCAAAGTCTGTTAGCCTGATCTCAGAAGTTAACCAGGGTATGATACGGCTCTGCTACCTGTCAATTCTGAAAATCATCTATGGATGGTGAAAACCCCAGATATTTGATTCTACATTCCTGGCTTCTGTCTCAAGGAGAAGCAGTGAACTCTGCCCCAACATAGAGATATATTGGTATGATGAGTATTTTTCTGGTTTGCCTCTATTGCCACCATTTGCTGGAGACAGCAGGGAACATCACTAGCTAGAGCATGAAGAATTTAGCTTGACACCAAACTTTTTAGCTCCAATGATTAACTGGTTAGTGACAATTTCTCATTCAGCTTCTATTTACTTAAGATAAGCATGTCAAATAACTAGGTATAGTTATAACCATAGTTAATAGTCAGTCTGCAAACTCCAGTTAATTCCTAATGTTTACTGAAGCAGTTTATGATTTTAACTTTAGTTTCCCCTTCTGCTATCTATTCTTTGATGTGTATATTATGTGTGTATATCTCTATCTATCTATCCATCTATCTATAGCTATATCTTTTGCCCCCTGTACAATTCCATTGTATATGTATTGCTTATGTAACTAAGGTCTATATAAAGTGGCTGAAACTGAGCCTCAAGGCCCATTTGGATATCATGAATCTATGTTCCAAGCATATGATAAACCAGTTACTAAAATACTTCTCTGTGTTGATAAGTACAACTGGCAGCAGTACTTATGATCTTTGGATCTTTTTAATGTCAAAATGGTGACCATTTTAAGGGACAGATAGATTAGATAAAGACTTAATTTTCCAGCCCTGATGCCATCTAGTGTGCACAAGGTAAAATTTACCTAGAGAGATTTCTGGGCAGGAAAAATTGACTATCTGGCAAAGCTGCTGTTCCTTCTAAGAAATTTACAGAGACAAGTCAATATTCTGTGTACTTGCCTTTGTTAAACTCTTACTCCTGAATAATCAATCAGACATAAACTGTTAAATTCTGGAATGCTCAAACTGGCAGCCACATCAATTTATCTGATGAACAGGGCACTGTGATTAAGCAGTTGAAAATAAGGGCCAGATTGAGAAATTCTGAGGTCCTTAAGAGTCTACTCTCTCAATTCTTTTTTTTTTTTTTGGTGATTATCTGGGCCAGGACCAGGAAATTTTCCAAGTCCTGTGACCTTTCATCTAATTTACTCACAGCAATAGACCTGTCTGATTGTCATTTGTTAATGCTGTACTGTCTTGGCTAACCTTCCTGTCTAAATTCATAAGTAGTCCTGGTTAGGTCTGGATAAAAATCTGACATAAATCTCATGAGTAGTCAGATATCAATTTTGAGGTCTCTTACAGAGTCTGGTCTGGTTAAAGAATACAAATATGAAATAGACCTCAATTCTACCTGGGGGGGGGTGAGGAGGAGGGATGAGGGTAGGGTCAGAAATAATTTTGGGTGAATCTGCTAGGTTGACTTGATTGTTTGATTGGGTGTCATTTAAATACGGCACTCTCTTGACTACTGGGTAATCTTGGTTTGTTCTGATGTAATCCTCAGGTGGAAAGAAGGGTTTCTGTCACTAATGATATAAATCTCAATTATGCCTTGGGTGGTCAGTGATCATTATAGGATCCCTCAGGTTAACTGGTCAAATCCCAGGATTCTAGTTTTTGGCAACTGCCTGTAGATTCAGAAGTAAAATTATTCCTGGTCAAATCTCCTCCTGATGAAGGAGCTCTAGTATGGTTAAATTCTGAAAAGAATTAACTGTAGAAATGGCCTAAATATAACATCCTTGACTCTGGAGCAAATCTGAAATTGGAATATTGCTTATGTATAAGTTAACTGTTGAAGCTTCAACTTAAATCACCTCTAAGTGTCTGTGGCTACTGCAATTCTAATGCTGACCTCACTTTCTTGCAAAAAAGGAACTTCCATGTTTAACTTTTTTAGGGAAATAAGTTTCAAGAATCTGCAGGAAAAAGATGGGAAAATCTTTTCTCATCTTTATGCTCCTAATTCTGTCCATGCTGGGAGTATAAAGAGAGAGAAAATAAAGTGAGAGAAAGACTTCCTCTTTGCAGAAATTAATTCAAAGGAAACCTGTTTACTATGCATTAAGTATTAATGAAAATGTGGTTTGAAAACACTGGAATATCCTTGTGGGTTTTTAGGATAAGGAGACTTTTGGATGCACAAGACATCCCACTGTCACCCCTCTTTATTCCCTGAAGAGTGAAAGAAAATGCTCAATTCTTAAACAAACCTGAAGCCAATCTTGAGAGACTTTAGTAGATAATTTTTCTAGAAGACTCTAAAGAGACGGGGGGGGGGGGGGAGGGAAGGGAGGAGAGAAAGAATCTGTTATCTGGTACTTAAGATTATCTCAAATCAGAAAGTAAATACAAAATTTAATTCTAAGGAGAAGGATTTTGCCTCACCACTTTTTCTTTCTGTAAATGAATTAAAAGAATTAAAATATCTAGGTAAATTAGAAGTAAAGTCACCTAAAAGGAATTAGAATGGAATTAAGTGGAAAAATTTCTGACAAATTGTATAGACTTGGTACAGGAGGCCTTTAGTTAGTTCATTATAATATTCAGATATGGCAGGAAATAAAAAAATAGTGGAGATCTGGTGGATCAGTAGACACACAATACATAATAGTAAATGATTACAGTAATTAATCTTGTGCTTGACAGATGTAAAGATTTAGGTTTTAAGGATAAGAATTCACTATCTGATAAAAACTGCTGGGAAAACTGGAATCTGGCAGAAATCAGGAACAGATCAATATCTTACACCATTTACCAAGATGTATACATGACCTAGGTATAAAGGGAGATACCGTAAAAATTAGTACATGGACTATATTACCTATTAGACATATGGACAGGAGAATAATTTATCAATAAATAAGAGTACTGTGAAATGTAAAATGAATAATCTTGATTACATTAAATCAAAAAGTTTGATACAAATAAAACCAATCTAGCCAAGATTAGAAGTAGAAAATTGGAGAAAAATTTTATAGACTATTTCTTGGGTAAAAGTTTCATATCTCAAATATATAAAGAACTTTCGCAAATTTATAAGAAAAGGAGTTATCCCTAATTGATAAGTGGTCAAAGGATATGAACAAGCAGTTTTTCAATGAAGAAATCAAAACTATATTTAGTCATGTGAAAAAAACGCTCTAAATCATTATTGATTAGAAAAATTCAAACAACTTTGAGATATCATCTCACACCTATTAGATTCACTAAAATGACAGAAGGAGAAAATGAAAAATGTTGGAAGAGATGTGGAAAAATTGGGACATGCATACACTAGTGGTGGAACTGTGAACTGATACAACCCATTCTAGAGAACAAACTGTAATTATGCAAGAGTTATAAAGGTGTACATACCTTTTGACCCAGCAATACCACTATTTGGTCTGTTTCTATATGTTCTAAAATATTTACAGCAACTCTCTTTCTGGTGGCAAATAGCTGGAAATCAAGGGGATGCCTATCAATTGGGAAGGACTAAACAAATTTTGGCATGATTGTGATGGAATACTACTGTGCTATAAGAAATGGTGAGCTAAGTGATTTTATAAAAACATGGAAAAGACTTGCATGAAATAATGAAGAGAACAGAACCAAGAAAATGTTGTATGCAATAATGGTGCTATTATCTGAAGAACTGTGAAAAACCAAGTTATTCTGAGTAATATAAATATTCAATTCCCCTACAAAGGAAGTTGCTGGCCTCCCCCAGGGAAAGAAATGATAAATAAATAGGAAAAAAAGATAGTGGAGATTTCCTTCAAGATGATTATTAGTAGTCCATTCTGTTGTTAAATAACATGTATACTAAGGACGGTCTCTATTTACACAGCTGTTGAGATCTCTAAAATCATGCTTCCATTTTGATCAGAGAAAAAGACTGTCAAGTTTTGGTTTAACTGGTATGGTGCTAATTTGCAAAGGGGAGATTTGGTGGAATTAGGGAAACTAACTAAAATGGGTCCAATACAGACCTAGGGATAGTCAGAATTGTGATCTGAGGACCACCCTAGGTAAGGTTGACAGGCTTATCACCAGAAAATTGGGCATTCAGCTAACGAATTTTTTGATCAAGGTAACTAAGAAACTATCAAGAAATTATCCACTAAAACTCTAAGAGTAGCAGTCTATGTCAGTGGAAGGTGTAATGACACTAATATAATTACAATGCTTTTTAATTACTGAAGGGTTAAGGAGGGACAATGAGATTATATTAACCTTACCTTTGGGTCATCTCCAAACTGACCAAACTGTACATCATTTAATAAGCTACGAGCTGTTTTGATAATATCTTTACATTTTTTAGGAGTTTCTTCTACTTTCCCTGCCAAAAAGAGACAGCACGCTCCTGTCACCTATAAACAAAACACACACACGTACACACACCAAAAAACACACAAACAAAAAAAAACCAAGTGTAAGACTATTACATTGTAATTAATTATGGGAACAAAAGCAAATGGTTTACTTTAGACCTATCTCTCAAAGAACAAAGATGTAAATAATATTTTACATGTCCCTCACATGCAGATTAGTTTCAAGAATTGTTTTAAATTTGGGGACAACTTTAAATAAATGCCAAATATAACTACAAAAACAAATTTTTTCCCTTGTACTAAAAAGGATGGTTTTATTAAAGACTCATTAGTTCTTGGCTTTATTTAAAAAAAAAAAAAACAATATAATGAAACAAAAATGTATTGTTTGGTAAAAAGAGCCAATTTAAAAAACCCAGTTAGCATAATTTTCTTAATTATTTTCTGGGTTTCATGCACAAACCCAAAAGGTAGACAAGTAGTAACAGCTTTTTTATAACCTAAAGTAAAATCTAAATTTTACTTTCATTTTGGCATTTCTTAGCTATAAATGAAAAGGCATCCATTTGGTCTATATCCTAATTGCACTAAAATTTAAAATGAGGATACTACTACTTACCTAGCTTCTGTTTATGGTGTTTAAGGAAGCGTTAATAAAAAGGTATCTTCAGCAATACAGATACAAAAAACCTTTTTCTGCCCCCAGGCAAATATGACCATAACTTATACCACAGTATAATAATGATTTGCTAGGGGAAGGAGTATTAAAATGCCACTAGAATCTACATCATAAGTGTTTTTATTCTTACTATTAGGAAAACAAAATTACAAAGACATAGAATTATTCGAGTAAAAATTGAAGGAAAACAATACAAGAAACATCAAATTAAAATAACACAGACACTTACATATCTTGGGAACTGTTTAAAGGAATGAAACATATAGAAGCGATGAAAATAAATTATTCCAGTAGCCAGGGTATCATAGTGTCTGGTGTTCTAGTTAAGGACATTAGCAAAGAATCTTCCGAAATCAAGACTTTACTTAAAGTCAACCTGGAAAATAAACACTTTCCCCAGCAAAAGTTAACACAAACATGAGCTATAATTAAATATTAGAATTATAAAATGAGAATTACAAAGATATAAGCTTTTGACAAGAGGTAGGCTTATGTTTCCTTTAGGAATTAATCGACTGATTTTAATGCTAGATCATCTTCCCATTTATGTAATCATTGGGCTCAAAAGTGAAG
The DNA here is from genome assembly GCF_028583685.1 of Petaurus breviceps papuanus. Classification (NCBI taxonomy): domain Eukaryota; kingdom Metazoa; phylum Chordata; class Mammalia; order Diprotodontia; family Petauridae; genus Petaurus; species Petaurus breviceps. The sequence continues at coordinate 5,497,327 of NW_027186446.1, read as the reverse complement.
CTTACAGATTTAATTGATAAACCTGGAGTTAAAGGAAAAATCTGCATAGAGTCAAGAAAACAATGAATTAACCTAAATATTTTATTGCAATAAAATTTGAAGTAGACTTCAGAGATTTTTTGAGAACATATCCAAGAAGTCACTGTACAACCTTGTCTACAGTTTCTAATTTAGTTCCAGCAAGGGGGGTGGGGGGGGGTGGGGGCGGGGGTGTGTTTGTGTGTGTGTGTGTGTGCCTACTCAAAGAAAACACTCTTGACAAATAGGATACAGTCCCAAACGTGTTCCTACATCAAAGATGAACCTGGCACCCTCTCGGCGGTACCGGGCTTCAGTAGCTGGATCCAGTCCTTCTAATTGCGAAGGTGTATGAGCCAAGTCTTTTTTATCCCAGTACCAGCATGGTTTTGTGTGGTCCAGGTTTGCTGAAGTTACTGAAGGGCTGGAATTTTCTTTATTCTCCTTCATTTATTGAAATAAACTTGTTCTTATTCAAAAGGTTTCCTGAGAAAGTCGGAATCCTGTGGGGGGGAAAATCACAAATATTATAATTCAACATTAGTTATCCAAACTGTACTATTAGTCCCAAACCATTCAATAAAAATGAATCTAATTGATAGTTGTTCCAGATTGGGGGCAGGGAGGACATGGGGAGGGGCAGTAGGGAATGGCCTTAAACACTTGTTAGTCATTTTACCTGTCCCCATTTACAGGCTTTCTCATATTTCTCTCTTGTCCCAACAAGAATCAGAGGGTTTTGAGGAAATTTTAAAAATGGCTTCTCCTAAAGAAAGGCTAGAACCAATTCTACTCATACCTTCTGACATTCTACTTACTATGAGTAGGAAGAATCAATGAAATACAAAGAGCTCCAATTCAGAGTAATCTAATCTTCCATTCCCCAGTGATATTAATTCCTCAGTAGCAGAGAAATATTTTAGATTTATAAATTTTTATAACTTTCATAGCTTTTAACTTTTCAAAATTCTTTGATATGGATTATTAGGACAGGTATCATGAACCTAATTTTGCATATAAGGATCAAATTGCATAGAATGATTCTTAAAGACACCTACCTAGCTTAGAAGAAGTATACTTACTGACTTCCTCTCTAATGTTTTCTCCATTACAACACATAATATGTTCTTGTAGAAAAAGTCTTGGGTTCTAAGCCATGAAATATTAATTCAGGCTCAATCACTAATTAGCTGAATGACCTTAGATATAAATGCCCTGAGTATAAATTTTTTCTTCTATGAAGGATGGGTAATATGATCTATCTCTAAAGTCTCTTCCAATTCTAAAATACTGTGAGGAAAGGAGGGTACCACCTACATTATTATTGCATCACAATTCATCCCTAAGAGTCAGAATTTCTTGTTACTGAAAGTTCCACATCACACTGCTACAGCTGCTTTTGTGAGACTTCCTACCCATTCTGAACCCTTTTCCTTCTAGGGGAATGAAAAGCACAGCTGCAATACAAAGCTATGGTCTAACCTTTCTGATGGAGCAGGTTCTCCTTTTGTATGAGCACAAACCTGGTCAAAAGTTAGATATATCAAAGCTGGTAAAAATCTTGAGGAAGCACAGGAGGGAGATCATACATTTATCTTGTCATGTTTGAGTATCTCATTTTTTGTTAACTCTTTTTCTGCGTAGGTTATCATAAAATCTTTATTTCTAAAAATTTAGTGTGGATATAATTACTGAAGATGCCAAAAATCACAGAAAGTTAAGAGTTGTAAGATCCCCTCAGAGATCATCCATAGAGTCCAAACTGATTTTGTCTTGACAAATTTCTCTAGAATTTTGCAAGTCATGTGTATACTTTCAATATTTAAAATGACTGCCCCCAAAAGGAGACCAAGTAAATATCCTAGTAAAGTATCAGAAATTTAGTTGTACTGCTTAGTCTATCTTGCAAGTGAAATATATTTGATGCTATTACAATGTTTTCAGTTGTGCCTGACTCTTTGTGACCCCATTTGGAGTTTTCTGGGCCAAGATACTGGAGTGGTTTACTATTTCCTTCTCTAGCTCATTTTACAGATACAAGGAAACTAAGGCAAACAGGTTTAAGTGACTTGCCCAAGGTAATGTAGGTAGGAAATGTCCGAGGCTGATTTGAAATTGGGAAGAAGAATTGTCCTGACTCCAGGCCTAGCAGTCTGTCCACTGTGCTGTCCAGCTGCTCATTTATTTGATAGCACTACTATTTTTAAAAAATAATTTATATAAGTGACTATAAAAAAATGTTACAAGGTAGGGCTCCTAGCTACAGAAAAGTAACTACTTCCTTGTTTGATGTTGAAACAGAAAATAAATTCATTTTTCTTTTTAAAAAAGCACAATTTTAACATTCTTTTAACTTATGTTTAAGGTGAAGTTCAACTGCCTACAAGATATATCTAATTCAATAGCAACCTTACACCTCAAATTTAATTTAAACTGAAGTCATTATTCTTCACAAATCATTTCCTCTTACCCAATATCCTGGGACCCATGACTGGAATATGATTCTGGAAGAGTAAAAGATATGTTAAGAAAAAAGGGAAGGAGTTCCCAGAATCATTACATATTAAGAAGAAACACTAATATAAGGAAATCAAGAATGAGTTAGAGAGGGACAGCCAGGTGGCGTGAGCAAGGGCGCTGGCCCCTGAGTCGGGAGACCTGGGATCAGTTCCAGGCTCAGATACTTAACACCCAACAAAATAACTGGCCATGTAACCTTGATCAAGCTACTTAACCCCAATTGCTTAGGGGTGGCCAGGTGGCATAGGGAGTAAGAGTGCCGCCCCAGCGTCAGGAGACCTGGGATCAGTTCCAGCCTCAGATACTTGGCACCCACACAAAAATAACTGGCTGAGTAACCTTGAGCAAGTCACTTAACCCAGATTGCTTTAAAAAAAAAAAGAATGAGTTAGGGGAAGAGGAGCACATTTGGGTGAGCACCAATGGTGGCAGAAGCAAAAGTGATAGCTATCAACTAAACAGAGGCTCAATGCAGAAAGAAGGGAAATAAATAGATGTGGATATCAGGAAATAGATCAAAAGTCCTTCCTGAGACAGAGGGATGATAGAGTAGAGGTGGCCAACTTCAATCATACAAATATTTGCTGGAACTAACTTTCCCCCAAAATGGAGTACTAATAATTTTCAAGGTTTGTTTTCAGTTGTTTTCAGCTGTCTGACTCTAAGCTCCCATGTGGGGTTTTCTTGGCAAAGTTACTCGAACAGTTTGCCATTTCCTTCTCCAGCTCATTTACCAGGTGAGGACACTGAGGCAAACAGGGTTAAGTGACTTGCCCAGGGCTGGTTAGTGTCTCAGGCCATATCTGAACTGGGGTTTTCTTGACTCCAGGGTGAGTACTCTATCCACTGAGTCACCTAATTGCTTTAATGATAATTTTATCCTTCAAATGTTCAAAGAATCAACAAGGGGAAATTCTATCATGGACTTGATTGACACAAATAAAATTGCTGGGGGTAGAAATGTTGGGAAGCTTGGAAGAAGGAGGGCATAGTTTGACCTACCCTCCGGATTTCAAAGGTTTCACAGGAAGATGGCATGGTATAAAGGAAAGAACACTGGGCCTAGAGTCAAAGAATCTAGGTTGAAAAGCCGCATTTATTAGTTCTTACTACCTAAATGATGTTGGGCAATCTGTAGGTCTCATTTTTTCACCTGTAAAATAAGGTTGGATTCAACAGACTCTGAGGTTCCTTCCACCTTTAGATCTATGAGCCTAAAAAAATAGGCAGGATACCAGGTGAACAAATTCTACAGGAAAATTCAATCCATAAGGGTGTGGGGAACTGGCAAAAATGAAATTCTGGAAAGAATTTCAAAGAAAATCAAATAAGGGGGTAAGGGGAATGGTCTAAAAAGACACACATACATCAATGAATTTTTAAACAGTAACAGAGAATAAGGAAGCTAAATACAACAAGAAAGGTGGTTTAAATTTTTTTTTTTTTAAGCCGGAGAAGAATCAAGAAAAGATAGAAATTGCTGCTTGGAGTAGATGAAATGACAATGAACACAATGAAGAAAAAAACAGATTTGCTCTACTCTTTAGTTTTGCCAAGAAGAACCATCTTGGCTAGGAAAGAAAAATTGCTAACAGTATTCATTATAAGTAAAGAAACAGAAAAAAAGAGTTCCTACCTGCTTTTGATAAATTCATCACCAGGCCCATGTGAACATTTCAGGGAAATAAAAAAGAACTAGCAGATGTGATAGCTCCACTGTTGAGTGATTTTCAGACAAAAGTGGAGGAGAGTTGCAGGGCTGGAGAGAGGTAAATGTTCTAATTTTCAAAAAAGGGAAAAGAATAGTCTGAAAACCACAGGCCAGTGGGTTTGACCTTGATTTCTGGCAAAATTCTGATCTGTATTTTTTAAAAGGATGGTTAGTCAAAATCTAGAAAAAGAAACAGTACTGTCAAAGAGATAGTAAGTGTAGCTGGACCAAGAACAGTTCATACCAGGGGTGGGGGATCTGTAGCCTCAAGGCCACATGTGGCCCTCTAGGTCCTTGACTGCAACCTTTTGACTGATTTATTCTGTAAAACTTGGAGTCACTCCAAAGGCTGCACTCAAGGATCTAGAAGGTCTTATGTGGCCTCTGGTTTTGCATATCTGTTAGACTAATCTTATTTTCTTTCTGAAAGGATTATTGGACTAGTAGATTGAGGAGTGCTAAAACTACAATTTACCTAAAGAATTTTGGAAGGTCTCACGTTATTCTTGTGGACAAGATGGAGTAGCGAACTAAACAACAGGCCACTAAAGTAATTAAAAGCTGGCTGAATGGTCAGACCCAAAGAACAGTGATTAACGTTATCTTCTTGGAAGAACAGACCAGGGACCTACAATTGGCCCTATGCTATTTAATATTTCTATCAATAACTATAATTCTATCAATAACTTAGATATAAATGCATAGCTGGAATGCTTATAAAATCTGCAGATGACCCAAGGCTGTGAGGGATAGCTTTGCTGGATAGTTGAGTCAAGACCCCCCCCAAATCTTTATAGGCTAGAAAACTGAATCAAATCTAATTACATAAAATTTACTAGGGATAATAAATAGGTTCCAAAAATCAACTTCACAAATGTAATACAGGTAAGTTATTGTTAGGAAGTGGTTCATTGACACTACAAACAATACGAATCAGTCATGTGATATGACAGTGATCAAAGGCTGCCTTAGGAGAGTTCAAATGTCTAGGACTAGGGAAAGTCTTGTCAGATCTACAAGTCAAGCAATATCCTGAGTGCTGTGTTCAGCATTAATAAAAAAATATATATTTTATTCATTTATTTTTAGTTTTCAACATTCATTTCCACAGGATTTTGAGTTACAAATTTTCTCCCTGTCTTTCCCCTACCCCCCACCCTAAGATATCAAGCCTACTGAATACCCCTGCCCCCAATCTGTTCTCTCTTATATCCTCCCCTATGCCCCCCAACTTTCTAGTATGGCAAGATCGATTTCTATACCCTAGTGCCTGTATAACTTATTTCCCAGTTTCAGCATTAATTTTACCAAGGATAAAAATAAACTGGAACACAGAGAGTACTGATAATGACCAATATGGTGAAAAGTCTAGAGATTATGCTATATGAATGAATACTGGTTGAAGGAAAAGGGTATATTTGTCCTGAAAAATACGTAAAGAGAACTTATCCAGCTTGAGTACAGAAGACAGAACTAGGAACATGAGTGTAGAAAGTTACAGAGGAGCAAATTTTAGTATGATTTAAGGAAAAACTTCCTGATCACAGACACACAAAAGTGGAGAGTGCTCCTCTCAGAGGCAATAGGTTCCCTCTCATCAGAGGTTTTTAAGCAATAATCAGATAACCACTACTTGGGGGTATATTCAATCACTAAACAGACATTTATTATATACCAAATACTGTGCCAGGCAATGGGGATACAATGAATGAAAACAATCCCTACTACCAAGAAACTTACATTTTAAAGGTGAAGATAATTACAGGCAATTCTGCTGTAATACAACTTATGTGTTCCTAAAAATTTCCAAATTATATGCAAAATAAAACCATAGGGCTTATGGGGAAAACAAGGTTAGGAGCACAGCATTCAAACTCGGTCCCTGTGGACACAACAGCCTCAATATGAGGAACCACAGTGTGGGAGCTACATCACCAGCTGCTGCCCTGTGAGGGGTATGAGTGGGACTACCCTATGACTGGGATGACAAGTCTTGGCATTTCCTGTAATGTGCCAAGTGAGGATTTCTGCTTTCCCTGCATCTGCCCCAGTGCTAGACCCATGTCCACTAAGGCAGTACGTCTTGACCACCTCTGGTCTCCTTGTAGGGTAAGGGACCTACCTGGTCATCATTGCATCTATTCTTCAGTGGAGCATACTGGATGTCTCCCTGTTTTCCCTTCCTGCCTGCCTCTCCAGGTATTCACCTTTCCTCTCCCCCTCAGTAACTCTCACTGTATCCTGGGTTGAGGAAGATGACTGCTTCATCACTTTCCCCAACTGGAGCAAGATATCTCTTCTTCCCACAGGCTCTACAACATGCCAGCAGCACCCCATCTTATGTCTACAGAGGTCACTCCCCCACCCATTCATACTCTGACACAATGGTGCAGTTTTCCTGGATGACAAAATCCCTAATAAGCAAACACAAAATTCTCATTATGCTCAAACTGTTCCTTAATGTTACTGATCCTAGGGGAACAATTTCGAAATTTCAAAACAAGCATTAATAGCAAAACTGAAAAAAATAGTTCAATACTAAAAGGTAGCTTCAGAGGAAAGAACTAGCAGTATTGGGGGAATCAGGGAAGGCTTCATAGAGATGGTGCTTGGGCTGTGTCTTGAAAGAAGAATGATTTTATAAGAGTGCAGACTTCAGAAGCAATTCTTGGATCAGATAACTGAGCTCTGAGATCCCTTCCAATTCTTGGATTCTGTGACTTCTGTGGAGGATACCATTATTCTTTTCCATTTTCTGAGATTAGAAACATAAGATTCCCTTTTTTCATTCAACACATTACCACTTCTCACATGTTCTCTGAAATATAAATCAGAGGTTCAATGAAACATTTTTAAAAATGCACAGAGAAGTTCATACAAGCAGTACAGCACTGAAAGCAAAAACTGAAATTATATACTTTTAAGAAAGTAAGCTATTGGGGCGGCCAGGTGGCTCAGCGAGTAAGAACACTGGCCCCAGGGTCGGGATGACCTGGGAGATCGAATCCGGGCTCAGATCCTTAGCACCACACCCAGAAATAACTGGCCATCTAACCTTGAGCAAGTTACTTAACCCCAACTGCTTTAAAAAAAAAAAAAAAAGAAAGTAAGCTATCCGGGGCGGTTAGGTGGCACAGTGAGTAAAGCGCCAGCCCTGAAGTCAGGAGGACACGAGTTCGGTTCTGGCCTCAGACACTTAACACCCACACAAAAAAATACCAGCTGTGTAACCTTAGGCAAGTTACTTAACCCCAATTGCCCTCCAAGAAGAAAAAAAAAAAGTAAGCTATATGCTATGGATATTCATAGTTTTACATATCATCCTTTTCTCCCTGTTTTTTGAATATGTAAAATTTTTCTTGTTGTGTACTTTAAATTCAGGGAAAAAAAAAAAAAAGATTTTCTACTTCCTCTTTATTTTCCCTATACTTTATACCAAACTCAGACAGGGACCAAGATTAATCGAACTCATTTGTAAGACATAAGATGATCTCTAAGGGCACAATGAGCTTTCTGATTCCATCAACAAGTAGCAAGGCAAGGGACTGGCCTAAATTTGACTAGAGAGGTTCATCACTGGAAAATTAGGTGAATGATGAATATTTTTGCCTACAGCAACTCATGAAACCATTTTCTAAGATGGCAATGTGGAACTATGCCCCCCAAATTACTAAACTTTGCATACTGTTTGACTGAGTCATGCCACTAATAAGCCTATATCCTAAAAAAATTAAAACAGGAAAAGGATCTGTATGTACAAAAATATTTATAGCAGCTCTTTTCATGGTAGTCAAAAATTTGAAAGAAAGGGAGTATCTTCCTTTTAGGGAACAGCTAAAAAAAACTGTGGTAGATGAACATGATGCCACAAGAAATGAAAGGAAAGTTTCAGAAGAAACTGCAAAGATCTTTATAAAATGACAGTGAAGTAACACTAAAACAATCCATACAACGAAAAACAACTTTGGAAGACTTTAGAACTATGATAAACGTAATGACAATTCAATAAATCCAAAAGAACATAGATGAAACACATTGCTCACCGCTTGAGGGAAAGGAACTAATATGCAGAAAGAGACATATGTTTTCCAACACAGCCAGTGGGAACATGTTTTTCCAGACCATGCCATGCCTTAAGTGTCCAGGGCTTTATTTTTTCTCAAGAGACGGGAGAGGAAGGAAGGTGCAGGTTAATTAAAAAGAAAAAATTTTTTAACGTCTCTCAGATTCATTACTTCCATTTTGTTTTCCCTCTCAAGCCAGTGTACACGGTACCACTTCAAATCTGTATTATTACATGAGTCCTACTATGTGAGTCAATAAACCAAAGTCTTCAAAGAATGTGGCTACCTTTAGGAAAGTTCTGTAATAATCTTGAACTTGGAAGTAAGCAACACAGTATCATATACAAACTAAAGCATCTGGAAGAAGGACTTTGTAATAGACATCACTATGATGTGGTTCTTTTTTTCTGCATCAACTGTTACTCATAATCAGAGGATCTGAATAACTACCTATTTTACTGTATCTATCAAGGAATCCTATGCACCTCTGGGAGTTATCTACAGAGGTCACAGTTAAACCCATCGGCTTGTATAAAGTCATCAAGTGAGACAGTATAAAAATGAGAAGTAAAGAGGACCTAGAACAGACCCTTGGGGAACACCCAGTTAGGAGAGGTAATGTGCATGATGATCCAGCAAAGGAAACTGAGTGTCCATAAAGGTATAAGGCAAATCAGTAGAAAGCAGTCTCATGAAAGCCCAGAGTTATATATAGTAATATACATGCTACTATAAACTGTATTTCCAAAATACAGAAACAATAAAATTGTGGTCTATTAATTTAATGATTATTACACTGTAGTGAAACTATGTGACCAATGATTGAGGGAAAGACTAAATATAATTATGGTATATGAATGCAACAGAATAGTACTGTGCTTAAAAGACAAATGTGAAGATTAAAAAGCCAAATTAAGAGAATAAGTAGTGACTATATCAATGAAGGGAACAGCAAACAAAAATTCATGGGAAATACAACTGATGCTCGTAATACAACTTTGTGCTACCCTATTGACAAAAATTTATTCCCATAGGTGGCATTCTTGGTAATAGCAAAATATTAGGAATTATGTGTCCAATCATTAAAGAATGACTTTCATGATTATTACACTTTAAGTAATGACTGATAGAGAACACATATGATGTGAAACAGAATAAAAAAAAAAGGCTGAACCAAAAGAACAAGGCACACTATGGCCGTTTTCATCTGCTGTCTCCCATACCTGGCTTCTCTCCCAATCATCCCGCATAGGCGCTGTGTTGTGTGCACTTGTTTATACATTGTCTGCCCCCATTAGATTTTTGCTTTTCGTTGTATCTCTGGCATTTCATATTTGTGTTTGCCACAGAGTGAGGCCCTTCGGAAATGCTTAGCGACTGACTCAGTCCATATATTCAATTGTCATTTCCATCACAACAACTCACGTATGTGACTTGGTCTTTCCACAGCCACTACCTTAGGTTTAGGCCTTCATTACCTCCTGCCTGGACCACTGTTAATAGCCTTCTAATTGTTCTCTTTGGCTCAAGTCTTTTCCCTACTTCACTCCATCCTCCCTCAGCTGCCATAGTAATTTTTACTAAAGCACAGGTCTGATGACAACTTCAATAAACTCCATTGGTTTGCTAATACTTCAAATGTAAATTTGGTATTTAGTATTTAAAGTTTTTCCACAATCTGGCCCCTTCTTATATCCTTCCAATCTTCTTACACACCATTCCCTTCCACTCACTCTAAAGTATAGCCATACTGGCTTCTTTGCTGTTCCTTATACACAACCATCCATCTCCCATTCCTGTACCTTTCAATGGCTGTTCCTCTCACCTACCTCTTAGAATCCCTGACTCCAAGTCTCAGTTCAAATGCCGTCACCTGCATTAAAATGTTCAGTCTCCCTAGGGAGTCGCCTACTCCTCTGAAGTTACCTTATGTGTGTGTCATATATACTGCTACACACACACATGCTGCTGCTCCCCCATTAGACTACAAGCTCCTAGAGGAAGTGTGTGTAACATGTATACCATTTAATGAACAAGCTGAGTCTATATAGTTCGTATAAAGCTTCATTAAAGATTTTCTTAAGGATTAAGGAGTCCAACACCCTCATTTTACATGTAGGCAAACTGGGCTCCAGAGAGGGGAAGTCACTTGCCTGTGATGACAGAGTGGAAAGGAATCAAATCCAGGTCCTCCAACTCCAAACCAGCAGTGGACATTGATTTATTTCTTCCAGAGTATTTTTTAAAACAAGAATAAAGACCACTGCCGCAGATACAAGGAACCTTCTTGTCTAAATTATGTCCTCAGGGAAGGCGATGACTTAGCTGAAGTTGGGTTGAACTGGCCACGGTTGCAGGGCTACATTACTCCTCACGCTATCTGACCAGGGAAATTTAAGAAGTCATGGTCAATCCCTGAAAACCCTTCCCTATCATTTAGATAAACTATTCTTCTAGGCAAAACAAAACAAAAACCCCGCAAATCAACGTTTAAAAAAACCAAAAAGTAAAAAACCCAAAGCATTTAGTTTTGTAAGGACTCTCCGCTGGCTGAGGAGCTGGAGAGGACCTAAGCCACTTCCGCAGGTGTTTCTGCAGGGCTTCTCCCGTCGCTGGGCCTAGCCCGGGGCTCGTTGCCGACTCTGGGGAAGGCACGAGCCGGGGCAGGCGTGCGGAGGGCGGTTGAGACGCCGGATCTGGCCCCAAAGCCGATCCCGGCCGCCTCGGGGCTTCCCCAGGACCGCAGCTCCGGCGGGTTGGGCATCCCCCCCCCCCCCCGCGGCCACTTTTCCTCCGCCCCCCCAGAAAGTCTTTCTCTTCAGGGAAAGAAGGCGCTCCGGCTCCGAGGGTCTCCAGGAAGGCGAGCCCGGCTCCACCACCCGGACCCCGGGCACCAAGGCCCAGTTCGGCCCCTTCCCTCTCTCAGAGGTGTCGGCGCGCCCCGAGCCCACACCCGAGGCCCGCTCTTTTTACCTACGGAGAGGCGCAGATCAGGCCGAGCCCGCGTCGTCCCCGTTAACTGTTATCAGGGTTCTGCCGTTGCTCAACTGGGGAAGCGCCCTCACCCCCGCCCCCAACACCCGGGCACGCGAGGGGCCAGGTCCCGCGCGACGCTCTCTCCGACCGCACTCACCCGCCACCTCACGAAGTCCTACTTAGCGACGTCTCTCATCGCTGACGGCGGCCATCTTGGACGCGGGGTGCTAGGGAGCAGACGTCATTACGCGGCGTCCTCTTTTAGGGAAACGTGAAAAGCGGAGGAGGCAGAGGAAAAGGAGGCGGAAAGTACTGGGATAGAGGGGCAGGGCGAAGAACACACCTTTTACCCAATCAGAAGGGAGAAGAAGGCTTAAAAAGGAAAGAGGCGAGGGTTGGGGCGGAGCGATGCTAAGTGTGTCTGGTAGTGCTAGAGGAGGAGGAGTAAAAAAGCTTAACGGTCCCGCCCCTCTCTTGGAAAATGCGATTTCGCGACCAACCTAGCCTGCTAACGGAACCCCGAGCGTCAGGGGCGTGACCAGGCGCGGCAATTCACCAATTAAATGGCCGAAGGGGCCAGTGCAAGGGTCCCCTTCCTCCAATCTCTCTTATGGAGCTGTCGAGGGCTTGGCCGCCTCTCCAGGCCTCCGGGAGCCTACCGGCTCAAAGAGCTGGAGAGAGAACGGTTAGAGTGACAGCTGGATGGCGTGGGGGACTAGGGAGGTGCAACCGACCAATGAGCTCCAGCCGGGCCTCTCCCGCGCCTCGCGGGAGGGGGGTTGGGGGGGGAGCTTCGTCGACCAATGAGCGGCGGGGGTGGTGGTCGGGGGGTGGGGCTCCCGGGGGGCTGGAGGAGCAGGGTTGGGTGTGTGGCTGCAGCGCTCTCTCGGCTGCCTCCACCCCCGGCCTCCCCCGCCTCCCCGGCCGCCGCCGCGTCCGCGGGGTTGGTTGAGGCGGACTGTGGGGTGCTGACTGAAGTGGAGGCGCCGCCGCCGCCGCTGCTGCCGCTGTTGCTGTTGCTGCCGCCGCCGCCGCCGTCGCCACCGCCGCTGCTACCGCCGCTGCCGCGGAAAGGAGAGAAGACGAAAGGTGAGTGGTGGGGGTGGCAGCGTTTGGTCGCCGCCCCCGCCCCACGAGTCGAGGAGGGAAGCCCCGCTCGGCCCCTGAAGCCGGGATCTGGTCCATCCCGCGCCACCCTGCCCTCCGGCCCTGCCTTCTCACGGCCTCCCCTAGCCTGTCTTCTCTCGGACGGAGCGAGGAGGGCGCTGCCCCCGGGGACGGGTCCCTGCGTCCCCTGCCCTCTGAGACAGGCGGCCGGGGTGGGGGGGCTAGGGGGGGCGGGGAATGGCCGCTCCGCTCCCGCTGCTCAGACTGCTCCTGGGGAGGGGGATTGGGGGGGAAACGAAGAAAGCCTCGTTCCCCTTCCTTGCGCTTCCTTCTCTGTGGCGCTGTGGCTGTGCTCCCACCTCTGTGTCACCATGTGTCTGTCCCCACGTCACGGCGTGTGCTGGTCTCTTCCTCCGTCACCTTGGGCTATTTTCTCTCCCCTTTCGTCCCCCCCTCCGTGACGGCCCCTTCCAATTACCCCATCTATCTACTCCCACCCCCCGTCATGGTGTCGGCCTGTCTCCCCCCCACCTCCGCCCCCCGTCACGGTGTCTGGCCCCCCATGTGTGTGTCTCCACCCCTCCTCACCACGTCTGTCTGTCTCTCCCTCTTACCTTCCAGTCCCTGTCTTCTTTTCCCTCCCCCCACCGTATTTCTAGCTCCTTCAACCTGTGGATCCCCCCCCCCCGTTCGGGCCTTTCCTCCCCCCCCCCCCCAACATCCACCCTGTGGGGCTTGTCTATTTCCTGTCTGTGTCATTGTGTGTTCTGTCACTGTCCGTGTCTTGTGCCCCTTCCTTTTAGGTCACTGCTTGTGTCACTGCATGTGTGTCTCCGTTTTTTTCCCAGACTCCCTATGTATGTGTCTCTCCCCCTTCCCCTGGGACCCTCCTGTGTCAAAATCCTTCATTTCAGGTAGAGCCAACTTATTTTCTTTCTTCTCCTACTGGTCTTCCTTGTGCTACTCCTGGGAGTAAAATCTAAGGCCTAACGCTGGCTTTCATACTCCATTCTCACTCCCCCCCCCCAACTGTTCCTCATTGTGTTTCAGTGGAAGTAGCACTGTTTCCTTCCTTTCTCTCAATACCAACTCTGTAGTAAGAAAGGAAAGAAATAGCATTTTCTCATCTACTCATTCCTACTACTTTAAACAGGGTTCTTAGAAGAATGTTCTCCTTTTTAGCCCCTTAACCTTTTAAGCTAAAGGAAAGTGGTAGAAAATATATCCTATTTGTTCTTAGATACAAGTCCTCTTATTCTATACACATGTGCTTACTGGGGAGGAAAATAATTTTCTTGATTATAGTCAGAGTTTACCTTTGATTTAACTGTGTGACCCTGGGCATAGACTTCTGTCCTCATCTACAAAATGAGGAGGATCTGGATTTGTGACCTCCAAAATCCCTTCCAGCTCTAAAACTATGATTCTATTTCCTACCCTCTTAACTTACTGTTTCACTCAGTGCTGTCTGCTTCCTCAAATTTAGCACTTGGTAGAACAGAGTAGCCATTGATTTGTGTTTTATTTCCTCACCCCCTCTACTCTTAATCAGGAAATACCATAGTGATATATGTGAATATTTTTCTATTTCATAATTATGTTTCCTCAATAAATTTCTGAGCATGATCTAGAAACTCCATGCAAAGTGAATGATTTTAGTGGAAGAACTTTATTGTCATCCCTTCTACTAATTAGTGATATTTTGTTTTTAAACAAAAACACATTTATGTAATTCCTTTTATGTTCTTCCTACTTTTTAGTAAAGTCCTCCTCTAAGAGCTCATTTTTCAAAAGAGGAATCTGTACCTATGTTTTCCCAAAACTTTTGATCAGAAATGACAATTTTAGCATTTGAGAAAGCAAAGTGAGTCAGTTGTCAGTAACTTACCCTTAGTATTTCATGCATCTCATTGATACAGATACTCCCTCCAGTGGTACAGGTTGCAATTCATCCCCATCTTCTTATTCTGTTTGATTTTTGTCTGTGTGTTTTGTATATGCTCCAGGAAGGGGTCCACTAGTTTACAGGGGCCTTCTATAGGTACTTTGACAATATATGAGTACCAGTAACAGCTACCCACCTGTTATCCCTCTCTACCAATATATGATTAACCCACTTCTTTTTTTAATTGTACCTCAGTTGATATCTTTTATGCTGCTTCTTATATGTAAATCTTCATTAGAAATATGCTGCAGCTTATAGATGCCTACTATGCTTTCTGTTGACCTTTGGCATGCCCTCTGAGATTGTGGTATTCCTTGATTCATATCCATAAAGTATCACCGAAAGACTATTGGTGTATAAAAAGTCAAGTTTTTGTTTTATTAAGAAAGTTGGAGTTTTAAAAGCACCTTAATGTTTCCCATATTCCAATTAACCCACTTTTTTATTTAGTTGTAGTTGTATGTTTACATAGGTAATGGGTAAGCACTCCAAATACCTACTAAAAAGCCTGGTGAAGTACTCCATTTTTCTGAATTCCTTTTTTTTTTGTAAAGAAGGTTGAGTGAGAACAGTGATTTTCAAAGTACATTTTTTCAGGGAACTATCCAGCTTATATAATTCATTAACACAAACTTTTCAGTGTTACTCTAATGAACACTCTGTAGTGTTTTCTCTTTCCCCTTATTTTTTTTTTTTTGCCTGCCCTATTCCACTCTCTGATCCCAATTTAAAATTATTAATCCAGTTCTTTACTGAAATAGTAATCTAAACTGGAAAAAGAAAATTATCTACTATATTTTTCCTTTCTCAAAAATCCCTGTTATGCTTATATTTTATTGATGGAACAATAATTTGTGATGGAAGGGGGATTTTCATATATGATATGAATAGTTTGCTAACTCCAGTTAATAAAATGTCAGCATCTATCATTCTTTTAGGAAGAGATTTCTCATGCCTTTCTGTTGTCAATGACATTTAGACCAGTCTAGAATTATGACCAAAGTTACATTTTAGCTGTAATTGGAAAATGAAGAGAAATGTTTGGAGGTTATATATAAGGAGCCTTTTTCCTTCCTTATATCTAACCAATGGAATGTAAAAATTCTACCTCTTAACATCTTAGTCCTAGGTGTGATGAGTAACTTCATACTTTTTATCTTTGAATCATCTTGTTCTTTAATTGGAGGATCATCAGATTTAACTAAAAGAAACCCTAGTTACATTTAACCAATGTTTTACCCTCAAATACTACTATAAGTCTTTGCTAAGTATGGGTCAGTATATGTGATCTACATCCTATCTCATAGCTTCCTTGAATTACTTTTTATTAGCTAGGATCTTCATATGAAAATTAATGTCATGCCAAGTCAACTAGCTTTTATGTAGTGCCTGCTAATGTTCCAGGACCTGAGGATACAAAAGGAG
Organism: Petaurus breviceps papuanus; assembly: GCF_028583685.1. Lineage (NCBI taxonomy): Eukaryota > Metazoa > Chordata > Mammalia > Diprotodontia > Petauridae > Petaurus > Petaurus breviceps. The sequence continues at coordinate 5,481,561 of NW_027186446.1, read as the reverse complement.
GTGAAAAGCAATCTTTGCCTTCAAGGACCTCACAGTCTGACTGGGAAGACAACATGCAAACAACTTTGTTCAAAAAAGATACATAAAGGATACATTGGAGTTAATCTCATAGGGAAGACATAAAGATTGTAGAAGACTGGGAAGGGTTTCTTGCAGAAGATAGGACTTTAGCTGAGACTGGAAGGAAACCAGGGAAGCCAGGAGATGAAGATGGAGAGAGTTCTAGGCATAGGGAATAGCCAGTGAAAATACTGGGTCTGGAGATGGAGTGTCTTGTGGGAGGAACCAGGAGTCTATTCCCTGATGTGTAGGTTTTATGAATCTATCTTTTTTTTTCCAAGTGTTTGCCTTACCATCTTTTAATAGAAAGTCTTTCAATTTCAAAAGCTGACTGGATAAGCTCTAGCTCCTCTGCAAGGTGTCTGTCGGGGGGGGGGGGAGTTTAAAATAAAAAGTCCTTTTATACTGTTAAGCCCAGACCTGTGATTTCTCTGGTATAGGGAACTCCCTTTGAGAAAATCTCCACCAATGTAGGTTATCATGTGCTCTGAAATTTATAGTCTTACAGAGCTACCTTGAGAAGAAGACCTAGACAGCTTCTAAGTTCCTTCCCAGCTCTAGAACTCTGATCTGACTAGAAGGTAATTGACAAGTTAAAAGTCAGATAGCCAACATGTGTCTGAGGCTGGACTTGAACCTAGGTCTTTCTGATTGAATCATGCTCTTTACCCCCTGTGCCATACTGTAGCCTATCACTCCAACTTGTATTACTACTGAAATCCAGGTATATTCAGTCCCATATAGGATTATGAATGATTTTGCAAATTTTTGTATAAGCATATTTCACTACTTAACTTTTTTTTCATTTTTGCTTAGTATGAAATCTGATGCTTTTCTAGCAAAAGAACTACTTCTGATGTGTATTAAGCTAAGACAACCAGCAAATATTGCATTTGATTTCTGTGGAGAAATTTTTTTTCAACTGGTTGGTTATTTTCTCGGGCCAGAGAGCAGTATACAAGAGAGAATCAATATGTAAATCAGTCAACAAGTATTTAACACTTATTATGTGCTAGTGAATAAACATTTTCATTTTTCATAGATATTCATTACTTAAGAGGCAGGATAGTTGTAGTGATTAGAGAGCTACCTCTTGAGCCTGGAAGCTCTAAATTTAAGTTCACCAACAGACATATACTTCATGTGTTGCCCTGGACAAGTCACTTTAACTTCTCTGTTCTCCAAGACTTAAGTTGCCAGTGAGGTGCTGCTTGCATTGATAGTGGGAATTTCCTCACCTATACCAAATGAAATCACATGTCCTATTGATGTTACTATTTAATATTTCTCTGTTTCTTTAGTAGAAAAGTTAGCAACAGTTTTGTTTCCATGATAAATAGATTTTAGGGGCGGCTAAGTGGTGCAGTGAGTAAAGCGCTGGCCCCGGAGTCAGGAGGTCCTGAGTTCTGTTCCGGCCTCAGACACTTAACACAAAAAAACTAGCCATGTAACCTTGGGCAATTTACTTAACCCCAGTTGCCCCTCCAAAAGGCAAAAAAAAAAAGACAGATTTTGAAGACTGGTTAAAAATTTGCCTTCCTTTTGTACTTAGTAGGTCCCACACAGAAGAATAAATTGGTATTTTTTAGCTCTGCTTCCCTCACATTGTTACTTTCTTGTTTCTGTAAATGAATTTATACTTAGTTTTGGAGGTACATTTTATTATTTGAGTAAATGTGAGTTCTAGACCAGTGATGCCCTGCTTTTATATTTTTAAAGTTATTTAGTTTCGCTTTTTGTTAGATTTATGGATGTAGAATAAGTATATTCAGTTTAAGAAACATTTATTTGCCTACCAAGTACAGAGCTCTATGCCTTATTATCTGAAAGGATCTCTGTGAACTGGTTTTCTTTATGTTTCTATATTTCTCCTTGGCATACAGATATAAAAATGTGCCAGAAATACAACAAAATTTGAAAAACTTAGTTAACATCAATAGAAGAGTATTTTTTTTAATATGCAGTTACAATCCAAATTCAAAGCAGCTAGGATTTTTTTCTTTTTGTTCCCTCAACTTCTGAAAAAAATTGACTGCCTAAATGAAAAGACCCTACTATATTTAAAGCCAAATGTCTTCTTCTAACCTCTCAATATACTACTACGTTGAAAAATATTTGCTTATCCAGATCATATTTCCATTTGGTGGAAAAACTTTGTGTTAGAATTTTGAGATAGTAGAAAGAGTCTTGGCCTGGGATTTTGGAGATGTGTGGTTATAATACTTAACTATGTAACTGGGTAAGCTTTTCTTAGCTTTAATTTCCTCATTAATTGATGTAAATTTGTGTAAAATTAGAATGATCCTTCCCATGTCACAGGATTGTTCTGGGAAAAATACTTGGTAAACCTTAAAGCATTATGTAAATGTGAGTTTATTATTATTTTTTCATCCAATTTTGTGATTTCCTTAATAATCAGGTTGATCTAGGTCAGTGGTTCTCAATTTTTTTTTTTTGTTTCAGGACCCCCTTATGCATTTAAAAGTAAACGAGGACTTCACTAACCCCCTGCCCAAAGAGCTTTTGTTTATGTGGGCTATATCCAGGAGTATACTATTAAATATTTAACAACTGACTCTCTGAGGGGAAAAAAAAGTACACATAACATACTTAAGTTTAGTCTATGTTATTAATATTTTTCCCTCACTTTCTTATGTCTAGACTATGACCAAAATAACAGATAGGTGTTTGTCTATTTCTAAGGTTAAATACTCATACTTAAAATTCAACAGTTGGCAAAGTTGGTACAAGCTGGATGCAGCATACCTCTGATTATATCCATCAATATTTGGCATATTAGAAGTTATAATCTTAATATTATTGTGAAAACTGTCTTGACCTTTTGGACCCCCAGAGAGGGTCTTGGAAATCTTTGGAGTTCCCAGACCATGCTTCAGAACCACTGATCTAGGATGAAAAGAAGTCATAAATATAGTAATAACAACAATAATAGTAGTATTTATTTATTTTGAAGCAATTGGGGTTAAGTAAATTGCTCAAGGTTATTTCTGGGTGTGGTGCTAAGTATCTGAGCCCGGATTCGATCCCCAGGTCATCCCAACACTGGGGCTGGTGCTCTTACTTGCTGAGCCACCTGGCCGCCCCTAAGCAATTGGGGTTAAGTAATTTGTTCAAGGTTACACGGCCAGGTGTTTCTGGGTGGGTGCCAAGTGTCTGAACCCAGATTCGATCCCCAGGTCATCCTGACACTGGGGCCGGTGCTCTTACTCACTGTGCTACCTGGCTACCCCAATAGTAGTATTTACTTAACACTTTCTAGTTAGTGAAGTCCTTTACATATAATATTGTGATCTTCACAGTAACCTTGGAAAAGAGGTGTACAGAGAAAGAAATTCATACTTAGAAGTTAAGTGACTTGTCTAGGGTCACAGTGTCTGAGAGAGGATTAAAGCTAAGGGCTTCCTGATTCCAAATTTAGGACTCTATCTACAATATGACCTAGCTGCCTCTATGGTAGAGGTGCCAGTAATGGAATAGATCAGAAATTTACTAAAATCAGACATAAGGAAATTGGAACAGAGAGGCCAGTGTCACTGAATCAAAGAGCATATAGATTGGGTGTATAAAGTTTAAGAAGACTGGAAAGATGATGGGGTGCTAGGTTATGTAGGGCTTTGAAAACCAAACAGGATTTTGTATTTGATCTGGAGGTCATCGGGAGCCACTGGAGTTGAGTTTTGAGTATGGAGGTGACATGGTTGGACCTGTGCTTTAGGAACATCACTTTGGTAGCCAAATGGAGATAGATTTGAGTTTGGGGAGACTTAGGGCAGGTAAGACCCAACAGTAGGTTATTGCAATGGTGAGGTAATGAAAATCTGTACTAGGATGGCAACTGCATCATGCAATAAAAGGGGGTTGTATTGGAGAACTGTTGCAAAGGTGAAATCAAGAAGCCTGGACAAGAGATTTTGGGGTAGTAAGGTTCATAATGAAATCATTTGAATGAACACTTTTAGCTGATTCCGGGGTATTTACTCTCCCTGTGTCACATTTTTTTTTTCAGGAATAAAATGAAGCAGACTGAACTAAATCATTATTTGTGAATAGATGAAACTGAAAATTCACCTTTTTCTGTGTTGGGTGTTTACTTATGGTCTCAAACTTTACAATTTGTGAATACCATTGTAGCGCTCAGGTTTCTGTTATCTCTCTTCCTTGCTACATGACTAGTCCATTTTTTTTAAGATCAAACATTTTCAGGATGGAGATTTCACACCATTCCTTATATGTAAGGCATTGTTGGGAATATGCTATATAGCCTGGTTGGTTGTTGTCCTTCAACCTTGAAGAAGACCAAAATTACATCACTATGCTAGCATCGAGTTTCAGTGTGTCCAACTGTGGCTGATCAGACAAATACGAGCTCAGAATGTTCATATAAAGGTTGGACACAAATAGTTCATGTGAACATTTGGGATAGATTCTCTAAGTTTGTACATCGTGTATTTCTTTTGAGCTGTTTCAATTCTGCTTTGCTCATAGAGCATACTGCCTTCTCTCATGTGGGCACACCATACTGGGCAATCCTGTGCCAGTGTTTCCCATGTCATACAGTCAATTCCATAGTTCTTAAGAGAGACCCTGAGAGTGTTCTTGTATTGCTTCTTCTGACCACGATGTGAGCACTTGTCCTGTGTAAGTTCTCCATGGAATAGTCTTTTTTGGCCAGCATACATTTGCGTTTGAGCAGTGTGGCTAGACTATTGCAGTTGCAATCTCTGAAGCAGAATTTGAATGTTTGGCAGTTTAAATTGAGTAAGGACCTCAGTGTCTGCCAGGCAATCTTCAAAATCTTCCTAAGACAATTCAAATGGAAGTAATTCAGTTTCCTCGAATGGCTCTGGTATACTGTCCAAGTTTCATAGGCATACACAGAAATAATGAGGTTGATGCACACATTGCCAGAGCTAGCTCAGTGTTTGGGAGACTCCGAAGGAAAGTATGAGATATTAGACTGACTATCAGAATTAAAGACTGCAGAGCCATCGTGCTGTCCTCATTGTTATATGCCTGTGTGAAACCTTGTTGTGTGCTATATAGCCTGTTGGCATATGCAATATGCTTCTCTATTGTCCTTTGAAGTGCAATTTAAGTCATCCTAAAAGCTAGAGTAACTTTCATTTTTACTTTTTAAACATTGCACCTTTATCTTTTCATTTACATGGTCCGTGTCCTACTGATAAATCCTAAAAATCTTATGAGTATCGTCAGCTCTTGACCTGTGTTGTAAGCTCCCTGTGAAGTCAATCAAGGGGAAGAAGGAGTGACTGGGTGAGATTTTTCTCATTGGCCTGAAAATCTGAATATTCATCAGTATAGCCCCAACAGAATATGTGCTAAATGTTGACTATCACAAACCTGTTTAGTTCATGTCTTCTATGGTTAGATGGATTCCTAGATAACTGAATAACTGCATCTAAAGAGTTTTGATCAATGTATTATCTTCCTGGAGGGAAAGTTTTTGGTAACCTAGCACAGGATTTAGCCTACTTACCTTTTTTTGTTGTGTTCATCAACAAATTTGATGAGTTAGAAGGTACATTTTACAAAATTTATGGATGACAGACTTAGAAGAATAACAGTTATATTGGATGAGAAAATGAGTATTTGAAACTTAAGGCTAAAAAGATAGGCCAAAACTTACAAGAATGAAATTCAGTGTAGATGTTAAATCTCTTTAGGTTCAAAAAACCAGTTGTATAAGTATGAGATAGAGAAAGCCCAGATTAATGCAGTATTTCATTTGAAAAATACTTAGAGGCTTATTATCTGTAAACTCAATAAAAAAGGTAATGTAAACTTTGACTGAATTTATAGAAATGTAATGTCCAGATAAAGTTCAATCTTTAGTTCTTTGTACTCTGCCCTAGTTAAACCACTTCTGGAAGGCACTTTTAAGGGGAACATTGATATTCTGAATCTTGAAACATTGTTGTAAGGAATGACTGAAGGAAGTAGGTTTGTTTGACCTGAAGTAAGGAAGAAGAATATGATCAAGACCAACTATGTGCCCGGCAGTACACTTGGAGCTGAGGATACAAATTTAAAAAAAATGAAATACTCACTTTTTCCAAGGAGAGATGATGTACTAGCTCTCCTCAGCTATTTCAAAGTCCAGTTATGGGGAAGATTGCTCTGGAAAGAAGAACTAGGCCCAGTAGGTAGAAGTTGAAGCAAGGGATAGTTTAGCTTATGGTGTAAGGAAGACTGGGCAGAAAGATTATGATGCTTTGAATGCTTTTGCACAGAGGTCTTAGTCAACACTACTTCTTCATAGATCACTTAGTAAACCCGGAAGAGAGAGGACACCAACCACTTGGACTAGAGAGAGGTAGTCCATTCAGATCCTTAAAAGTTTTTTCTTTGCAACTATCACTGGAGAGGATAATAAAGAACTAAATGATTCCTTGTGCTTCTATCTGCTATACAGTCTGTCTTGGTTTTCTTTTAAAAAGCGATGATACAAGAGTTTGGTTGGCCCTACTTCTATCTGAAATTGGGCCACTTGAAGCTTCTTAAACTGACAAGCTTTTTTGTTTGGTGCTTTTGTTTTTTTGTTGGGAGGTGAGAGAGGTCTGGGTTGAGCCTAGAGGAGGTGCCACTCAAATTAACTTAGTCCAAATGGCTGTTGCTCCTGCCATTGTAAACTTTTGCCTTTGTCACTAACTATAAGCAGCTAATGCTTTATGGGTTGTTTAAACAAGAAAGCAAGTTTCAGTAACCAAAAGTACTCATTATCCTACAGCCATGCTCTCCAGGATATTGGAGAGAGAGTGCATATCCTGTGCTATTTATGTGTATCAGCTGCAGGAATCCACTGTTTCCCCAAAAGTATGAGAAAACTTGTATTGATATAGCTTAAAGTATTTAATGTACACCCAAGTAATGGAGAGTAAAGCCAGTTTTATTAAGATTTAGCAAGATTTGGTATTTTGCCCAAGATGACACAGTAAGTTCATTTAGCAGTGTGAGAATGTGAGAAAGATTTTCTTCTTGTCTGGCCTGAGATCCATTGCTAATGTTCTTAACATGACTGTGAGTTATTAAAAGCTAATAAAGGTACAATGCATGTTATTATGTATTAAGAATGAATATGTGATTGGAACATTGTATCGTCTCCTGAAGGGTGTCGTAATTAATATGGAGCTCTGTCTTTCCTTTTAGAAGACAAGGAAAAGAAGAATACAACCCAAGTAGCCAAGTCCTCCATTTTGATTAAAACAGAGTAATTAAAACTATGTCTCTTTTTTGTGTTACTTAATTACTTTCTTATTGGTAATAGGTTGTTTTGGGGCAGTTAGGCGGTTTAGTGGATAGAGTACAGACCTTGGAGTCTAGAAGACTTCATCTTCATGAGTTCAAATCCAACCTTAGACACTTATTAGTTGTATGACCCTGGGCAAGACACTTAGCCCTATTTGCCTCAGTTTCTTCATCTGTAAAATGAGCTGGAGAATGAAATGGCAAAACACTCCAGTATCTTTGGAAAGAAAACCCCAAATGGGGTCACAAAGTTCAGACATGACTGAAAAACAACTGAATAACAATAGTAGTTTGTTTTATATAGACATCATGAGTACCTGGTGAGCTACCTCACTACACCTTGACTAATCCAGGAAAGAGGCTTATAATTGAGCTGGTATGAAAACCCGAGAATTCTAATCCTTTAACCAGAGCTGTGTAAATAGGACAGTGTCCCCTTTTATGATTTGCTGAATTGCCTACAGTCCTAACAGGGTACTTATTTAACCATTTAGGTCCTAACTTCAAATCACTAGAGACCAGACTGGTTAGCAATGACTAACTGAAATGTTGTAGATGAGCTACTGGTAGATCAACAGATATTCAAAATAGATGTGTTTAACCTGATTCTGTGTACAAGTGTGTGGGATATAAGCAGATTAGGATGTATGGGGAAGATTCTTGGGGGAGGTCATCAGTTTTTTTTTTTTTTTAATATGTACAGTTTTTCCTTCCATTCTTTCTTAGTTCCTTGCCCTAATGTAGGAGTCTATCAAGTATAATAGAGATGTTGATGCTTTACTGACCTTCCCCAGCTATTTAAATGAAATTCGTTGCTTAGTAACTATATTCTGTACACTACAAAGACAAAAAATAATTAATTCTGGGATATATATTTCATGGAACCCAGCCTATAGACAATAAGACTTTTCTTAATTCTGGGACCAACCACAGTGTGGATGATCAATTTTCTTTGAGGATGTCATCAACAAGCAATGTTTGGTTGAACCAGAGTTCTGTGTCCAAATCAGAAAATTAAAAAAAAAATTTGTTTTGGAGGGGGGAAGGCAAGGCAGTTGGGGTTAATTCTCTTGCCCTAGGTCACACAGCAAAGTAAGTATCAAGTGTCTGAGGCAGGATTTGAACTCAGGTCCTTCTGACTCCAGGGCCGGTACTCTACTTACTGCGCCACTTAGCTGCCCCAAGAAAAATTTTAAAATCTTGAAAACAATTTCTTGTTTCCTGAAGACTGATTGGTGATAGCATTATGTCTTAGAGAATAACAATTCAGTGGAAAGAAGGCTAAATTTGTAGTTAAAGAACCTGGATTTGCTGGTCTTTTTCTTAATACCTGTGGTGTATGGGCAAATCACTTCCGCTGTCTGAGCTTAGTTTCATAGTGTGAAATGTTGGGGTTGAACTAGATAATATTTAAGTCATTTCTAACTGCGAATCCTGTAATCCTTTGACTTTTTAATTAGAGCTGTTTTGTAGTATCTGTTACTAGGGATGACCCTATGTCAAAGTTACTGAAGAGAAAATTTTGGATTTTTGAGTGGGAAATTGAACTAGATGCTCTCCAGGATGTATGATATTGAACATTTGTTTGGTGAAATATATGCTTTGAAGTTTACTTCTTGGCAGAAGGATTATAGGTGTGCACTCAGACTTAAGAAAAATTCAATTTTAAAACCACTTAAATCAGGAAGTAATCAGATGATTCTTTTGCAAAAAAAAAGTCTGCAAGTTTCTTTTTAAATGAGTTTGCTTAGTATGTTTAATAGTTTCTTTAAAGATTATAGACGAATTATAGAGAAATTTTAATATTAAAGCATTGTATATTCTGTAATCATTTATTAAGAACCTGATGTATAGAGAACACTATGCTAGAAAAATTAGATATGACTGGGTGCTTGCCCTCACAGAGTCTTTTTCACTTGAGTAGAATTGAAGGTTACTTAGAAATTATATGTAAAGATATCAGAAATTACGAAGTAAGTTAAGAATAAAGAAAAACTTTTTGTTTTGCATAAAACAAGATTAGCTGTATGGAGTTTATCTCAAAGGTTTTTTAAAGCATTTATTAAACACCTACCATTTGCAAGACAGTGTACCCAGAAACAGAGGCAAAGTAAAAACAAGATTCTTGCCCTCAGAGAAGTTATGTTCTTTTCACAAGTAAATATATAAATTGACTTGATGTTCAAGTCAAAATAGATTTTTCTGCACAAAATGTAAAATTTTTATTTTCTTTTAACCTGTTGTTCAATCCTGAGCATTAAAACATACCTAGAAAAAAATTCTTTTCTAAATACTTATACCTCATGTCTATAACACATAATTTTATCGGTAAGAAAAGTATACAGTATAATATGTTCACAGTTAGCTTAAGTTTGGAAAATATTAGATTTGCCTTAACTCATCATTTATATAATGTATATATTTAACACGAAATTTAATGGGACAATAGGGCCCAATGAACTACTTCAATACTTTACCTTTTAGTGAAATTGGGTGAAAATTTCCTATTCCTTTTTTATAAAGGAGACTCGCACAATCTTCAAGTAAATTTTACAGCTGAATTACCTGAGGTATGAAGAAACCATAGCATTATCTTGTTCTATAGCTAAACCAGCTGTAAAATTGGCTAAGTGTAGCACTACACTGAAAAACAGATGCTCAGTTTGAGTTAAGGTTTCCTGGAAAAATTGCTAAATAAATGTAATCAAAAATGTTTATTTGTGTTGTGTTTAGTTGAAAGTAACATTTTACAGAAAAAAAATATCAGGAAAAATACCAATGCACATCCTTTTTATTTTGATTTTTTAATAGTGTGCAGCTGCAATGTATCACTATTCTGTTTAATGTATGAACTAAAATATACTTCTAAAAAACAGAATTTTAAAAAGGAAGCAGCTTTCTCCAAATGTTTTTTAATCTTTGTTTATAGCTGGAGGCTTTAAATGTTCATTTTCTCCATGACCTACTTACTTTCTCCTAATGGGGATTCTAAAAGGGGATCACTAGATTATTTAAAAGTTACTATTTTTCAGGGATGATACTTAGTTATTACTATATAGTTTAAATTATTGAGATGTCACTATTTGTTTATCCAAAGATCTATCATCTACCTTGCATTTTAAATGGATATAGTATTAATAAATATCTTGAAGTAATATATCATGTTTTGGGTGCTGAAGCCAAGGACGTTGTAAATACTGTTGGCCTCTCTATTGCCTTAGTATTGGAAATTTTTCTTAAATATATGGTAAACTTCTTCATTTTCTTTCTAAATTGGTGTTGTGGTTATTTTCTATATAATTTATCAATTAGGCACTGCCTCATGACATCTCTATTTTCTTGTTTTGTTGTTTAAATCTCATTTTTTATCTTTTCCAAAGCGTCTTGAAATTGAGTACAGTATTTTGTACTTTTTCTTTATCCCTCAAACTAACTTATTTATAGTGTCTGTGTTGCCAAAGGGCAATGGAGAAGGCATAAACAGTTTTCAGCCTACTATCCCTGACTTGCCATAAAAAAAAATCACCCTAATTTGGGAACTTGATAAACACTTGATGGCCTGAGTGTCATCTGTATACAGATGTTAATGGAACCCTTGGGAAGTGCTTACTTCTTGGGAGGGGAGAGTGTAGATCAATTCAGAAAAGACGATCCAGTTCAGACTCTTGGGAAAAGCCTATGCTTAGTGGGTGAGAAGAAGAGGTTGATACGACAAAGGAGACCAAGTTGAAGTGACCAGAGAAGAGAAAAACTTAGAGAGCAATGCCCACAGTAGTCAAGGGACTGGAGTGTGTCCTGTGGGGAGGGAAGGGCCAACAATGTTGAATTTAGCATTTAAGACATCACTGGTAATTTTGTAGAGAGCTCTGGCATCAATTGAGTTATGGCATCTGAAGTGAGATTGCAGGGGATTGATAAGTGAATGGCGGGTTTAGGGAATTAAGACAATGACTTTGGACAACTCTAGGAGCTTGGCAATGAAAAGGAGAAATAACAGTGATAAGTGATTGGCAGGATCAAGCAAAATATATATATTTTTTTTCCTTTTGGAGGGCAATTGGGATCAAGTAACTTGCCCAAGGTTACAAGGCTAGTTTGTGTGTGTGTGTGTGGGGGGGGGGGGTGTTAAGTGTCTGAGGCTGGAACTGAACTCTGGTCCTCCTGACTCCAGGGCCTTCGCTTTACTCACTGTGCCACCTAGCCACCCTTGTGTTTTGTTGTTTTTTTAATTTTGCTTTGTTTTTCAGGGATGGGTCTGACTTCCTTATGTTTGTAGGCAGTAGGGAAGGGGAAATGGGAAAAAAAAGGGAATAGTTGGGGTAGAATGCTTCTGGAGGGAGTGGGAATAAGAAGAGCATAGCTCCCTACACCTTCAGGAGTCCCCTCCCTGCCCTGTGGGTCAGTTAGAGGAAAACTAACACATTTATACAGGATAAAGTGTGAATGCATTTCACTGGAGGAAATACTTATATTAATATGATTGAGGACCTACAAATCCTAACTTTGATACCATACAAAGGGAAGCTCTGAATTGGGACTAAAGATCATATTTAAACTACTATTTTGTGTTTTAGAGTATAAAATGGGACAGAAGTCACTCAATTTTTATTAAGTATTCCTCTTATACACAGTATTGCAAAGGACTCTTTACCAACTTGAGGATCACATAAAAAGTTTTCTATTAAGCCTTTAAAGTTCTTCATAACTTAGCCTCTTCCTATCTTTCCAGTTTGCCTGTACTTCTTTCCACACACTCTTTAATTCAGCTACCCTGGCTTATTTACTGTTCCTCACACACAATCCTTCCTTCTGCCTCTTGGTTTTCTTAGCCTCCTTCAAATCTCAGTTCAGATGCAGTCTTTTGCAAAAGGCCTGTCCCATCCCCCCAACTGCCTTCCATTCTGAGATGACTTCTTCCAGCTACAATATATTTGCCTTATATATACCTAGCTGTTTACCTAGTTATTGTCTATCCCATTAGAATGAAAGTTCCTGTCTTAGCGTGAATGTGTCTTGCATCCCCAATCAAATTATAAACTCATTAAGTGTAAGGAATATGTCTTAAGCTTTATTGTATCTTCTAGAATGCATTAAATTGTTCTGTGCTTTGTGGTGCTTAAATAAATATCCCAAAAGACTTCGTGCAGTTTAGGCTATTAAAGCTTAAATTTGTAAAAATAGTTTTGAACTATTAAAGCTTCAAACTGACCCAAGACTTTTTGGAATGCCTTGTATTTTAATATGCCAACAATTAACTGTTCGTATTCCTCAAACAGTATTTTTCAGTAATTTACTGTGTTCTAAGGCAATGTGGTAAGTATTTAAGATAACAAAGAAAGGTAAAAAAATCGCCCATGGTCACAGAGCTAGTATACATTAAACACAGGACTTAAATTTAGCTTTTCCTTATTGGGTGGACAGGTTTTGTCTCCCCCCCACCCCTTTATATTGTATTCACTCTCACTAAAAAAACATTGCTGTTAAAATGAAAGGTTTTTTTTTTGGGGGGTGGGGTGCAGCTAGGTGGTGTAGTGGATACAACGCTAGCCCTAGAGTCAGGAGGACCTGGGTTCAAATGCGGTTCAGACTCTTGACGCTTGGTTGTGTGACCCTAGGCGAGTCACTTAACTCCAGTTGCCTCATAAAAAAAAAGATAAAGAAAAATTTATTTTTGCATCTGGAAAGAGATTGGAATCATTGTACTATACAGTTTTCTAAAACTATATTTCTTCTTCCAAAGGACTTTACTTCTTTTTCAATTTTGGGCTATCTCTAGTATCTGTATTATATTTATATAAATCATATACACACATTATATATAATATACATCTATACACATGTGCACATGTATGTTTGGGAGCTTGATGTCATCAGAATTTTACTATCTATAAACAAGAGCATTACTAGGACCCCTTCATCTATAGATAAATAAAAAATACCCTCTTCCATTTGAACTCAGTGCTGGACATCCTCCATTATAATAGCAAATACCTTTAATGAACTCATACTTCCCTGTTTTATGCCTTAATAATAATTGGAAGGTTTTTAAACCAAGCCATCTATGTTGTGTTACAACCTGTGTTGCTCTAGAAGTCCTATATAATTTCCACACACAATGGGAGACACCCTGTTGTAAGGAGAGTCCCTAAGGTGGTATTCTGCTCCAGTGAATCAAATGTCCTTCTTTAGTCAACAAACAAGCACAATGAGATCTTGTTTTATCTCTGCCCTTCAGTCAGCCATGTGATTACACACACCAGGTCCATTATAGAACAAGACTAAAAAAACTTTCACTCCTGTGCATCCCCATGAGGAATGTCCTGAAATATGCAAACTGCTCTTATAAAGATTCCTCAAAGATAGGTAATCAGGCATATGGGTTGGCATCTACAGATACCTTCTGATTTGTCCTTTCCTGTTAGCAACAATTTCCATGATTTTTCTAAGCACCAATATCCTTTCCTTTCCATCCTGAAAATTGATCCCTGCATTGTGTTACTAAATTATTATCCCTAAATTATGTTGCTTCCTGTGTGGACCTCCCCATTGATCTATTTTGGTCCAGCTGCTTTTTCCATCATAGCGTTCTTTAGTGTGATCTTTTAAAATTTAATTTTTGTTTCTTTTTGAAACAGACTTTTTAGTTCTTTTTTGTTCAGTTCCAAATTCTCTTTCCTCCTCCTCCCCCCATACAATGAGTAGGCAAAAAAACAAAAACAACAAAAAATAAAACAACCCAAACCCAACTCTAAAATTGTTTCATGTGATTTCTACTTCCTCATGCAAACCACCAAGGTTGATGTTACAACCCAAGTGTGGTGGCTACACTTTTGTTGATAGAGGAAAAAAAAATTTTGAGAAGTTTTGGCAAATATTTAATATTTTTCTTCATATGTCTTTCCCTCCCCAGCTCTTCGTCCTCACATCCCCCAGCTTTTCATTTTTAAATTCTCTCTGGAGTTAAGTTAGCTCAGTCTTTCTCACCAAGCCATTTATAGATTTCATTTTCTTTCTTTGCTTCTTGATATTTTCATGAGGAGACATACTGCTTTTAAACTCTTATCATGTTCGTTTGTAAGATTTTATCAATGAGCTTATGTTCTAAATTGGTTGCTACCATTGGCTGTCATATTTCTTCACCTTGTCAAAGAAGTCAAACATCCTTTGTCTGAGGCAATCTCCAGGTTTCTCTGGCCTCCCTATTGTGGTTATTGATTTATACTGGTTAAACTTTTTAAGAAAATGGTGATAACTTATAATCTTTCTCCCACTCATTTCACATCTTTAGACATCTATAGCTTGTTTAGGTTAGGTTGGAGTTGCTTCAGTTGCAGACTAAATCTAATTTTTATCCTAATTTGGTTAGTTTTCAACCACCTTGGGAAGATTAATAACATATAAATCAGGTTTCTTTGTACCTAATATTCTCAAGTGAAACCTCCTCTTGTATGTGAGTCCTACAATTTCCCTTCTGGGAAGTGGATTACAATGACTACTCAGAAATAGTCAGCAAATACTTAATTGGATATTCTAAGAACAACAATGATAATAATTCCTAACATATAGCACCTTCTGTTTTCTAAGTGTTGTGCTGTGTGCTTTACAAATATTAGATCTTCACAACACTGGGGGGTGGATGCTATTATTATCCCTATTTTTACAGTTGAGGAAACTGAGGCAAACAAGTTGTATCTTGTCCGAGCTCATACAGCTAGTATCTGAGACCAGATTTTAACTTTCCTTTTTTTTTTCCAATTATATGCAAAGATAGTTTTCAACGTTTACTTTTATAAGATTTTGAGTTCCAAGTTTTTTCTCCTTCCCTCCACTCCCCCTTCCCCAAGATGGCATGCAGTCTGATATAGGCTACACACATATAATCACATTACACATATTTTCACATTAGTCATGTTGTGAAAGAAGAATCAGAACAAAAGTGAAAAAACTACTAGAATGAAAAACAAAAAGACAAAATAATATGCTTCAGTCTGCATTCAGACTTCATAGTTCTTTCTCTGGATGTGGACCGCATTTTCCATCATGATTCCCTTGGAATTTAATTGTCATAGATCATTGCATTGCTGAGAAAGAACTAAGTCTGTCAAAGTCGGTCATCCATCACAATATTCCCCCCTGCCTATTCAAATGAAATGCATCTTTTTAGACCATGCATTAGTGCTGCATCTTCTATAAAAACTCTCTCCTATAATCTTTCCCCTTTGAAATCCTTCTTAATACTTACCTATGTTGTTGGTCTCTTCATCTATATATTTTGTATTGCAAATGAATGTCTGCTATAAACTAGACAGTAGACTAGGAGCTGAAGGACAGGAACCTGTTATATCTTTGCAATATCTAGTATCAAAGTAGCTATTCAGTTTGTTGAATAAAACCATTTTCTATACTTTTCATGTATCTATGAGTGTTCTATCTTGCTAAGTAGACTCCAAGTAATGTTGTTACTGTGTACAATGTTCTTTTGTTTTTGCCCTCTTCACTTAGCATCAGTTAATGTAAGTCCAAGTTTTTCCAAAATCTGCCTGCTCATTATCTCTTATAGAACAGTAGTATTCCATTACATCATATACCACAACTTGTTCAACCATTATTCAATTGATGGGCATCCCCTCAGTTTCCAGTTCTTTCCCACCACAAAAAGAGCTGCTATAAATATTTTCATACATATGGGTCCTTTTCCTTTTTTTTTTAATGATCCCTTTGGGATACAGATCTAATAGTGGTATTTCTGGATCAAAGGGTATGCACAGTTTTATAGACTTCTGGGTACAGTTCCAAATTGCTCTCCAGAATGGTTGGATCAGTTCACAATTCTACCAACAATGCATTGGTGTTCCAGTTTTCCCACATCTTCTCCAGCATTTATCATTTTCCTTTTTTGTCACATTAGTTAATTAGATCAGAGTGAGGTGGTACCTCAGAGTTGTTTTAATTTGCATTTCTCTAATAGTGATTTAGAGCATTTTTTTTCATGTGATTATAGATAGCTTTAATATCATCATCTGAAAACTGCCTTGAACTCAGTCTTCTGACTCCAGGCCTAGCTTTCTATCCATGGCTCCATCCACCTGCCTCTTATTCAGAATACTATGCTAGGCACTAGGAAATCTCAAATTGATAAATGGACAAAGATATGAATAGGCAGTATTTATAGGAATAAATCAAAGGTATCAGTAGTCATATGAAAAAATGTCTCAAAACACTAATAATAAGATAGATGCACATTAAAACAATTCTGAGGTATTACCTCACACCTATCAGATTGGCTAAGATGGCCAGTTTGGGGAGGGGAAATGTGGGGGGTGAGGGAAGAAAATGACAAATGCTAAGGAAAATCAGGTACACTAATTCACTCTTGGAGAATCTAGAAAAAAAGAATTAGGATACCAGGGCATTGCCTTATGAGAAGCTTGGAGTCTACTTAGCAAGATAGGACACTCATAGATACATGAAAAGTATAGACAATGATTTCATTCAACAAACTGAATAGCTACTTTGATACTAGATATTGCAAAGATATAACAGGTTTCTGTCCTTCAGCTCTTAGTCTACTGTCTGTAGTTTATAGCAGACACTGCAAAATTCATTTGCAATACAAAATATATAGATGAAGAGACCAATATCATAGGTAAGTATTAGGAAGGATTTCAAAGGGGAAGGATTATAGGAGAAAGTTTTTATAGAAGATATAGAACTAATGCATGGTCTAAAAAGATGCATTTCATTTGAATAGGCAGGGGGGAAGAGAGGGAAATCTAGGTAAGGAATATTTCATAAACAAAAGTAGCAGCAAGTGAGGGATATTCAGGGTATAGTCAAACCCAATTAGCCAGATTGGAACTGAGGAGCTTATGTTAAATAGTAAGGAGGAATCATTGTGGCATTGAACACCAAGAGGCAGTGTGGAATAGTGAATAGAGGACTGACTTTGTTGCCTGGAAAACTTGTATGTAAGTCTGACATACTGGCTATGTGACCCTAAACAAGTTACTTAACTTCTTAGTGCTATAGTCAATTTTCTTTTTTTTTTTTTCCAGTTCCACATTCTCCCCTCCTCCTCCCTCATCCAGTGAGATGGCAAGAAAAAGAAAACCTGTTACATATATGTATAGTTAATGCAAACATTTCCACATTAGCTCTGTTATAAACAAAAAAACATTTAAAAAATAAGTATTATTTATTTTAAACAGTCTTTTCTTTTTAAATTTGAGTTCAAATTCTCTCTTTTTCTCCCACCCCTCCTCCACCCACTGAGAAGGCAATCATGTGATATCAATTATACATGTACAACCATGCAAAACATATTTCCATATTAGCCATATCACCAAAAAAAGGAAAGTAATAAAGTTATACTTCGGGGGTGGAATCAAGATGGTGGAGTAGAAACAGGACTTCCAAAGGGCTCAGGCTTCCACCTCCCCCAATTCATGTAAAAGGGGACTCTGAACAAACTTTGGAACTATGGAACCCACAAAATGACACAAAGAAGCTAACCTCCTGCTGAGGACAGGCTGGCAGGAATCAGCCAGTGCAGCCCTCTGGGAGCTAAGCCCAGCAGGCAAAGTAAGCAAACCAAGCAAAGCAGTCCAACACTAGACTCCTATTTTGGGGACAAAAAGGATCAAAGCATGAAACAGGAGGAAGGCAATGAAGTCAGAACTCCTGCACCAAAAGCTTCAAAGAAAAATACAAGCTGGTTACAGGCCATAGAGGACCTTAAGAAGCAAATAAGAGAAGTGGAGGAGAAGTTGGGAAGAGAAATGAGAATGATGCAAGAAAATTATGAAATGAGAGTCAACAGCCTGACTGAGGAAAATAACACCTTAAAAAATAGACTAGGGGCGGCCAGGTAGCACAGCGAGTAAGAGCACCGGGTCCAGTGTTGAGAACACCTGGAGATCGAATCCCGGGCTCAGACACTTAGCACCCACCCAGAAACACCTGGCCGTGTAACCTTGAGCAAGTTACTTAACCCCAATTGCTTAGGGGCGGCCAGGTGGCTCAGCGAGTAAGAGCACCGGCTCCAGTGTCGGGATGACCTGGATCAAATCCGGACTCAGATACTCAGCACCACACCCAGAAATAATAACTGGCCGTGTAACCTTGAGCAAGTTACTTAACCCCAATTGCTTAAAAAAAAAAAATAGACTAACTCAAATGGCAAAAGAGGCTCAAAAAGGCAAAGAGAAGAATTCCTTAAAAAGCTGAATTTGCCAGATAGAAAAAGAATCTCAAAAGCTCACTGAGGAGAATCATTCCTTTAGAATTAGATTGAAACACATGGAAGCTAGTGACTTTATGAGACATCAAGATGCTGTTAAACAGATCCAAACAAATGAAAGAACAGAAGGCAATGTGAAATATATCATTGGAAAAACAACTAACCTGGAAAATAGATCCAGGAGAGATAATTTAAAAATGATTAGACTACCTGAAAGCCATGACCAAAGTAAGAACCTAGAAATCATCCTCCAAGAAATTCTCAAGGAAAACTGCCCTGATGTTTTAGAACCAGAGGGCAAAATAGAGGTTGAAAGAATCCACCGATCACCTCCTGAAAAAGATCCCAAAAAGAAAACTCCTAGGAATAGTATAGCCAGGTTCTGAAATTCCCAGATCAAGGAGATAATATTACAAGCAGCCAAGAAGAAACAGTTTGAATATTGTGGAAACACAATCTGGATAACATAGGATCTGGCAGCTTCTACACTGAGGGATCAAAGGGCTTGTAATATGATATTCTGGAGGTCAAAGGAGCTGGGATTAAAACCAAGAATCACCTACCCAGCAAAACTGAGTATCATGTTTCAGGGGAAAATATGGTCATTCAGTGGAATAGAGGACTTTCAAGTATTCTTGATGAAAAAACAAATATTCTTGATGAAAAAACCAGAATTGAATAGAAAATTTGGCATTCAGATACAAGAAACAAGGGAAGCATGAGAAGGTAAACAGGGAAAAGAAATCATAAGGAACTTATCAGAGTTGACTAGTTACATTCCTACATGGAAAAACAATAATTGTCACTGATGAAACTTTTTTCAGTATAAAATAGTTGAAGGGACTAGAAATGTCTGTCTGTCTATCTATCTATCTATCTGTCTATCTATCTATCTGTCTGTCTATCTATCTATCTATCTATCTATGTCTATATAGGAGGGTATATGGGCATGTGAGTACTTATGTGAATGTGTTATATATGTTTGCAGGTATACATAGATAGTGGGCACAGGACCAATTAAATAGGAAGGGATGATACTTAAAAGGTGAAATTAAGAGGTGAGAGAGGAATATAATGAGAGGAGATGGGGAGAGACAGAATGGGGTGAACTATCATATAGAAGAGGCAAGGGAAAATGATTACAATGGAGGGGAAGAACAGGAAGGCAAAAAGGCAAAACCTCATTCTCATTGAATTTGGCTCAGGGAGGGAATGACATACACACTAAATAGGGTGTCTCACCCTACAAGAGAGTAGTGGGGAAGGGGATGAGAGGGGGGATGATGGAAGTGAGAGCAGGCTGGGGGGATGGAATTTGGAAGCACCCACTTTTGAAAAGGGACAGGATCAAAGTAGAGGATAGAACAAGTCAAAGGTAGGATAGGAAGGAGGGAAATATAGTCAGTCTTTTACAATGTATCTACTATGGTAATGTTTTGCATAGCTACACATGTACAACCTATACTGAATTGCTTATCTTCCCAGTGTGTGGGTGACAAGGGAGGAAGGGAATGAATCTGAAATTCAAAGTTTTAAAATCAAATGTTTAAAAATACACACATATATATATTATTATTATTATTAATACTATTTTACATGTAATTGGGAAATAAGATATACAGGCATTGGGGCATAGAGCTCCACCATTCCCTACTGGAAAAGTCGAAAGGGGTATGAAAGAGAGCAGATTGGAGGAGGGGATATCCTGTGGGACCGCTATTTTGGGGCTGTGGGTAGGGGAAAAACGGGGAAAAAATTTGTAACTCAAAACCTGGTGGAAATGAATGATGTAAACCAGAAGTTAATAAAGCATTTGAAGAAAAAAAGTTATATTTCAATTTGAACTCTCCCTGGAGGAATATAATATTTTTTCATGAATCCTTTGGAATTGTCCTGGATCATTGTATTCATTAGAGTAGCTAAGTCTTTCACAGTTTATCATAATTACAGCATTGCTGTGCGTAATGATCTCCTGGTTCTTGTCAGTCTGCTTTGCAATATTCTTAGAGATCTTGCTATTTTTCTTGAAACCACCCCCTCATTATTCATTATATAGCACAACACTAATCCATCAAGTCATATCCCATAACTTTATTCATTCCACTTGATAAGCATCCCCTCAATTTCCAATGCTTTGCCACTGTGAAAAGAACTGCTATAAATATTTTTGTTCATATAGGTCTTTTCTGTTTTCTTAATTATCTCTTTGGGGTGAAGACTTACTAGTATTATTGCAAGATCAAAAGATGCACAGTTTGATAGCCCTTTGTGTATAGTTCCAAATTGTGACCCCGCAATGTTTTGACCAGTTTGCAATTCCTCCAATGGTTTATTAATGTACCTATTTTCCCTCATGACACCATCATTTGTCATTTCTGATACCTGTGAGGTGGTACTCCAGAGTTGTTTTAATTTACATTTCTCTTATTTAGTATTTTATTTTTCCCAAGTTACATACAAAAACAATTTTTGACATTCATTTTTAAAACTTTGAGTTCCAAATTCTCTCCCTTCCTCCCCCTCCCCCCACTGAGAAGGCAAGCAGTTTGATATAGGTTATACATGTACAGTCATGCAAAACATTTCCATTAATAGTCATGTTGTAAAAGAAAGCATAGACAAAAAAAAAACAAAAACCCCAAATTCAAAAAACTTTCTAGGGCAGAAAAGAGTAAGGTAAAACTTAGGTAAAATTACCCTTTAGGTAATTTTCTAAGACCGGAAGTTTCAGAGGACATGCCAACTTGCTTTTATAAAGGGAATATCTGTACCCTTTTTTCCTATGTGTCAAATCATAGGTTCAGTCCCTACTAAGCCCTGTTGAATCCCATAGTTTGGATTTTACTTTCTGTGAAGTGAGGTACCCTTGAAAGGGATCTTTTATATTTCAGAGAAACATGGTAAAATAATAGCTTCCATTGGTATAGCTCTTTAAGATTTCCTTCTCCTTGACTTTTGTCATCCTTACCTCTGTCTAGGCCCTAGGGATTCTCTTCACTCTTCCCCCCAGGGCCACAATTTGATATTTAGATGATAGTTCCTAGTTCCCATCAACCCCCTCCCACCCAAGTGAATTGTCCTGAATCATACTTTGTAGATCTGACCCCCAGGGATATAGAGCTATAGACCAGGACCTTGCGGTATGTAAGAAGGTTGGAAGGGCAGTTTTATATCCTTACCTATTCTAGCAAATTCTTGAACTTTGCCCCAGACTCAATAATGATCAAAAAATCTAGTGAGAAGGTATAGTGAGTGACTTCTTCCAGCCTAGAACTGCAGAAAACATTTGCCAGAAATACACAGACAAGTAGAAAGGGAGTCCCTACCTTCTAGAGCCATTAGCAGTTCAGAGATACATCCTAGTGCAACCAGAGATTGGATATATGTAGTCTGCAAGGCTCAGTGAATGCATTCAGCAAGAGTGGAAGGCTACCCTGAAATGTATGAGAGTGGAGAATGTTGGAAGCCATGGGTAGTAGCAGCAGCACTAGCAAAGGACAGTTCAGGTCCAGGGACTCTGAGGTACACTAATACCCTTTCCTGAGATACTAGAGAATGCCGCGAGGATACAATGTATTGAACTTCAGATATTGGGGGAGAGTGCTGAACCCCAGGAGGTAGAATGTCAGAATGAAAACCCCAATAACCTGGGGCAAGACCATGCAGGATTGAGCACACTATCCAAAAAATGAGCAAGGGATAAATATTGTCCCTAGTACAAAGCCTCAATTCAGGAACATAAGTTAGAGAGATGAATAAGTCAAGGAAAACACCCACCAGTATAAAAAATTGCTGTAAATCTAGAGATTTAAAAAAAAGAGCTAGTAACTCCATAATAATTGCTAATAGAGACTCAAAGGAAGAAATTGCTTTTCCATGAATATTACATAGATATCTCCAAGAACTGAGGCAAAAGATAATTAAATAAAAGCCTTGGAGGAAAGAATTAGAAAGAGAATAATAACTTAGAAAAGCATTCCTACCCAAGAAATAGATTCCTTGAAAACTAGAATTGAACAAACAGAATTGACTTGATGCGACAGCATTACGTGTTAGAACAAAATCAAAAGATTGAAAAAAATAGAAGACAGTGTGAGATATCTGACATTAAAAATAATTCACCAGGAAAAGAGGTCAAAGGGAGACAATGTAAGAATCAGGACTACTTGGAAAAACAAGATTGATAAAAAGCAACCTTTACCCAGTATTTCAGAAAACTGTAAATTAAAACTGCCCATATCTATTAGAACCAGAGAACAAAGGAAAGATAGAAGGAACTTACCAATCACCTCCTGAAAGCAGTCTCAAAGGAAAAATCCTATAAATGTCGTAAGGAAAATGCAGAGCTCCCATGCCAAAGAAAAAGTACCCCTGTAGTCTAGAAAGAAGTAGTTCAAGTCAAAGATCCATCATCAGGAACATATAAGAACCAGCAGCTTCTAGTGTAAATAAAAGAAGTTCTTAGAATATAGTATTCCAAAATTCAAAAGAGAAAGTATCACAACCAATAATAACTTATCCCACAAAGCTGCATAATTCTCCAGGGAAAATAGAACTTTGATGAAAGAACTATCAAGTGTTTATAATGAAAAGGCCAGAGCTGAGTAGGAACTTTGAAATACAAAACCCAAGAGTCCAATGAAACCTAAAAAGGTAAATTTATTTGAGCAACTAGAAGTAGTTATATGTAGTTACATTAATAACTATAAGTAGTTATATTAGTAACTTATGAAGGAGAAGAAACAAGTGCATTTCAGAACCTTAATATTTCCATTGGGTTTTGAGGGAGTTAAATAAGAAAAAAAAGCATTCCTGCAAGTGGATTGATTGGTCCATTTTTAGGGTTTTAAGAGGGAAAAGATAGGTAGGATAAAAGGAATAGACCTATGTAGAAGGGAGAAGAATAGAATGGAATTTGAATTTCTCATAATTGGAGGGCTTGAGAAGAGTAAAGAAATAAGTAACATGGGGTGGTGGGGAGTGAACATCAGATGAACCTTACCTTATTTGAAATGGACGTAGTAGAATCGAACACACATAATTTGATGTAGAAATACATCAAACTCAACAGAGAAACAAGTGAGGATGGGGGAAATGGGGTATGGAGAGGTTTTCATCAAGAGGGGAAGATAATATTGGAGAGGAAAGTCTCAATCAAAACAAACTTCCCGATCCTGATGTGAGAATTAAGAAAACAGGAATGGGAGGGAAAAAAGTAAAAAAAAAAATCTGAGGAGTGAATGCTTTAGATCATTTCTTGGGTAATTGGAAAACGAACAAATTGTGGTATAGGAATTTAAAAGAATATTGTGTTATAAATAAAGGAAAGATGATTTCAGAAAATCATATATAGCATGAACTGAACAGGATCCCATCAATTTATACAAGAGCAGCAGCATTGTACAGAAAAACAATTTTGAAAGACTTAATTTCTGATCAGTACGGTGACCAACTATGTCTCCAGAGGACCTGTGGTGAAACATATTCTCCATCTCCTGACAAAGAGGTTATGTACACAAACTGGAGAATGACATATTTTTGTACTTAGTCACTGTATGGATTCATTTTACCCCTTTCTGTTTTTAATTGGGAGTATCAATTATTAGGAGGAGGAGATAGCAAAAGAGATTTTTTTTTAAAGCAATCAGGGTTAAGTAACTTGCTCAAGGTTACATGGCCAGTTATTTCTGGGTGTGTTGCTAAGTATCTGAGCCCGGATTCGATCCCCAGGTCATCCTGACACTGGGGCCGGTGCTCTTCCTTGCTGTGATACCTGGCTGCCCTGCAAAAGAGATTTTTTAAAAAATTGAGGACCATTTTAAAACTTTTTTAAAATGGACAGAGGAAGTCGGAAAGAAGTTCATAAGGAAGCACAGACAAGCAGAACAGTTTTTGGAAATAATGTATAGAATTTATTATATACTTTTTTTAAAAAAAAGGTATGAAATTGAGATTCATTGTTTCATCTAGAATCTTTTTTGTTCTGCCATGTGTCTGGAAATTCTCTGTCTCTGTCTTATCTATCCTTCTGTTTCACTCTCCTGCTCCCCATTTCTCTCCCCCTCCTTCTTACTCCTCTTTTACCCTTTCTCTGTCTCTCTCCCTATATCTGTCTCTCCTTCACCTTTTTCTTTCTCTATCTCTCTAGCTCTGTATCCCTACATACAGAATTAAAAAAAAAAAATCCCTCCCCCACAAAAAACCCCAACACCTATAAATTAGCTTCTGTCTGAAAATGTGTGTAGTGCATATTTCTCAAAATTCAAGCCTATTTATGAACCTGAATTTAAAGGTGTTTAAAAAAAGTGTTTATAAAAGTATAAACATGGAGTTGATTAATATAAAAAGGTAGAGAGAAAATGGAACAGGAACAAATAGCGCTTTAAAAATTTTTATAAGGATTTTTTCTGAACCTCCAACTTCTCACTCAAAAGTGTTCTTAATTGTCACTTGTCTCAGTAGTAAGAGATTAAGTACCAAGTATTAGGGGGGAGGAAAGTTGAAGAGGTTAGGCTTTGGATGGCACTAGGGGAGAATAGAAAATAAGAACTTAGTGCTGGGAATGGAATTTTAAGGAAAATAGTCTTTCCTTGGTTTCAGGAATACCAAATACTGTGGAAGACTTCTATGACATGTTCTAGATTCCATGTAATTTCACATCACTTCTGGGGTGGGAAATCTAGTGGTCTGGTAAATCATGACCACTAGTGACAATTGTTTTTAAGTTTTTTAAATTACTGCCTCAGCATCATAATTATTAATAATAATAGTTTAGTGCAGTTAAGATCCAACTGTGTTGAAAGCTAAGAGCATTAGGGTAACAGCTAGTGGTCTAGTCTGGCTGTCACTTAGAATGTATGAAAGGGAATAATGTGAATTAAGACTGGAAAGGTAGGATGGAACCTGAATGTGGAGGACCTTAAATGCCAGGCTAGGGAATTTGAGTTTTATCTGTCATTTGTGAATCATTGAAGATTATAATAATTCATCACAACTTATCACATTTATATGTGCATGCATTACATTTGGTCACTGCTGTGCTTTGGGATTTGCATTTTTTCCTTCTTGATAAACAGTAATTACACAAGTATTGCCAACTTTTTACATATGAAGAAACTGAAGCTCAGAGAGATCAAGGGACCTTTCCAAGATCATGTAGCCAGTATTTCAACTCAACCCTATGACTATTTTTTTCCATTATACTTTGTTGTCTCCCTATGCTTTCATTTCTGTTGTAATTTTATAATCAAAATAACAGATATAGAAATATATATTCTATAGTGTTTCATAGTCACAAAAGTGTTTTATATACATTTATCTCAGTTACATAATCTGAGTTGGAAGAGACATTAGAGAGGTAGTCAACTCCTCCCTACCTCCAACCCCCAAACCTGATTTAAAAATCCCTTCTACAGCATATTATATCCTCACAACCCTGGAAGTCAGGTAATGCAAGTATTATCACCGCTATTTTAATAGGAAATAGTCTTCTGACGCCCAAGTCCAATGCTCTTCTCCTTTATTACTTGAAGCTGATTTTTTTTAAAATGAGGCATAGAAGAGGAAAGAGATTACCTAAAAGTGGACACACATCTATCTAGTGGCAGATCTGGGACACTTGGTATGGTGCAGGACTGAATCCTCAATGGCTATTTTGGCACTGTTTCCCCAACACCCAATATTATATTTGATATTGGAACAGAAAACTTTTTTTAAATGACCCCAGTGGAAACCTAGTAGTATAGGACCATTTTTTCTAAAACTCAAATTGTAGTTCCATCCTAGGAAAGGCAGTTTATACCCAAGGCACTGGCCAGGGTAACTGGGTCAATACAAAATCCAGAAAGTATCAGTAAGAACACCAGTTAGCTGTTTCCAGTGGCACTTTCAGACATAGCTTCTATTTTAGCTAGGTCTGAGTGAATGAGGATAACCAAAAGTGTTATAGTAATAATGATAATACATTTATTATAGCACCTGTCAGTTTCCTTATAAAACTTGGGAGATAGGTATTGTAGGCATTATCATTCTCATTTTATAAATAACTTACATTTTTATAGCACTGTAATGTTTACAAAGTGCTTTTCTCACAGCACTATATGAGATAGGTTGTGCAAGTGTTATTAAAAAAATTTTTTGTTTTTATTCTAAACTACATGAACACCAAAATAAATGAACATTTCCATATATAAAGCAGAATAGAAAATGAGTATTATAGGCAAAACTGTGAATTTTGATTATATAAATTTGAGGGTTTTTTTTTTAAAAGTAAAGTTCAACATGTTACATTGAAAATTATCTTGCTTGTCTGTTTCCTTCAGTACTTTTTTTTGCACATTTAAAAACTGCTTCGATGACTCTTTCCTTCCTTCCTTCCTTCCCTCTTTCCTTCCTTCCCTCCTTCATTCCTTCCTTCCAGTACTATTACTAGTACACCTCTCTGCTCCAAATTCCTAATACAAAAAAGAAAAACATAGTCCTTGTAACAAATAAGCATAGTCAAGTAAAAAAGAAATACATACATTTGCCATGTCTAGAAATGTATATCTGAGTTGGTATTTTGAGGACTAATCTCCTCTGTTAGAATGTGGGTAGCATGCTTCATCATTCTTCCACAGTTGGTCATTGCATTGGACTGACTTCCTAAGTCTTTCAAAGTTTTTATATTATATGTATATGTATGTGCGTTTTGTGTATATGTGTGTGTGTGTGAGAGAGTTTTAGTTTTCAACATTCATTTCTATGAGATGAAAGTTATTTATCTTTAACAGTTGTTCTCTCTCTCTGCTCACTGTATTCTGCATCACTTGATATAAGACTTCCCCAGGTTTCTCTGGAAGCATCTCTTTTTGTTCATTTTTCAGCACAGTAATATTCTATAACATTCATATAATTTATTCAGCCTCTGTCAAATCAGTGGACATCCTCTTTGTTTCAAGAACTTTGCTACAACAAATAGAGGTGCTATCAATATTTTGGTTAATTTGTCTTTTGATGTCTTTGGCTGAGTAGCAGTAGTGCTGGGTCAAAGGCTATATATAATTTAGTGACATTTGAAGCACATTTTCACATTGCTTTCCAGGATGGTTGAACCATTTCGGGGCTCAGCTAACAGTACGTTGATGTACCTACTTTCCCTCCAGCATTTATCATTTTCTTTTTTTGTCAACTTTGACAGTCTGAGGAATAGGAGGTGGAACCTCAAAGTTGTTTGTCTTTGCATTTCCTCTAATTATTAGTGATTTAAATTTTTTTTTTCATGTGGCTGTTGATAGATTAGATTTCTTCTTTTGAGAATTGCCTGTATATATTCTTTCATTATTTAACAGAGAATAACTCTCATTATACATAGATAAATATGTAAGTAAAATATAAATATTATATATTTGAATCAGTTACTTATTTTTGGATATGAGATCTTTATCAGAGATATTTGTTGCAAAGATTGTTATTCCCCGGATAACTTTGTCATCTAGTTTTAACTGCCTTCATTTGGTTGTCAAGAGCTTTTCAATTTTGTATAATCAGAATTGTATATTTTACCTTCTCTTATTTTCTTTGTCCTTTGGTCATGAATTCTTCCCCTAGCCCTAATTATAAAAGGTGTTTTCTTCCTTGTTCTTCTATATATATAGGACTATATCCATTTGAAATTTATTATGGCATATGTAATAGTGTCTTGGTCTAAACCTGATTTTTGAGGGTATGTTTTCCAGTTTTTTTGGCAGTTTTTATCATATAGTAAATGTTAGATGTTATTTATTATCTCCATTTTATCAATAAGGAAACTGAATTTCAGAAAGGTAAAAAGATTGGCCTAGGGTCATACAGTTAAAATATAGGAGCTAGGATTTCAGTGTTCTAGGAAGAATAATCCAGTTGTAGGTACATGTAATAGACTGAAGAGAAAAAGAGGTTGGAGAGTGCAGTTAGACTGTTATTTGAACTGTTGGGAACCTGGTGCCAGGTAGTAGATTGGGTACTGGGCTTAGAGTCAGGGAAACGCATTTGCTTGAAATAAAATCTGGGCTCAGACACATAGTCGCTGTGTGACCTGGATAAGTCACTTACCCCCATTTGCCTCAAATTTCTCATCTATAAAATGATCTGGAGAAGGAAATGGCAAACTATTTCATTATCTTTGCCAAGAACACCCCAAATGGGGTCACAGAAGATCTGGTTGAAAATGACCAAACAATAATAACAAAGCACCTCAATGGCCTAATTCTGTGCTTACGTGCCTGGGGATGTAAAGAAAGGCAAAAGATAACCCCTCTCCTCCATGAACTCATAGGCTTATGGGGAAGACAGCAGGCAGAGGAATGATGTGAAGACCGTTATACGCGGGATAAATAGGAGACAACTAAGAGAGGGGAGGCACAAGGATTAAGAACATTCCGGAAAGGCTTTCTGTGAAAGACTGAGTTTTAGTCGAAGTTTGAAGGAAGCCCTGCAAGACAGTGGGCAGTTGTGGAAGAAGAGTAGTCCAGGTTGGGCACAGCTAGAGAAAATGCCCAAATTGGAGAGAGAGAGAGTATATTGTCTGTGGGACAGCCAAGAAACCAGTGTCATTGGGTTGAAGAGCATGTGGCTGCAAGTCAAGTTTCAGAAGACTAAAAAGGCAAGGGCTTTGAACACCAAACAGAGGATTTCCTGTTTGATCCTGGATATGATAGGGAACCACTAGAGTTTATTGAACATGGGGGTGACATGGTTGTGCCTATGCTCATGTCTGAGTAAAGGATGGACTGGAGTAGAGAGAGACTTGTGGCAGACAGACCAGTGCATTACAGTACAGACTGAAGTGAGACTGGAAGCAAAAAGACTTGACAATAGAGAGGGTGTTCTACATGAGAATAGGTGAACACTTCCTAAAGTAGGGTAGCTAAAATAAAAAGAAGAATGGATGGGAGTGACTTTATAGAATTGACATTTCTTGTTGAGGCTGCTTTCATATTTCATCCATCTCCTCTCTTTCTATTCACAGTCATCACTCTACTTTGGATTCTTATTATCTCCTCTGGACTATTGTGGTAGCCTCCTAATTAGTTTTTTTCTCTTTTCCTGTCTCATCTTCCTTATAACTACCAAAGTAATCTTCCTAACATGGGGCTTACTATGTCATTCCTCTACTTAAAAACCTTCGGTGGTTCCCTATTGCATCTAGAATAAAATACAATTCCTTAGTCTGACGTTAAGTCCCTGCATTGTCTGGCTTCTATCTATCCTTTCAACTTTATGCCATGGTATTGCCCTTCCCAAATGTCTATGTTCCAGCCAATTTGTACTACTAGCTATTTCCTGAACTCAGTATTTGTAACAATAATGCAATATTCACAACACCCAACAGTGGTTATGAATATGCTGGTATAGTTGTGAATCACAAAATGTAATAGGCTCTCCACATGGAGGATAGAACCAAAGCCTTTATTCAAATACCAGAAAACCGAGTCCCATAACCAGAAAGCCAAAGTCATTACAGTAACCACAAAATTGGTACACATGGTTAATGCAGTGAACACCCACATTCCCAAGCCTTCACAACAGAATAGGTTCCCTCAAGAAGGGATCCTCCTCTCTCACTCACGGTAACTCCTCAGCCTGCTTCTTGGAAACTCTCAGCAGAAGTTCCCGGAAGAAAAGTCTCAGCAGAAGCTCCATTCTCAAAATCAAAATCACTTTCTTCTGTTCTCAAAATCACTTTCTCCTGTTCTCAAAAATCACTTTCTCCAGCCTCCATGCATGCTTGCTCCAAGAATTTCTTCAAGAAGTTCCTCCAGGGGGCAGCTAGGTGGCGCAGTAAATAGAGCCACCAGCCCAGGAGTCAGGAGGACCTGAGTTCAAAATTGGCCTCAGACACTTGACACACTTACTAGTCGTGTGACTTTGGGCAAGTCACAACCCCAGTTGCCC
The DNA here is from genome assembly GCF_028583685.1 of Petaurus breviceps papuanus. Lineage (NCBI taxonomy): Eukaryota > Metazoa > Chordata > Mammalia > Diprotodontia > Petauridae > Petaurus > Petaurus breviceps. Next base: position 5,451,062 of record NW_027186446.1, on the reverse strand, counting down.
TCCAAAGAGCAAAAAAAAAAAGTTCCACAAGAAATTCTGACTTACTAGCTTGTGCTCTTCCTTATATACGGTATTAGCTCCTCTTTGTTCCACCCCTTCCTGTTATATCAGCAATAGGGGTTCATGCCTTCTGTTTCTTTAACAGAGGTTTGATATAATTAACTTGAAACTAAGTGCTAAGTACCTGTTTACTTGCCAGTCAAGGGCATGGAAGATCTTCAAATCCCATTAACATTACAGTATTTTTACCTCATTCTGTTGTTTCATAGAAACATTTCTCATACTCAGAATCCTTATGTTCCTTCTAGAACACAAGGATCCTTCCAGCTCTAATCTTTGATTACATTACCAAGGGTTAACTCCTCCGCGAAGCCTTTCTTGATGCTCTTATTAGTGCCCTCTTCCTCAGTTTTCTTTGTACTATATTTATTTATATACATATTGTATCCCCCTTCTCCACAGTAGAATGTAAGCTTCTTTAGGGTAGGGATTGTCTTGTTTTTGCCTTCTGTATCCTCACTACCTAGCATAGTACCTTACATATAGTATGTACTTAATAATTTGTTTAATTGAATTGATGGAATGTGGCGGTAGGTTGGCTATGGAGATTAATTGCCAAATCTGATGGTTTTTCTCTGTTCTCATCCTTCTTGATCTGTCTTTTGCATTTAACACTTTTGATCATGCTCTCTTCCTGTGTACTCTGTCCCCTGTGGATCTTCATGCCACTCTTTTCTCCTGGTTGACCTCCCACCTGTCTAAGCACTCTGTCTCCTTTGCTGGTTTATTACCTATTTATACCAAATTGTGGGTATTTCCCAAGACTTAATCCTGGGTTCCCTTCTTTTCTGTTCTCTAGAAAGTATAGATACTCCCTTAGTGACTTCATCAGTCTTTTAATTATCTCTATTTGGATCATTCAATGATCTGTATATCCAGTCTTATTCTCTCTTCTAAACTCCAGTATTGTGTCACCAACTTCCTATTATAGATTTCAAACTAGATTTCTTTGAGACATCTCAAACTTAATATATCTAAAACACAACTCATATTTTTTTTCCCCAAAAACCACCCCTATTTCTAATTGAAGGTACCATTTTCTTTCCTAGATCTACAACTAGATTTGTAACTTCATTGTTTACCTTCAGCTCCTTGCTTTTTGCCCCATATGTCCATTTCTACCTCCATAATATCTCCCAATTGATGTCTATGTAAATACATAAGCAAACACAAAGTAATTTTGGTGGGCAGAAAGGGGTAATCAAGAATGACCCATGTGAGAGATGACACAAACTGAACCACAAAAGATCCATAAAGGGTATATCTAAGTACACAGTGAATTTGATACTCAAATTTAGAGAAGTCTAGCAGATGAAGTTTGCTTCCTGACTATTACATTTGAATGGTTCTTCTCAGTCTTCTTTCACATACCTTTAAAGGTCTATAGTTTTATATTGGATAGAATCAGGGGGTTCCATAAGTTAATTCACAAAATTCTCTGATTAAAGACAATTCATACTAAATCATAGGCAACAATGTACAAATAGGTAGAGCCTATTTTGTAGCAGTTGATAGATTGTATTTATAGTGTGAGTATAAAATAATATCAGTGGTTTGATTTTTTTTCCCCCTCAGAACTATTAAGTGAAGGGGATTTATTTTTATTTTTATAGCTTCCCATTAAAGTGATGTTCTTTATTTGTTTAGAGCCTCACACAGCAGAACATCTTGCCAACAGCGCTAAAGGGAGAATATCTGTTAAAACCATCATTGATAATGTTTTGGTACGGGGCTTTTTGCCAAGCTAGTTGATTTTCTATGTTTGGGAAGTAGCTCCTTAGAGCAGACTTTCCTATAGTTTGAGTGTTTGGGGTTGTTGGTTTTTGTATTTTTTTAATGTCAAATTCAATAGTTCTTCACAGAAATGTCATTGGTAGATACTAAGTGGATCTAAATAAAAATGGGGGGGGGGGGGGATGCTAGATGATTTCCTCCCTAAACATAGCTATTCCCTCTAGATCTTGTATTTTTTTGGTAAATGGAAAAATAAATGTTGGGATTTTGGGGAGGTTTTATATGTGTGCGAATGTTTTAAATGAATGCATAATGAATAAAAAAAAACATTAAGTACTTACTATGTTCCAAACACTTCTGAATGACTTAGGATAGCTATACAAAAGTGAAAAAAAAAGTTTCTACCCTACAGGAATTTGCTTGAGAGATACTACATTCATAGAGGAATGGTGGCCATGGGGCATGTTTTACTTTTTTTTTTGGAAAATTACAGAGTGGTTGTGTGGAGCCTTAGGAAAATAGTTTGTGTGTTCTTGATAATTGTTTGCTAGCTATCCAAATGTATGTGTGTCTATAGAAGGGTAATTTGAAGCCATTTTGTAGATGGCCATAAAAACCTGACTTAAGGGGTTTTTGTCAGAGAGGCAAAAGGGAGCTGTTGGTGAGACAAGACCTTTGGAAGGTGGCCTTTGTAGGGCCACCATTGAAGAAGAGTGAAAATGAAAGCAAGCAGACCAATTAGGAGGTGGTTTCAGTATTGCTCTCCCTCCACATACCCTAAATTCTAGCCATTCTGGGCTGTTTGCTAAATGAGAGTATTAGACTACTGCATGGGCTCTGAGGTATGTGCAGTGGAGGTGCACCTTTAAAGCTCTGGTAATGTGATCCCATATCATCTTCCACATTAAGCTTTCCTTGCCTGGATTTTGCTCTTTCCTCTATGTCACCTCTCAAAATACTCATTTTGGTTCAATACTCAACAAAGGTACCACTTCCTTCATGACATTTTCCCTGTCACTGAGAAGAAGCATGTGGTGGAAAGAGCCCTAGATGTGTAATCAAGTAATATGGATTCAAATCTGGCCTTTGTGTGATCTTTGGCAAATTACTTATCCAATTATGTTCTCAGTTTTTCCTTCTGAGGAGGACTTGATGAATATGGTTGAACTAGATGGCATCCAACATCACTTCAAGCCCTAAATTGGGTATGTTTCTTTGCATCTCTGTATGTAGATAAAAAGGACATTTGTAGGCTACAGAACCCACAAAATGGCACAGAGAAGCTAACCTCCCGCTGAGGACAGCCCAGCATGTGGGCAGCAGTCAACCAGCATAGCACTCTGGGAGCCAACCCTAAAAGCCCCTTTTAGCCCCAGGGCATTCCTGACCAAACATGGGCTGGAGGGACTCCAGAGCACCAGCAGCTGCGGCGGTTTCCAGAATTATCAACACATGGATGCTAAGGACAAAGTGAGAAGTCAGTGCAGTGTGGACTTTGGGATCCAGTAGTTAGGAGTGTGTCGGCCTTTATCCTCTGGAGGGAGAAGCCGCTGAGGGTTGCAACACAGCCGCCCCCACGAGGCAGCTTCAGTTCTTGGCCTGCAGATCATAGGGGGACCAAGTGACCAGTCTGAGGGGTAATCACTTTTGCTTTAACCTGCTTGGACCTGAATTGTGGTTTAGGGTGGAGGTCCTGGTGTGTGTGACCAGCTTGCCAGAGCATGTGGAGGCTTCAGAGAAGGTACCCAACTAATACCTCCAGCAGCTGAGAAAACCTCAGCATTTGGAACAAAGCTCCCCTGTCTGGTAGCAGAGTCCTACTGTGGCAAAATGCCCAAAAGTCAAGTAATTGAGTGGCAACATGACCAGGCAAAGGAAGCAAATCAAGCAGAGCAATCCAACATTAGGCTCCTATTTTGGGGACAAAAAGGATCAAAGCATGGAATAGGAGGAAGACAGTGAAGTCAGAACTCCTGCACCAGAAGCTTCAAGGAAAAATACGAGCTGGTTACAGGCCATAGAGGACCTTAAGAAGCAAATAAGAAATTGGAGGAGAAATGAGAACGATGCAAGAAAATTATGAAATAAGAGTCAACAGCCTGACTGAGGAAAATAACACCTTAAAAATAGATTAACTCAAATGGCAAAAGAGGCTCAAAAAGGCAACGAGGGGAAGAATGCCTTAAAAAGCCGAATTTGCCAGATAGAAAAAAGAATCTCAAAAGCTCACTGAGGAGAATCATTCCTTTAGAATTAGATTGGAGCAAATGGAAGCTAGTGACTTTATGAGACATCAAGCTGCTGTTAAACAGATCCAAACAAATGAAAGAATAGAAGGCAATGTGAAATATCTCATTGGAAAAACCACTAACCTGGAAAATAGATCCAGGAGAGATAATTTAAAAATGATTAGACTACCTGAAAGCCATGATGAAAGAAAGAACCTAGAAATCATCCTCCAAGAAATTCTCAAGGAAAACTGCCCTGATGTTTTAGAACCAGAGGGCAAAATAGAGGTTGAAAGAATCCACCGATCACCTCCTGAAAAAGATCCCAAAAAGAAAACTCCTAGGAATAGTATAGCCAGGTTCCAGAGTTCCAAGATTAAGGAGAAACTATTACAAGCAGTCAGGAAGAAACAGTTTGAATATTGTGGAAACACAATCTGGATAACATAGGATCTGGCAGCTTCTACACTGAGGGATCAAAGGGCTTGTAATATGATATTCTGGAGGTTAAAGGAGCTGGAATTAAAACCAAGAATCACCCACCCAGCAAAACTGAGTATCATGTTTCAGGGGAAAATATGGTCATTCATTGAAATAGAGGACTTTCAAGTATTCTTGATGAAAAAACCAGAGTTGAATAGAAAATTTGACATTCAGATACAAGAAACAAGAGAAACATGAGAAGGTAAACAGGGAAAAGAAATTATAAGTATCTTATCAAAGTTGAACTATCAACATTCCTACAAGGAAAAACGATAATTGTAAATCATGAAACTTTTCTCAGTATGAAAATAGTTGAAGGGAATAGAAATATATATACCGTGTTTCCCCGATAATAAGACCTATCCCGAAAATAAGCCCTCCCCTTACTGTGTAAGATTCCTCTAAAATAAGCCCTCCCCCGAAAATAAGCCCTATTGAGATTGCTACTGTAGTGAAGGTGATCCCCTGCGCTACACGCTACATTACGGTACCCTCTGTATGCACCAACCCCCCCCCTCACCCGTGAAACGCACGCCGCGCTCCGAGCTGCATCCAATCAGAGCTGCAGCAGTGAGCGCATCATCCTGTTCTTCCCCAGTGATTTGCTTATTGAATAAAGGTACATTTTTTTGTTCACATTTACCTGTTTATTAAAATTGCTGTCAATGTTCATTAAAATAAGCCCTCCCCTGAAAATAAGCCCTCCGGTGTTTTTCTGTCCCAAAAAATTAATAAGACAGTGTCTTATTATCGGGGAAACACGGTATATATGTCTATATATGAGAGTAAATGGGCATTTGAATTACATATGTGAATGTGTGTATATATGTATACATGTATACATAGATAGAGGGCACAGGACCAATTTAACAGGAAGGGATGATACTTCAAAGGTGAAATTAAGAGGTGAGAGGGATATAATGAGAGGAGATGGGGAGAGACAGAATGGGGTAAACTATCTCATATAGAAGAGGCAAGGGAAAATGGTTACAATGGAGGGGAAGAATAGGAAGGTAAAAGGGAATGGGTCAACCTTATTCTCACTGAATTTGGCTCAAGGAGGGAATGAATACACACTAAATAGGGTATCTCACCCTATAGGAGAGTAGGGGGGAAGGGGATGAGAGCAGGGATGATGGAAGGGAGGGCAGGCTGTGGGGGAGGGAAGCACCCACTTTTGAAAAGGGACGAGATCAAAGTAGAGAACAGAACAAGTCAGAGGTGGGATAGGAGGGGGGGAATATAGTCAGTATTTTACAATATATCCACTATCAAAATGTTTTGCATAGCTACACATGTACAAACTATATTGAATTGCTTATCCTCCCAGTAAGGGTGGCTGACAAGGGAGGAAGGGAATGAATATGGAATTCAAAGTTTCAAAATCAAATGTTTAAAAATAATATATATGTACATATATATACACTATTATTAATACTATTTTACATATAATTGGGAAATAAGATATACAGGCACTGGGTCATAGAGCTCCACTGGAAAAGTCGAAGGGGGTATGGGAGAAGATATGGGAGAGAGCAGATTGGAGGAAGGGATTTCCTGTGGGACCACTGTTTTGGGCTGTTGGGTAGGGGAAAAACGGGGAGAAAATTTGTAACTCAAAATATGGTGGAAATGAATGATGTAGACCAGAAGTTAATAAAGCATTCGAAAAAAAAAGGCCATTTGTAGCAATCAAGTGTTGTACATGGTGGTTTTTTGTTTTGTATGTTCTGGTTTCATCTTTTGTTTCTTTTTCTTCTTGTGGTTCAAAGTTTTTAAAGAACCATCTCAGTTCTGTATTGTGCACTAGGCAACTCCGTATCTATTATTGCATAATATTATGAAGCTAGACCACTTGGTTTGGTTATTTTAGTATATCTTCAGATCACTTCTTCTGGCTTTCCCTAACAGATGGTTGACCTATTTGAGCTTAGCATATCCTCACTATTTGACTGACCTGCTGTTTATTTTTTTCTCCTTGTGACCAGCCTAGTGAATTCTTATGGTGCCCAATCTGGTGAAGTTACTTCATTCTATTAGCATGGCTCCCTATAATCTCAAAACTTAATTGTTAGAGGATTTTATAATCACTTCATCCCTGGATTTCTGTAGTGATCTCTCAGCTGGCAGTTTCTCTCATTCCTATTTCTTTTTTATGTTGTGCTCAAAATTTTTTTTGATTGTTAAATTTTGTTATATTTTGTTATTTGTTTAACCTGATTTTTGTCTGTGTATGGAGTTCCTATTGAGGAAACACCTTCCACTAGTGCAGTTGGCCAATGGTTCTGGTATTTATAATCTTAGATTCATGGAGTACTGAAAAGTTCAGTCATTTTACCCAGTGTCATAGAACCAGTATATGAAAAAAAAAAGAAAAAAGAACCAGTATATGTCTGAGGCCTGACTTGAATCCACATCTTTCTGACTGAAGTGCAGGGCTGCTTCCCATTTACTATGCCACAGTGCCTCTTGGGCTCAGATTTGTTGTTGTTCAGTCATTTTGGTTATGTCCCACTCTTTGTGACCCCTTTGCGGTTTTCTTGGTAAAGATACCAGAGTGGTTTGCCATTTCCTTCTGCAGCTCATTTTATAGATGAGGAAACTAAGGCAAGCAAGGTTAAGTGACTTGCCCAGAGTTACACAGTTGGTAAGTGTCTGAGGTCAGATTTGAACTTAGGAAGATGAGTCTTCCTGACTTGAGTCCTAGTGTTCTATCTACTGTACCACCTAGCTTCCCTGAGTTCAGGTCAGTTATCCCTTATGAGGCATTGTTTTCTTTCAGTTCTCTTAAGAACTTTCAGTTCAGATCAAACCCAACTCTCCAGGCTAGCATTTAAGATCTTTCTTTAGACCCACAAATACTTATTTTTTTTTTTTAATTTTTAAATTTTTTGCTTTTTGGGAGGCAGTTGGGGTTGTGACTTGCCCAAGGTCACACAGCTAGTTTTTTGTGTTGTGTCTGAGTACACATTTGAACTCAAGTCCTCCTGAGTTCAGGACCAGTGCTCTATTCACTGCACCACCTAGCTGCCCCGTCACAAATACTTATTAAATGCTTCATGTGTATGGAGGACATACTAGTTTCTGGGAGAGATCTCACTGGTCTGCTTGCTTTCATTTTCTCCCCTCTCCAGTTTATATAAGTTTGGCTAAGGTCTCTGCTCTAATGGAGTTTTCACTGCTAGGCTTTTTGTAGTACTGCCTTTCTTACCTAACCTTATTTCCTAGCTTATTCCCTGACATTACACCTTAACTTCAACTATCTCAGTTTCCTTTCTGTATTTCCTTTGTACTATCCAAACTTATTCCTTCATTTGCTTACATTAGTCCTCCCACTTCACCATTTTAAATTCTTTATTTTCTTCAACTTCTACATGAAGTTTTCAAGCTAATACGATCTCATTGTGGAAACGTGCCCCATATTACCACTTTAGCACTTATTTTGCACAAGTTTGTACATCCCTACCTCTAAATGTTTGTTTTGCTTTATTTCATTTGTGTATGAGAGATGAAACAGCATTTTTGAAGTCCTAAAAGAATCAGATCAGAAGAAGGTTTGATAAAATAGGAAGCTATTAAATTAGTGGGGGTTAAGAAAACTGTTGTCCTTGTGCCTGTATATTCCTTCTTCCCTTCCTTCCCCTTTCTCTCTATTCTCCCTCTCTGAGTTTTTCTTTTTCTTTCTCACTCTTTGTCTATGTTTTTCTCTCTCTGTAAAAGAAAACTGGGTCCTAGTCCAGTTCTTCCGCTGATCAACTGTGTGCCTTTGGGCAAATCATTTCAACTTTGTGTGTCTTCATTTTCTCATCTGTCAGATTAGATCTGTCAGATTTGATTAATTGATGTTTCAGGTCCTTTCTCGTTCCAAAATTCTGTGATTATTTTGTTTTATTATATTTGTATGTTGTCATATGGGACTATGTTGGTTCCCCTGATGAAATGTAAGCTCCTTGAGAGTGGGAATTGCTTCATTTTTTGGTTACTGACTTCTGATTTTGGTAGCCTGGCTTCTGATTGAACTTTTTTCCTCATCTGTAAAATGAAGGAGATAATAAGATCATGATTTTTGAGATAGAAGAGACCTTAGAGATTTTCTAGTCCAAACCCCTTATTTCCTAGATCAGGATATAGAGGCCCAACAACATTAAAGGGACTTGTTCCAAGGTCATGCAGGTGGTAGGGAGCAAAGCCAGGATTAGTATGTAGGTACTCTGATACCATGTCTAATGGTCTTCCCACATGTTTCTTCCTCACTCTGAACTGCTCCACTTTACTTTTCAGTTTTCCTTCTTTCTCATATCTACTGTTCCTTCCATTGGCCTTCCTTCGGATGCTCAAACTCATAATCTTTCTTATTCTCCCAGTACCCCAAACCAATTATAGCTGTGGCTTATTTTCAAGTCCAACCTAGATCTCATCTCTCTTGTCCTTCATGTTTTCCTGTTTCCACCTTGTGAAATCTTAAACTCTAGTTAGTCTCTACTGTCTAGTTTTTGAATCTAGCCTCATATTTATTTTTTATACTAGATGATATCTAATATATCTTGGAGGTCTAAATCATGTGATTCTATGGAATAACCCTTTTAAAGGAAAGTAGGGGAAAGAAAATATTTCTGTCCTCAGGTAGCCAGTTTGAGTACATGGGAACCAGAGCTATATCTAGAGTAGTATGATCAGGGCATTGTCCCAGGCCACTGATAGTTTCCAAGAGCTGGAGTACTTATACTAGTTCAGCGATATAGAGACTGTGCCTAGCCCCTAATTTGTAGGGATAATTAAATTTAGATATAAAAGCTAGCAGATGGCCTATGCCCCTAGCTGCTTCAATTCTAGTTCCACCTCTGACCAAGAAGCCTTACTTTCTCTCTCTCACTTCCCCCTCCTTCTTGTATAGGACTCCAGGTGTGATTTTCCCTGAAACTGAATTTATCTTCAAAACTTGATCTGAGAAAATGTGTCTTTCTGCTTGCCCAGGTCACTAGTTTCTGGGTGCAGCTCTTTTATGTACACTTTATCTTTATAGCTACCTACTTATTAATTGTAGTCTATATGAATTTTATTTGTTAATTTTTTTTAAAATTCTTGAGTAAAATTTACTTTAACTGTAGTTTTTATAAGTGAAAAAGTAATGAGCTTTTCTTCCAGAGGGTGCAAAGCAGTCTTTCTTTCATTGAGATCCAAAATACTAACATTTGCTGCACACTTTTTTCTGGAAGGAAACTTCAGGATATGGCAACTTCTTGGTAAGAAATAACTATTAATGTCCTCTTAAAGTTAAGAGTAAGACATTGCCACTTCATATTTATATTATTTGATTTTGTTTCATGGTAACTGATAATAATTTATTACTTTTTTCTATTTATCTCCCTCTCATTCCACTAGTCAGAAGATGGGTAAGAAGAGCCGAGTGAAAACTCAGAAATCGGGCACTGGCGCTACAGCAACAGTGTCACCAAAGGAAATGCTGAACCTAATTAGTGAGCTCTTGCAAAGTAAGTTTTTTTTTCCAAATGTCAGTAAATCTCTTTCTTTAAGTAGAGTATTTGAATTTTTACTGCTTTCATCCTGACTTGCAAAGTACTGTTTAATTTTTTTTTTTAGTAACTGTAATAAAAATGTAATTATAACCAGCTTTACAATATCTATGTGAGTTATCCATTCTATGGATTTTCCCACAAGTTCTTATTCCCAACTTTGTTTCCCATTCATTTTATTTCTAGTATACATCCTGCTTCCCTGTTCTTCCACACCATAACCGACATCCTTTGTTCTGTCCCTTGGCATGTGCCATAGTCTAAGCAAATTCATTTTAATATTGTCCTAAGCAAAATGTAATCGGGAAGGTAAATTTGTCGTTCACAAGATCCAATGCCTTTTAAAGCTTAATAAAAGTAATTTTTGGAAAATAGCAGCAGTTAACAATTGAGAGTTAACTACATGTGAACTTGATGGATAATGCTTTATAATAAACACAAAGCAAGTATTTGTGATTTGGGGGTGACTATTCAAATATAAAAGAGACAGTTTAATATACATACTATATAAAGATCCAGCCTAAGTACCAGGAATACCTAGGTTCAAGTACTGTGTCTGGCATCTACTACCTATGTGACCTGGACAAGTTACTTAATGCTTCATTGCCCTAGGCAACTCTTTATGGCTATAAGTTACAGAGATGGTGCTGACCTGCGTTGGTAGTAGGAATTTTTGTGCCCTGAAATTCCGTATACAATGAAATAACAAGTCTAGTTCCTATCCCTTTTCAGATATAAAGATATGGGCATAGGTGAAAATAGCGAAATAAAAAGGTTAATATATGAAAGGTAGTCAAAGAATGGACTTCATGTGGAAAAAGAAAGCTGAAAATTAACACTCTTGTACAAACACTCCAGCCCTGAGGCACATGTGACTCTTCTCTGTGGGGAAAACCACCTGTCGTATTCTTTTCTTTCAGAGTTAATATACTTCTAGAAGTATATATATTAATGCACTTCATACCCTGGGAGATTATTTATTTTTACCACAGTATCTTAAAAAATTCTTCCTTCAAAAAGTGAATTTCATCAAGAGTCGGGAAACTTTTTATTGCCTTTTTTTTTTTTTTTAACTTTTAGAGTGCAGCAGCCCAACACCTGGCCCTGGAAAAGAATGGGAAGAATATGTTCAGATTCGGGCTCTAGTTGAGAAAATCCGAAAAAAACAAAAAGGTAGAGTTGAGAATGTTACAGTACACTCCTAGAAATAATGTAGTAGCGTATTATTTATGGTTGTTAGAATACATTGTATTGAAATATTAATGAAAATTTTGAGGACTCTCTTAACGCATTTAAAAAGTTGGATGGGGGAGCAAAGCCAAAATGGCAGAGTAAAGGTAGATATTCACCTGGGCTTTCCGAAGTTCCCTTGATAACAACTGTAAAATAACACCTGGAAATGACTTCTGGAGCAGCAGAGCCAACAAAAGGAGTGGGTGAAACAACTTTCTAGCCTGAAACCACTTAGAAGGTTGGCAGGCAAGGTCTGTCTCACTGGAGTAAGAGTAGCAGCCGGCTAGCAGCAAGCCTTGGAGGGCGACTGAATCAGCCACAGCATCTTCCAGAGCTCCCAGCCCAGCCCACAGACTCTAAGAGTGGTGGACATACAGTCACAAGGAGATTGTAGGGGACCCTTTGCTGTCGCTGAGTGGAGGACTTTGTTGTGTTGTCCATGTGTGGTTCTGGGTCAGGGTCTCAGGGTGAGGAAGAGCACTAGCATACTTGAATGTATGACTGAAGGAAAGTAGGGATCCTCTTCACCATTTAGGGTGGAAAAGATTGCTTGTGGTTGTTCACAGACCAGAGCATAGGCCAGGAGAGCAGTGACCACACTGCTTATCATAACATCTTGGAAGAACTGAAAACTTATAGATCCTCAGAACTAGCTCTGAAAGCAGCAGCACAAAAAGCCTGAAGCTTGGGATAGTGCCCTCTCCACCCTGGGTACAGAGCCCAACTTTAACATAAAGTTAAAAGTCTAGAAATAGGCTGCAAAAATGAGGGAGAAAAAACAAAATTTGATCATAGAAAGTTGTCATTTTGTGAAGCAAAGCACTTTTGAGGAGGGACAGAATGAAAGGAGGGAGAAGAATAAACAGGAAAAAATAGGATGGAGGGAAATACACAGTAATCCTAATGGTGAAAAAATTTTACAGCAAATTTCTCTGGCAAATGCCTCATTTTTCAAATATATGGAAAACTGAGTCAAATTTACAAGAATTTAAGTCATTCATAAATGGTCAAAAATATGAGCAGGTAATTTTCAGGCAAAGAAATCATTATCCATAGTCATATGAAAAAAATGCTCTAAATCAATTGATTAGAGAAATTCAGATTTAAAAAGCCCTATGTACCACCTCACACCTATCAGATCGTGTAATATGACAGAAAAGGAAAAAGACAAATTTTCTAGGGAATGTGGGAAAATTGAGACACTAAGGTACTGTTGTGGTAGAGTTATGAACTGATCCAAACATTCTAAAGAGTAATTTGGAACTATACCCAAAAGGCCATAAAACCATGTATATCTTTGACCTAGCAGTACTACTACTAAGTCTGTATCCCAGAAAAGGAAAAGGATGCATATGTACACAGATATTCATAGCAGTCTTTTTGTGGTGGCAAAGAATTGGAAATTGAGGGCATGTCCATCAGTTGGGGAATAGCAGAACAAATTTATATGATTTTGATGGAATACTATCGTATTATAAGAAATGAAGAAAAGGATGCTTTCAGAGGAATCTGGAGGTACTTACATGAACTGATGCCAAGTGAGGAAAGTAGAACCAGGAGAACATTATATATAGTCATAGAGATACTGTATGGTGATCAACTGTGAATAACCTAGCTGTTCTCAGCAACACAATGATCCAGGACAATTCTGAAAGACTTATGATGAAAAATGCTGTCCACCTCCAGGGAAAGAACAGATGGAATCTGAATGAAGATTGAAGAATACTTTTTTAAACTTTATTGTTCCTCTTGATTTTTTTGGGGGGGGGGGGGGGGCTGTTTTTCTTTACAACATGACTGATATGAAAATATATGTTTTTCATCACTGCACATATATAATATCAAATTGCTTGCCTTCTTAATGAGGGGAGAGTGATGAGAGGGAGAGAATTTGAAACTCAGAATTTAAAAAAGAATGTTAAAAATTGTTTTTACATGCAATTGGAAAAAATATTTAAACAAAAAAGATGTTACAGACCATATTTCAGAAATGTTATAGAAACATATTTTATATTAATATGGAGATTCTCCTGGATAGCTATTACATAGTTCCTTCTACCTCTGAGATGCTGTGACTTTATTTTGAAAGGTATAAGGGAGTTCTGAACTTAGAGTATATATAGAATCATAAGTAATCCCAGATGCCTTTTACACTATGCTGATCCTCAGCTCCTGTAGCATTCAGCATTGTCATTTACCTCTTCTTGAATACTCTCTCCTAGGCTCTGACATTGCACTCTCCTTTTGCCCCAACATTGCTTATTAGTCTCCCTTGTTGATTCTTGCCCACTAACCATTGTTCTAGTCCTCAGGGGTTCTATTCTGGGTCCTAGGTTTTTCTCCTCTATTTCATTTAATGATAACATCAGCCCCTGTTAGTTTAATTATCATCCCTATACAGAGGATTCCCAGATCTATATTCATAGTCTTTCTCTTAATCTCCAGTCACTCATTACCAACTGATTCTTGGACATCTCAAGCTTAACATGACCAAAAGAGAACTCATAATTTTTCATCTGAAACTTCCTGAATTTCCCTATTGAAGTTAAGGACCACCATTCTCTCAATTATAAAGCTTGAAACCTCTCAGTTTCGTATTTGACTATTCCCACTATGCACAGTCAGTTGCCAAATCTTGTTTCTACCTTCATAACATCTTATGGGTATGAACCCTTCTCTCCACTCATGTAAGCAACAGGTCTAGTTCAGATACTCATCCCTTCTCACCTGGACTATTGCAGTAGCCTTCTAACTATTGTTTCAGGTGTCTTCCTTTTTACCTTCCAAGGTGATTTTTCTAAAGAGGAGGTCTGAGTATGTCACCCCTCTGATTAATGAGCATTCATGGCTCTCTCTTATGTCTAGGATCAAATATAAAATCCTTTGTTTGGCATTTAAAGCTCTTCATAACCAGGTCCTTTTGTACCTTTTCAACCTCATACCTTAATCTTTTACATGTATTATGTCTTCTAGCTATACTGACCTGTTTGTGGTTCCTTGAACATGATACTTCATCTCTCACCATGCCTTTGACAAGACCATCCAACCCCCAGACCAGGAATACTTTGCCACATATATTATTTTCCTTGATTTCTTTCACAATTCCACTTAAATCTTAACCTTCTACTAGAGGACTTACCTGGGCCCTGGAGCTGCTAATACCTTGCCTTGCAGATTACCTTCATCTGCTCTGTATATGCAATACAGGGTGTCCCAAAAATCTGAGCACAGCTTTAATCTAGTAAAGCTTAAATATGTAAATAATAGCTTAAAACTATGCTATGACTTTTGGGATACCCTGCATATTGTATGTACCTAGTGATTTACATGTTGTCTTCTGCATTAGAATGTATGCTCCGTGAAGGCAGGAACTACTTTTTTGTCTTTGTGTCCCTAGCACTTATTGCAGTGCCTGGTACATAGTAAGCTATTAATAAACACTTGTTAACTGGCTCCCAGAAAGGAGATATTTAAAAAGATAAATTTTTGTTTAGATTTGTTTTTCGATGTAATGTGCTTTTTATATTAAGGATCATTTCTAACCAGTGTAGTTGTTTATATTCATCTTCTAGCACTTAGACTTCTGTAATAGGCACTCAAATATGGTTGTTTCTAAAATTGATAAATATTTTGTGAATAACCCAGATATCTCCTCATTAAGAGCTATTAAGAGTATTTTAGGTTAAGGCTAATATAAATCATAGCTCATGTTTATAAAGAGTTTGTATGTAATAATTATAATTCATATTAATAATAAACTACTCCCAAATAACCCTGTGATGTAGGCTGATATATGCTTCCTTAAGGTTTGTAAACGCTTTTACACATTAGATCTCATTTATTCATCATCATAGCAATCCTGTGAGACAGTTCTTATGATCTTCATTTTACAGATGAGGAACCTGAGATTTGGAGATGTTAAGTGACTTGCCAGGGTCACCCAGCTAGTAAATTTCTGAGGTGGAATTGGAACCCAGGTTTTCCTGACTCCAAGTCCAGCACCCAAGGTGCTTTTTTCACAACCTTATATTGTAGGTAGTATAAATATTATACACATTTAAAAAATTTTATTTCTTTACTTTACAACATTAAGTTCCACAATCTCTTGAGTTCCAATTTTCTACCTCCCACCCGCCCCAACCATCACAGCATGCAATCCAGTATAGGTTCTACATATACCTTCACATTAACATTAGTCAAGTTGTAAAGAAGAATTATAACCATTGGAGTGAACAACAAGAAAGAAGAAATGAAACAAAACACAAAAGAGAGAGAGCAAGTAGTTTGCTTCATCTAGATGTGGATATCCCTTTCCATCATGAGTCTTTTGGAGTTGTCTTATAACCTTGCATTGCTGAGAGAAGCCCAGTCCACCAAACTTAGCCGTCACAGATACGATGTCTTTGTAATTATTATACTCATTTTTGTGGATGAGGAAACTGAGGCTCAGGAAAGCTCAGTGAATTCCCCAAGGTTTCACTAGTAGGGAGTGGGAGAAGCAAGACAAGAATCCAGTTCTTCTCACTACAAGTTCCCATAAAACAAACAGTATGAAGTAACGAGATGTAAGAATGAATAATGCAAAACAAAATATTTTTGTGTTTATGAAGGTGATTAAGACAGAAATAACATCTTCATTCATTTGAATAATTCAGATAATTGCCTTAATTCTCCCCTTTGCTTGTATAAGCATATAGTTTTTAATTCAGATATTGACAAACTTCCAAATTTGATTAGCTTCCTGATGACTGCAGTAGAATAATAAAATAATTTTTTATACATCCAGAGGCTCCTGGTGAACAAATAACCCTAGTATGTTAATTCAAAACTTCTTAAGGCCAGAGATTCAGTCTTAATTACTTTTATTTCCCCAAAGAGCCTTAGGATTAGTCCCTGTTGTAGGTAGTAAGTAATATTTAAATTTAATTGAAAAGATGTTTACTAAAATACACACCAAAGCAATTGTCTGCCATTCATTGATGATCAAGAAGTGAAAAGTAAATGTTCCCTCAAAAAAAGTCTAAGTTATTTCAAAGGGAGTAGTTTTGTATATTATTTAAATCTAGTTTTTAGTTATAGTTACAGTCTGGTAACAAGTTGTTGACCTCCCTTCAAGGCTCACCTCCTAGCTCTAACTGACGGCTTGATGCAGATCCATCCTCTCAGCTCCTCCATTTCTCTCTATACAAATGATGAAAAAGAATTTTATAAAATAAATTAAGGAATATGAGAGGCAGCACTTTGAGCCTTTAGGGAGAAAGGTCTTCTATACATTCATACTAGCAGTATAAAAAATGTTTAGATTTTTTTTTTTGTACAGAGTATTCTTTTTAAGAGAATTTTTCTCCCCTCATCCTCCCATTCCACTTCCATCAATAAAAGCTCTTTTAATGGGTAGAGACTTCAGAATTTTAATTTAATTTTTCTCTCCCAGGCTAAGTACTTGGCAGTTTTGTAGACTTTTGTTTTATGCCATAATAGTTATGATTTCCTTCTCTTAGATTGTAAGCTCCATGAGGGTAGAGACAGTGCCATAGTTAATCTTCATATTTCTCCCAGCACCCAACTCAGTACTTTTAACATAATAAGTATTTAGTAAATGTTCCTTGAAGTTGGAATGGATTTGTTTGTAAGTCAAATTGGAAAGTAATTTTGACTGTTTCAGAGAGAAAAAGGACTTCGAACTATTTCCAGTTTTGTCTACAGATTAGTTTTATTATCTGAGGAAGACCATATATACATGTCTAAAAAGTTTCCCTTATTTCTTTGTCTTGACTGTGGGTGAATTTAGGTCTCTCTGTTACCTTTGATGGAAAAAGAGAAGATTATTTCCCTGATCTAATAAAATGGGCTACTGCAAATGGAGCTTCCACTGATGGCTTTGAACTGGTTAACTTCAAAGAAGAGGGCTTTGGTTTGAGAGCAACAAGAGAGATCAAGGTGAATTTAGGAACTGATGATATGAATATAGCCAGAAATATGAAGTGTTAAATTCCTTCTATTTCAAATTTGCTTGTAAAATGATAGAGAAAACTTCAGTTGTTATGATATCTGGTATGATTATGCCAAAAATAGGAAAATTAGTTTAAAGCTCTCCCTTTTGCAAAGTCACATGTAAAATTATAATGAAAATTCCAATCACAATAACATAAGGAATAAGATGGATTTCAAGAAGTTAACTTTTTTAATGAGGCATATTTAATAATTATTTTTTTTAAAGAATTGCAGATGTTAGGATTTTGTTCAAAATATCAAACCCATCAGGTTTTTTGCTTTTTTCTTATTTTAACAGTACTAACCTTCCAGTATGTACAACTAATCTCATTACTCTTAACAAATATATATTGAGAGCCTACACAAACACTATAGTATAGTGCCCTGCACATAGTAAATACTTAAAACATATATATATATATATTTTTTTTTTTTTTTTGAAGCAATTGGGGTTAAGTAACTTGCTCAGGGTTACATGGCCAGGTGTTTCTGGGTGGGTGTCATCCCGACTCTGGGGCCAGTGCTCTTACTCACTGTGCCATCTGGCTGCCCCCTTAAAATATATTTTAATTAATGAATCAATACAAGATGAGATATTTAGGATGCCTAAGGAAAAAAGAGAAATATGAGATGAGGCAAATAATGGGCAACATGGTAAGAATAGTTAACTTCATTCAGTTAACCAGTTGAAGTTATGGGTAGGATAAATGTATTTTCAGCTCCAATAACAATTCTTTATATTCTATATTCAGCTATAGTAGTAGTAGACCGTACAAACATTATATAGGCCTTATGAAATTATATGTCTCAGCTAATTAGCTAAAGAATTGTTTTTGCTAGAAGTCTCAGGTGGGCCATATTGAACTTGTTGCCTGGGATCTAGTCACATATATAGCTATCCATCCACTTCATAGATACTGAGCAGCAATTTAAGTATGCCACATTATGGAAAGTAGGTATTAGATAGCACATGGTTCCTGTCCTCAAAGATTATATGAGCTAGCTAGGGAGAAACTACACATAAATAAAAGTTAGATAATGTAAGACAACTGAGTAAGATATAAGATAGTATGTGCTTAAGTATCATATGAATAGTACATTATCATTAAATAGTGTTTAAATGTTGTGCCTTAGGCCAATCCCTAATCATAAAAGATAGTCTTTTCCTTCACTGAACTTATGCTTTAACCATGTAGATATGTGTGTTTAAAGGCATACTAAGAACCAGTATATGAGTATCTTAAGCAAAGTAACAAAGTAAAGTAAGGGGGAGTAATAATAATAGCTTACATTTATTATGGCCTTTACTTATTATTCATAGATTCTAGTTATAAAGTATATTATGTACATTAATTTATTTGAATCTCACAATTACTTTGTAAAGTAAATAGTAGAAATTATTTCTACTTTATAGGTGAGGAAATAAGTACAAAGAAATTTGTTGATTTCCCCAGGTTTCCTACCTCCAAAATAAACTGTAATCTCAATGAAAACAGGGAAATTGGATCCTACCTTCCTATTTTTAGTGCCTAGCATAGTGCTTTGCACATAGAAAGTACTCTAAATATTTTAACTGAATTAAAAGTGATTTTGTTTTACTGTTACTTGATATTTTGTACGTTTGTATGTCTATACGAGTACATATACACATGTGTATAATATACATGTATGCATTCAATAGTTAATACACATACATGTATAACTGCATATGAATATGTGTCTGTCTGCATATACGTACGTGTGTGTGTGTGTGTGTGTGTGAAAACCTTTTGTTTCCCCACTTACATGATTTCTAAGTCAGTGTTGGTATAGGAAGATACACTGCTGACTTTAAAATTGTATATATGTGTTGAGATTTAGTTCTAGGTACTGTTATTATGAAGTGTGGACATATATGTGACTTACAACTAAAATTGAATTATATACTATAAAATTATTTGTGATAATGTAGCTTAATTTTCTAATTTCTTTTCTAGGCAGAAGAATTATTTTTATGGGTTCCACGAAAATTGTTAATGACTGTTGAATCTGCTAAAAATTCAGTGTTGGGTGAGAACAATTTTGAATTGTTTAAATGCATTATAGGAAACTACCGATGATGGAATATTAAATATTTGTATGGGTGTGTCTGGGTCATGCTAATTTATTATTGCTAAAGGATAAAATATTCTTTAAACCCATAATAATATTCTTTGTAAAAGTTTACCAGTAGTGTTAGAGACAGTTTGGGACAGTGCATAGGAGTGCCTTGGAGTTAAAGTGACCTGGGTTCCTGTCTGATGTTTCCCATTTGTGTGACCATAGGCAAATAAATCGCTTAACCTCTCAGTGCTCCAAGTTACTTTCTAAGTTGCAGATGAGTTGAAGATCTGTATAAGCGGCAGGAATTTCCTTGCCCAGAGTTCCCTATATAAATAAAAATACAGTATCTGCAACAAAAATAGAAGGAAAAAATTATTGTGTTAAAAGAAATATTCAGTTCATCTTAAGTTTTTCAGTACTTTTTAGGTAATGAATGTTCTAATTGGAACCACTCAATCCTGTTGAATTCATATATATTTTGCTAAAAGTTCTTTAAAAATACATTCAACTTATAAATACATTCAGTTTATAACTGTTAACATCTGGGTTAATTCAGGGGCATTATATTCTCAAGATCGAATACTTCAAGCTATGGGAAATATCACATTGGCATTTCATCTTCTGTGTGAACGAGCAAATCCTAGCTCTTTTTGGCTGCCATACATACAGACCCTCCCCAGCGAATATGATACCCCTCTCTATTTTGAAGAAGATGAAGTTCAGCATCTTCAGTCAACACAGGCTATACACGATGTCTTCAGTCAATATAAAAATACAGCTCGGCAGTATGCTTATTTCTATAAAGTTATTCAGGTGAGTCATTGTTTGATTGTTGAAAATAGTCAAAATTGTTAAAAATTGTTCAGATGGGTGAATGAAAGAAGTTAGTGGTATAAAGAGGAATCTTTTTTAAGAAAGTGAAAAATAAACTTTGTGTTGTTTAAAGAAATTTAAAAAGGACAGTCACTTGTTCACATTTATTTCATAAGCGTCATAAAATATACTCTTATAAGGAATATTATGGCTTATCTGTAATCACTATAAATAGGTAACATTTAACGTCATGGAATTTTTTTGCTAAAAAAACAAATATTGTCAGTAAATTCTCCATCATTTTTTTAAAAGCACAAACACAGAAAAGGGGTTTCTCTGTTTTTTAGGTTCATGAAAAGGCTTTGGGGTTCATTTGAAAGTCTTTGTTACATGTCAGTGGTGAAATTTCTCATTTAGTTTAATAAATGATAATATTTTGTTGTAACCAAATTAAATAATTATATAATGGGATAAATTTTTCTTTAAATTTTAAGTAGTTTTACTGTATGAAAGTATAGGAGAATTCATTAAATGATTAGGAGCATTTGAATTATAGCTGACTGTTCTCTGTGTTTCACTCATCTGCTCCACAATTATCCTAAACTGGCATTTGAAAAAGAACCAAGATCTTTGTTCCTTTATGAGTTAAGAAAAAAGAGAAGGGAAATGCCTTCTCAATTTTATCTTTATTTTCCCTTCCTAAAGCTCTCAAAAGTCAGCTTGTAGGTTTTTATGTCAGTTTGGCTCCAACCTATCTCCCAGCTTTATTTTTCTGTTAGCCTAATGAACTCCAACCAAACTGGTGTTCCTTGAATTTGACATGCCATCTCCTATCTCTGTGTATTTGTAAAAACTATACCACTTAACTAGAATGGTTCTTTTCTCATCTCCATTTCTTGGATTATTTATCTTCCTTCAAGATAGGAAGCCTTCCCCACCATCACCTTGTTAGTTTTCTCTAGTTTTCTGTTCGTTTTCAAATTACCTCATATTTGCTTATGTGTTGGGTTGTCATTTGAGCCAGATCTTTTTCATATGCCTATACTTTCTGTCCCCAATATATTTTTACTGGCTAATGACTTTATATTATTTATAATTTTTCAGATTCATCCTTATTGTCCATTAATTATTACTTTTAATTTAAATCATAGTTTAAACATTCTGTGTATTTATCACAAATACATCAAGAGTTGTTTTCCTTCTATCTACTCCATGCATATGGTTTGTGTATTACCCTAATCAAAATTGATAACTGAGATGGCTTTTCTTAGGGGAAAACATTCAAGTCAAAAGAAGCAAAGTATTTAACTGTTAAATTTGAAACTTGAGTAATTCAGGAAAATCTGTTAGCTTTTTTTAAGACTTGCCAGTTTGATTTTTTAAAACACTAAAAGAAGCAAATAAAATTTGTGGGTTCTGTACTTAAGTATAGTTCTAAAATCACTTATTTTAAACTTTGGTTTTAATGTTAATTAGAAACACTAAAATCAGACTCTTAAAAGTTTTATTTAACTTTAAATTTTCAATCATATTTTTTTTTTGATGGCTAAGCATTATCTACTTCTAGCATCTCTAAAGCTTTTGAAATTCTCTAGTACAACAAATGGAGTGGCATTTCTTTTCAGTAATCTATAACAAAGGTATTTCCAGAAGCATGATAACTTTCACTGAGAGAAATCAGTTCCATTTTCAGATTAGAGATACTGAAACAGTGGCAAATAGACTGAAAATCTACTTGGTGTTTTACTTTTGACATGTCATTTTCATTTGCAAAATTGCTTATTGTATGATTTTTTTTAGTTAAAAGTTAAAATTTACATTTTAAAAAATCCTACAAAATTTTATATCAGTACATCAACAAGAAGTTATTAAGTGCCCACTCTATGTTCTGTGCTAGGGATGTAAATACAAAACATTGCTACAATGACGTTATCATAGACTGCGCCACAATAATAACTAGCACTTATATAGGCTTTAAGGTTTTCGAAGCTCTTTACAGACATGACCTCATTTTATCCTCACAACAACCATAGGAAGTAGGTACTATCGTCATCTCCACTTTACTGATAAGGATCTGAAGAAGACAGAAAGAAGTGACTTGCACAGGGTCGTGCAAGCAGATGTATTGGAGGCCACATTTAAATCCAGGCTTTCCTAACTCTCGGTCCCTTTGCCATAAGAGTGCTTTAAAAGTAGAACCCTAATTATTCTTGTAATAATGACCTTTTAGTGTTTGAATTGATAAATCTTAGAGTTTAAGATGAACTTTCCTTACATCAAATATAAATAGCAGTATAATATATTTCTAGTTGTTGTCTATAATACAGGTATTTTCATACCTCATTAACTTGTTTTAAAAAAATAATGTTTATCATAACCTTTTTTATATCATGGGAATTTTTGGAAATATACTCTCTCACCCCACTCCACTTGGAAATTGTATTCTCTCATGTAACAACAACAACACAACAAAACAGTTAAGCAAAAAATCTAATAAAAAGCATTGCTTGTTTACAACATTCTATCCTTAATAGTCCTCTCCTCTGTGCTAAAAGGAGGGAGATATATTTCCTTAAATCTTATTTAGAACCATTATTAGTTGTTTTTTTTTTTTTTTTAAGCAATGGGAGTTAAGTAACTTGTTCAAGGTTACACCGCCAGTTGTTTTGTGTGGGTGTTAAGTATCTGAGGCCAGAACTGATCCCGGGTCTTCCCGACTCTGGGGCAGCACTCTTACTCACTGCACCACCTAGCCGTCCCACCATTATTAGTTTTAAAAATTATTCTGTGTTTAGATTCCTTTTAGTGATTTTTTTTCCCTTTTACATTGCTATTATGGTCATTGCATACATTGCTTTATAATAAGTCTTCTCTAAATTTCAGTTGTCTGCAAGAATAGTAGAAATTCTTTCACAAAAATTAAAAAGATTTGAAAAACATTTTGTCTGACTTATTTTTTCTATTTTATTTTTATCCTATATTACTAATTATTTTACTATATTAATAAGTATCCTATATTACTAATTATTATTATACCTTTGTATAAAAATCTCTAGTTCTCATCGTTTATTGCTTACTCCATTCAGGTGGTTTTACTTAGATAATATGAAAGAAAAAGTATCTGAAATTATCATTAAACATAAATATTAAATTTTATATAATATAAAATCATTAAACAGGTAATATCTACTATTAGCAAAAAGTCTACTATTTCGTTTCAGATATTACCATGATTGTCATAAATGGGTTTGGTGACCTTGTAAGCTGATTTGTTATTGATCTTTTTTTTTTTATTTGTGGCACAGTACAAACTAGGTAAGCTGAGACTGCTGCTGTTTAGGAGCAGTTTAAGATCTGATATGAACACAGTTGTCATAAGGGATATATGGACAGATGAAGAAACCCAAAAAGGATGAAATACAGTTTTATTGTGTGAGTGAAGAGGAAATCACATATTTAGATTGTGGTGCAGAGAAATGTCCACATATCCAAATTAATCAGGGAATATTTCAGAGGAAAGGAGAACATGAGTACTGGCTAGGAGAGAATTAGGCCAGTTGTGAATGAGATTTAATGAGAGAAGGCCAGAAGTAACGATGAGATCTGTTAGAATTCCTTAAGTGAATATTCCCCAAAAGGGCAAATTAAAGAGATCAGGAAATTGAAGGAGTAGATCATTACTTGAAACATAGGCAAAAATCTTGATTTTTACATTTTTTTTTCTAGTTTAAAATAATTCCCAGTTAGCTTATTTTTTGGTTAGTTCATATTGTTTTAAATACTCTCCCCTGACTTCTGTTTTATAATTTTCACTGCTTGATTTAGCAAAGTATAATTCTTACCTTACAAAGAAAATATAACCACCTAACATTAGCAAAGAAGATACAAGTTAAGTAAACTTAAGTGACTTTTTATAGCAACTTTTCTTTGACTAATATTTTAAGAATGTGTCTGTCATGGTATGGCCAAGAGGTGACTTCAAAGTAGAAGTTAGTTGGAAAATATGAATTAGATGACTGACTTTAAGTCTTAAAATAGATTTATTGTATGTTCATTTTAAATATAGAAGGCAAATTGATGAGGAATAAAAATCTCTTTTAAAAAAATAGGATAAGTCAAAATGAATTTTTTTTTTAAAGCAATTGGGGTTAAGTAACTTGCTCAAGGTTACACGGCCAGTTATTTCTGGGTGTGGTGCTAAGTATCTGAGCCCAGATTTGATCCCCAGGTCATCCCGACACTGGAGCCGGTGCTCTTACTCGCTGAGCTACCTGGCCACCTTGAGTCAAAATGAATTTTAAGAGAATATATAATACTAACTATATTTTGGTACCCAGGTACCCCAAATCATATTCTTCTAACTTCAGCATCCAGCAGTCTCTTCCACAGTGATCCATTTGACTTCTTAGACATCACTGGGATTTAATGGAATGGGACTTGTGCTTGGACTATGATTCTAGAACAGTGTATCTTTTTCAAAAGGAACATATTTGATAGGGATGGGGATTGTAGTCTCATACATATTAATAAGACACTTTGGTGAGGAAATCCAGTCCCAGAGTAGGGGAAATATAGTATATTGTATTTGGATGAGAATCTATAAAAGGAGGAAAAGAAAAAGCAGTGTTTTCTGGAGGATAAAACGGTAGTAATATTCAGATCACCTAGAAAGGAGAAATCTATAGAGTTTGGAAATCAGATTATAAACTTGGCATGGAAACACAATCTTGAAGCTATCTAGACATCTGTTGGAATTCTCTTTGTTCACACCCTCATTTTTCCTTTTCTCTATCCCTCTCCTTCTTAAAAGCAGAGCAACTGATGCATTTGTGACTTGCTTTAATGATAATCGTATCCCTCAAAAGGTAGAGGAAGTAATAAGGGGAACTGCAATTCTGGACCGGATTCTGATTTACAAGGAGGAACTGGTTCCTGAAGTAGAAATTTCCGGAACCGTGGCGGCAAGGGCAAGTGACCAATTCCCTCAGAGTTCATGGTAGAAGAGAGGAAGGCTGGGCATGATCTGTCTTGACATGCACCCTAGATTTTGGAGAGAGCAGATTTCAGACAATACAAGGAAAGTACAGGTAGAATCTAAAGGCCTGATATTTTTGAGAGGAAAGACCTCACAAGATAGGAAACTTTCAAGAATGAAATTCTGAAGACTCAAGAAATGGATTCCATTGAAAGGAAAGTCAGTGCTGCCTAAAGAGACTGATGAGTATGCCCAAGAAACTCACTGACCAACTGATTTTTAAAGACATATGTAGAAGATGGAAGCAAGAGGAGGTAACAGGATGAATACAGAAAACAACTACAGTCATGCAAGAATAACATCAGCAGCACTAAAGCTCCACATGAGCTGCACCTGGCAATAAGTGCTTAGGACATGATTTTTTGTTTGTTTGTGATGGTTCAGGCAAAAGGAAGATGAGAGAAATGGTAGGACCACTGCTCATGGTGGATAGGATGATGATAATGGATGATAGTGAAAAAGCTGAACTACTCAACTCTTATATTGCTTCTGTTTTCTCTTAAAAGGAGAATGATCTTTGGACTGGGGAGGAAAGAACAAAAATGGTTTTCAAGGAGTAGAAACCCAAGATCAATGAGGAGATGGTAAGACAGCCTCTAGCTGCCCTCAAGTTCAAGTCACTAGCTCTAAATGAACTACATCCTAGGGTTCTAAAAAATGAGAGA
Organism: Petaurus breviceps papuanus; assembly: GCF_028583685.1. Lineage (NCBI taxonomy): Eukaryota > Metazoa > Chordata > Mammalia > Diprotodontia > Petauridae > Petaurus > Petaurus breviceps. Next base: position 5,425,201 of record NW_027186446.1, on the reverse strand, counting down.
TAAGATTGCTGAGCTGCTGTCAGTGATCTTTTAAAGATATTAGAAAATGGGGAAAATACCACAGGATTGAAGGCAAATGTGTCCAAGTTTGAAAAAAAAGGGAATGGGACAGACTAACTATAAATCAATGAATGTGACTTCTTTGATACTTCAAGACAAAGTTAAGTTGAAGAAGTCAAACTCACTGCCCTATTATAGTTTGAAGATTCTGGAAGTCTTCCTCTGATACTTTATCATAGGATAGAGGTAACCCTGAGTTCCAGAAGATTATGTCAAGAGTATACGGGTTCTTGCAAGTTCTGCCATTCTGGAAAGGCTTAAGGTGTTGGTCCTTATTATAAATTGTCTACTTGCCAACGACCAGTCTAGCTAACTATAAAGAGGCTTATTACTAGTAAAATGGCCACAAGGTGATGAATTCTTTGTTCGTGGCCATATACAAGTTTGCTTTCTATTCCTTGCAAAATTTTAGAACACATTTTTAAAGAAGTTTTATTGTTGCCTTTTTTTATATCACAGTCAAATATTTCCTCTTTAACATCTCTCTTTCTCTCTCTCACCCAGAGTCACTTGCCTTTCCCAATGCTGTCTTAAGAGGAAGGAGTATTCCATATCAGTTTTCTAGGATGAAAATTTGTGCTTATAGTTCCTTAGACAGAAATCAGTTTCTTTTTAGTATTCTCAGAGACCTTAATGTTTGTCATTGTGTATTTTTATTAGAACATGTTATTAGAGAGCCATAGACTTACATCTGGAAGAGACCTTAGAGATCATCTAGTCCAACATTCTTTGATGGTTTTTGAGTTCTTGGAGAGGCTTAAGTAATCACTAAAATCCAGCATGGGGTCATCAGGAACAGTCATACCTATCAGAGCCAACTCATTTTCCTTTTGAATAAGGTTGCTAGACTGGTAGCTCAGAGAATGCTCTGGATTCGGTTTTCCTAAATTTTAGCAAAGCATTTTAAAAATTCTCTGCTGTTTTCCTTGTGGAAAAGAGTCACAAGTAACTTGGAGAAAAAGCACAAAAAATATGTATTGTTCATTTCAGTATTATCCCTAGTCCTAGACTCTGATTTTTAGTTTCCAAAGGGAAAATAGTGTGGTGGTAAGCCCAAATGAATTAAAATTACTCAGGGCAGGTTTTTAATGCATTTTTTGCAGAACTGGCAGTCTGTTTTTGCATATATATCTATGTAACTGTTTTCCCTACAATACTGTATGTGCTCACAAGGTGAGCATTTATTTGTGCAGATTGCTTTCCAAGACTTCTCCTTTTATGTTTTGGGTTTTTTTTTTTTTGGAGGGCAGGTCAGTTGGGGTTAAGTGACTTACCTAAGGTCACACAACTAGTAAGTGTTAAGTGTCTGAGACTAGATTTGAACTCAGGTCCTCCTGACTCCAGGATCAGTGCTCTATTCACTGTACCACCTAGCTGCCCCTGACTTCTCCTTTTAAATACATATTTTGATATGATTCATGAGGAGGGAAATTAAATTGTTTTGGATAATAAGAAACTTTACACTCAATGAATTTTTAGACCGAAATCACAGAGTTGTGTGAGGGAGCTGCGATCATTTAGTCTAATCTGTATTTTTCTAAAAATCCATTCTTATAGTGTCAACAAGTGACCATATGACCTCACCTTAAAAAACTTTAGTGAGAGGGAGCCTATTACCTTCCAAAAGAACTCTTTCCACTTTTGTACATTTCTGATTTTTTGGAAGTTTTTCCTTACATCATATCAATATCTACTTTTCTCTTCTTTTTCTGTCCCTCCCCTCCTATCCAGGAAATCCCTTTTCTGAATTGTAGCCCTTCAGTTAGATGAAGACAATTATCATGTTCCACTTAAATATTTTCTCTTTAATGCTAAATATCACTAGTTCCTTTAGTCAGTTCTCATATGGCATGGTCACCAGTCCTCTCACCATTCAAATTATTTACTTGCAATAGAGGTCCTTCCTAAAATGTGATGCCCAGAACTGAAATGGACCCAGATTTGGCCAGACCCAGGCAGATTCAGTGGAATTACTACCTCTACTACCTCTTTCATTCTGAACATTTAGTTTAGTCTTCTATGATAATAATGTCATTTGCTTATAAAGTTCCTGCTTCTTTTACTTCAACTAGTTCTTTCTTTTAAATAGTGACCTTGACTAAGACACTTCATTTCTTTTCCCTGTGTTCCCTCATCTGTAAAATGAAAGGGTTGGCCTAGATTGTCTTTAAGATTTAATTAATTCAGCAATCACTTATTAAGCTGCTGCTAATGTGACAGACACTGTATTAGCAGCTGTACCTTTTGAATGTTGAAATTATCATAGCCTGGGACTTAGAACTTGGAGCCTGTAAGGGGAGATAGCAACATATCAGATTTTCTGCTTTCAGTTGGATTGGACTTGTAACAGATCTCTAGGTAATTGAGTCCTTTATCACTCTGATGGTTTGTTTCTGTGTCAGTTTTGTAATTCATACTAGGCAAGTATTGTCCATATTCTCTGTCTAATTAGATACAACTACATTGATATTATTGGGCTAATTAGGGTAGGACCCTGGCTTTACAGCCTCAAGAATAAGGTTAGTGCTGGAGGGAGGACATGGCAATGTTGTTTGGGTAGACATTCCCTTGGAGGCCCTGCGTCTGCTCATAGCCACATTTAAGAATAGTTTGTCTTACAAATGCTTTTCTGTTAGGAGGAGGATTTGTCATACTCCTTACTACTGTTATCCTAGACCATACTTGGATTACTATATACTTCAGTGAATCACAGAAGACTGATCATCAATGTAGAATTTTATATTATTAAACCTATCAATTAATTTTATTTGCTGTATATTTTATTAATGCTCTTTTTTGACATAATATTTACCATTAATTCTCTCCTCTCAGCAGAACCCTCCCTTGTAACAATAAGTACCATGTTTCCCCGATAATAGGACACTGTCTTATTATTTTTTTGGACAGAAAAACACCAGAGGGCTTATTTTCAGGGGAGGGCTTATTTTAATGAACATTGACAGCAATTTTAATAAACAGGTAAATGTGAACAAAAAAATGTACCTTTATTCAATAAGCAAATCACTGGGGAAGAACAGGTTGACGCGCTCACTGCTGCAGCTCTGATTGGATGCAGCTAGGAGCACGGGCGTGCATTTCACCCGGGGGGGCAGGGGGCGGCGCGGTGCATACAGAGGGTACCGTAATGTAGCGTGTAGCGCAGGGGATCACCTTCACTACAGTAGCAATCTCAATAGGGCTTATTTTCGGGGGAGGGCTTATTTTAGAGGAATCTTACACAGTAAGGGGAGGGCTTATTTTTGGGATAGGTCTTATTATTGGGGAAACACGGTACGATCAAGCCAAAAAATTGAAAATAGGGGTTATGTTTGAAAATATATGCCTTATACCATACCTTTCTGAGTAAGAGATTAGGACTATACTTCATCGGTCCTTTGAAATTACAGTTAGGCACTTCCTTGAGCAGACTTATTCAGATTTTCAGTGTTGTTTTCTTTACATCTTCAATTCGTTTTAATAAGCATTTACTGAATACCCACTCAGGAAATATGTATTTAGCATCATACTGAAAATTCTGTGGGAGGTACAAAGTACAATGATATTGCTGCTTCCAAAGAACTTATAATCTTATTGAGAAAACAGGGTGCATACAAAATACAGAATAATGCAAAAGTATACATGTGTCCAAAAGTTAGTTTTTGGCAAAAGTCAGGAACAAAAGATATCAGTATGGTATAGATCTTGAAATATTGATGGAATTTTGATACCTGGAGAGTCAGAGTGGGAAGAAAGTTAAACACTGAAACTATGAACTGAAGATGGATATAGAAAGAGCCTGATAAATAAATATTGAGGGGGGAAAGAGACCTATGTTAGATTAGTGGTTGTGAGACTGGAGAAGGAAAGGCATTAGGAATTTTGAAGGAATTTATAGAGTATCATAGCAAATATGATATTTCATGCTTCTGTAGAAGAGATTCTGAAATGGCTTAAAGGTCTTTTTTGTTTTGTTTTTTAGTGAAAAAAGTGAATTCATGATATTCTAGGTACTACAGCTTTTATAAATGATCTAACTTTGATGGACAATTGTCCAGCCTCATATATGTTATCACTTATCTCATTTTCTTTGTTCCTATTCTCATATTTTTCCTGTGCTTGGAAATTCCCTTAATTGCAAAATTATGATGCATATAATTTAGTTCCCCTATAAATCCCCTTAAAACTGCATAGCCTATGATCTCCTTTAATTTGGACATGACTTCCTAAAAAAAAAGTTAGTATGTGGTATCATTTCATCAGTAGATATGTCCTTTTTTTTCTCAGATTTTATCTGGATATCTCAGGCTATTCATACTTGTAGTTCTTTAAACAAAGACTATATGTCCATCAGTAGGTATATTGTGGAATGGATCTCCTTTAAGTGCAGTCTGGACTAGATTGCCTTTGAAGTTAATTCTAATGCCATTAGTCTGTGGTTTACACAAAGATGGTGGTTAGGGAATAATTTGGAAATAACAGAGAGCAGTATGCTAGCCCATCCCATCTACTTCCTCCCTCTGTGCCTTTGCCCATTCTTCATGTTTTTCCTTATCTTTCCTTTTTGGAATTATCTTCCAGTCCCAGTTCAAGTGCCACCTCCTATAAGGAGTCTTTCCTAATCTCCTAGTTGTTATTACTCTTTCTCCTCCCTTGAAATGTTTTTGCATTCACTTTGTTGATGGTTTATACTTACTTAAAGATGTGCATGTTGTTTTCTCCCAAAAGAATCCCAGAAGGTCAGAAACTATTTCCTTTTAGTCTTATTTCCAGTGACTAGGGATCAGCTATTCTGTGTACTGTCAGGCTGTTGATTTGTCAGAACAATGATCAAAATTAGTAAAATAGGAAGGAATAATAAAAAAAATACAGCATATAGTTGACATAATTCAATTCTAAACTCTTTAAACAATTGATAATGAAAAATGGATAATGAACAGCAGAAACAATGACTGTAATTTCCAATTAATCTCTTTTTTTGAACAATAATAAATTTATTGACATATTAAAATGAATTTTAATTATACACCCACCTGATAAGATTCCATTTTATAGTAAGTAAAATACTTTTTTAAAAACTAATGTTTTTTGTCACATGATTTCAACACAAAATAATGTTAGTGCAATTCTCTTCACACAAGTAAAAGTGAGACTGGCTTTATAACTCAAATGTTAAAGCATAAAATGTGTTTTGGTTTTGTTTTTCCTTCAGAGTAATAACTTCAGAGGCAACTAGGTGTTACAGTGGACAGAGTCCCATGCCTAGAACCCGGAAGACTCATTCTCGAGTTCAAATATGACCTTATGCATTTAGTAGCTGTGTAATCCTGGGCAAGCCACTCAGCCCTACCTGCTTCAGTTTTTTTCATCTGCAAAATGAACCGCAAAAGGAAATATCAAATCATTCTAGTAGCCTTGCCAAAAAACCCCCCCAAATTAGTATAGTATATGAAGAGTCACATACCTTATCTTTTTTCCTAAAAGGTACATTTGAAATTACTTCAGCTCAGTTGTTTTTCAGTCATGTTATAGAATTAAAAAGAAATAATTTCTTAATTTAATTAAAAAATAATTTAAAAAGAAATAAAATTTTACTAAAATATCTAGATTTCTCTAATAGTAAAATGTTTTCACCCAATGAACCAGCAGTATCACACTGGTTTTCTTTATTCTTCCTGAAGGAGTTGGATCATGATCCAAATGTCTTGTGTATATATCATCACCTGGACCCAAAAAACATTGGCATTTCATTTTTGCATTTTGGCTCATTCTCCTTAGTTTTCATTACTTTAGTCAATCACCAAGCAACGTGTCGATTTATAATTTGTTTATAAAATCTGAGGACATTTATAAAATGGTGAATATTTTGATGAAACTGCCTAAACAATTTGATGAGTGACTAAGTAGCAGAAAGGCCTATTAATGGGTTGTTACCTACTTTCTCCAATAGATGTCAAACAAATTAATTTTTGTAAGACAATTGCTGTCACAAGGAGACTAGATGAACCCCCAAAGCATGTTGGTAAACACTTGACTTATTTGCTAAGCAGGGATATAAATTCATTATATAAACTCACAGAATATAAACTCATTCATAAAATCTTACAGAGGAGGCTGATGGATGATTATGAGCAGTTTTATCTTGCAAAGCATAGAGAAACAATAGCAGATAAAACCAATTTAAAGAAAACTTAGCAAGAGAACCAACTATGCAAAGGCTTCCTGAGGGCATTTGAAAATGAAAACAGTAAACAGAAGAAAAATTAAAGAGATTTTTTTTTTAACAAACTTAAAAATCAAGAACAATTGCAACACCACAGTAGGACTCTTTATATAACAGTCCCAGATGTGTTGTAGAAATATCAGTAAAGAGAAAAATGTCTAGAAAAGTAACTGGAGGTTGGGTAAGTGGTACAGTGAATAGAGCACCAGCCCTGGAGTCAGGAGGACCTGAGTTCAAATGTGACCTCAGACACTTAACACTTACTAGTCATGTGACCTTGGGCAAGTCACTTAACCCCAATTGCACTACCTTCCCCTCCCCCCAAAAAAAATGGAAAAGTAACTGGATTGGATGCAGGTTATAAAATTATGTCATGTGCTGGATGTGATGTAATTGTGAGACTGCTGAGGGATCATTTCATTAGGTGGGATCATTGGCCCATAGTTCTGGAGCTGACAGGGACCTCAGAGGCCCTCTAGTTCAGCCTTCCCATATGTGAAGGAGGAAAAGTTCCTAAAAGTATGGAAAACATCTCTAGTGTAGCTAATATTAGAGGGGACAAAGGTGACCAAGAGGACTTCAGAAGTTATCGCTCTCTATGCCTATAAATTTTTCCTCTGCAATATCTTTTGAGATTTTTCTACACATTGACCCAGGATATTACTGTTAAAGTTGATGTAGACTTTAGCAAATGACATTATACAATGGACCACCTCTTTCCCATGTCACAATATGTTGAGAATACATGTGTCTCACTGTGCTTATTGTTTGTTAATTATGAAAACAGCATATGATTTAGTATAGAAAGTGTTACCTTATCTCTCATCCTATACATCAAAATAATTTAAAATACCTTGAAAGGTAAATCAAAAAAATAACTGTTCATTGACCCTCCAGCAGCAGGCTAGGCATAAAAACAGGGAAATGTATGCTTCATAAAAGTATTGGCACTTTGATGGAGGAGCTTTAGCACAGAGTTGAAAAAGAATTTCCTTGGATAGTTAGGTTCTCCAGCTGCTTCTGTTTGCTGATGATATTGCATTGCTTGCATCAATTCAGGGCATATTGCTAGAGATCTATATAACCACTTGAGTTTTGTCTGACTTAATGAAAGACCAAGGGGGTGAAGGCCTGTTTTACAGATTTACCTGAGGTTGGATACACAAACTGTAGAGCCTGTCTTATTTGTGTGCATATTCATACGCACACACACATATATGTCTATTTGTATACACGTGTATCTGAGACAAATGATACATATGGACATTGAGTTGGGCTCAGAATCAAATATGAGGAGAATCTATATTGCATTTAGGAAATTGCAGAGTTTCTCCATCGACCCCACCCTTTTCTTGGAACAAAGACCAGTCTTTTTAATGCTAGTGTTGTGATATATTGCTTCTGGACATGGGACACAGTAGTCTCTAGCAAACTGAAAATGAGTATTAGGGCAGTAGACAGTGAAGTGGTACATGGAGTAGGGGAAGAGATGTTATAAGGGAAATGTATATTGAGAAGATAATCATATGGCAAGAATGAGAATTCATGGATGGACAGTGACAGTGCCTGGTATACTTTAAGCATCAGGAATAGGCAAGGAAGACTTTCAACACGCTTAGCAGACCCATTGTGGTAAACTTATGGGAGCACATAGACAGGAGTCAAAAGTAATGGTCTGGCATGAGTGAGTTGCATCCTTTATCATTAGAGGGAACATCCAAAAAACAAAATCATAAATTTATTTGAGAATAATGCCAAATGCCTAGCACATAATAGACATTTAATAAATTCTTACAGAATTTGTATAGGTGATAGTGCAGTTGAGTTTGTAAGGTAACATGAACTGCTTGTCCTACATGTTATTTACTAGTCACTATTATTCTGACTTCTTTCCTGTTAATTTTTTCTGGAGAAAACAACTTTATGATGGGTATCATTTGTAAATAAAGTTTAATATTTGGAATTTTTCTTTACAACTAATATCTCAGGAATATATTTTCTAGTTATTTAAAGATAAACCATAGAGATATGGAGACAAATTAGAATGAACAAATTTAAAAGATGCTATGACAGCAAGTGTCTTGGGTTTGGGTACGATATTGGATTTTTGGAACAAAGGTCAGTAATTAAGAAGTAGATCTGAGATTTTTTGCTTGAGACCTATTGTACAGTGGGCTTGTCTATCCAACAACATAATTGAGGAAAGTTAGAAAGTGGGACTATGAAAGGAAGATAAGCAGTTTTATTTTCAATATATTGATTTGAATTGAGTGTAAAACATTCAGTTAAACTCATATAAACAATATGTCAGTAGAAGACCATGTGGAAATAGACTCGAGTAAAGTTCAGGATTAGACAGAATGACATAGCTGTCATCTATATATGTGATATTAGTAAAAGTCAAGGCAGTAGTTGGAAGAACAGAGGCCTTGGGACTGACCTAATCTAAATAATAGTAACAATAGTCTGATGTGGTGGGGTTTGTTTGTTTTTTCATTTCTAAAGCCTTTCTCTTTAATTGGTGATTACTGTGGGACAAAGTACTTCATTTGTTACAATCTGTGTTTGTGGGTCAGTGGGCACTCTTTCCAATGGGAGATAACAGATCCATCAAAGTATTGAGGGTAAAAGATGCTTCTTCTTTTTTTTTTTTTTGAAAAAAAAAACAAACTCTTAGTTGGGCACAAATACTGGAAAGTCAAATCTTTTGCAGAACTACTGGAAGAATGGTAAATCAAATCATTTGCAGAACTGCTATCAACCTTTTTAAATTTTTTTACATAAGATTGAGGTTCACCTGATACCTATAACCCTCCCCCTCTCCACCTACCCACATATGCATTTTCCTCTATATTTTTATATTCTTTTGGAACACCCCAGTTATGAGAAACAGTAAATTTTATTCCTTCCTCATTTTTTCCCTAATGTATTTGTTTTTCCCTTCCTTTTCTTTGCCCTCTTAAAATCATGACAACAGAACAAAATTATTGTCTCACACACATACTTCTTCCTGCCTCCTAGAATTACTGTCTTCCTTTAAAAAAACAATTCAAGCACCAGTTTTTGTAAGAAGCCTTTCCTGATCCCCCCCCAACTGCTAGTGCCTTTACTCCAAAACTATTTTCTCTATATATTTATATCGATTAACTCTATATTTATGCTGCATATATTTTATAAACTTAGTCTCTCCCCATTTGATTGTAAGATCCTTGCAAGTAGTAATGATTTCATTCTTTGTACACTGAGCTAGAAGTTAGCTCAGTGCTTATTGCATGGTGGATACTTAGTAAATATTTGTTGATTGATTCTTTGATTGGCTCCAGTTCCCAATCTGTGGCCATGCTGTCCTGATTGGTAAGAACTTGCTTTCTGGAGTTCACCTCAGATACTGGACCATACTTCTTTACCGCCATCTTCTATGATATTGTCCTAATATAACCAGACCCTCTAAATCAGATCTTTAGTCCCTGCCCTGGGGCCATGCTCTGTCCTGATTGGTTAGAGTTCACTGTATTTATCTGGCCCCAGCTAACCAACCATGCTTTACTACCATATTCCTGACATAGCCACAGCTTCCCAAGTTAACTTCTAGCCCTCTCCTGCCACCTGGAACCATGCTGTTCTCATTATAGTACTCAACGTATCCAGCTGGTTCCAGCTGGCTGATCATATTTCACTGCCATCCTCCTGCCGTGCCAGGAGGCCTTTTGTTACACTCGCTCACTCCCTTCCAGCTCTGGGCAGAATAATCAAATCCATATTAACATTGCTTCAGAAAAAGGTATGTCAATGGCCTGACTGATCTCCAGATAAAAACTCTCTTTCCTGGCCACTACTCTTCTTTATGTGCTGTCTCCTTTATTACATTTAAAGGTCCTTAAGTACAAGAACTGTTTATTTGGTATTTGTATCCCCAGTTTGTATCATAATGTCTAGTAAATACTAGGTCTTTAATAAGTGTCCATTCATTCATCATTTATAGGGAATTATTCCTTTACTTTGATTCTATGCTGGATCTTTCATAACAGTGACAAATACCTCTCTGGTGAGCATATGCTTCACTTTGTATAACCAAAAGGTTGTCAAATAAGTTTGTCATTTTTGTTGTATCTTTAAAGAAATTTTGTATGCTTTTGATATTTGCATGAGACATACCTTTATAGAATACTACTCTGATCTTTATCATGTCATGGATGTGACCCTGGGTTCTTGAAAGCTTTGTTAGTCGAGTGTAAGCTCTGGCAGATTCTGTCATGCCAAAAAGCTTTGAGTTGACTTTATGAAGGTCATCCTAGCTAAGTACTGGGAGACTCATCATCAGTATACTGACCACTTGGTGATAGATTCTTTTCAAATGAATTTCTATATCAGCAGAACTAAGTAGTTAATCCTCTTTATGTATAAAGAGCATAAGAAAAGACTTGTTTCCTTGTGACTGACTTAGGAATGTTCTATTTCACCAGTATCAACTAAAAGTAGTCTTGGCTTCTTGGCCTATTCAGAGTTGGGTATATGTGCTTTGTTAAGACTGTCAGTTAATGTTATTCATGATTGTGATTCTTAGAAAGAAGGATGGAGTAGCTTGCAGCCTTTCTAAATTTACATCATATATTAAAACCAGCCATTGTTGACAATGATTGAAAACTGTTACCCTCTAGCTATTTGGTGTCTAATTCTAATACCTACTATGCTTATAGTCCACTAGATGTAACTCTGTTCAAAACTTTGACATTAATGGAAATCCGTTATATTGGTTTCTGTATTAGAAAAATTACAAAAATGTTCCTACATAACATAGTAGCTGTTTTATACTATTTTTCTCTTAGTGATTGGAATGGGATCTATTAGCTTTTTCTCTGCATACTTATTGATGGGGCCTTTTTCACTTCACTATTACTGAAATGTGCCATAGTTCACACTGTAATTTAAAGGTAACTGAATTTTTAGTTAGTTCAAAATTCAGCAGCTAATTTTTTTTATTTCAGTACGTGGAGCATATTATTTTTTTCAGCCTACTAGATTACTTCTCACTTGAAATACATGAGACTTAAATATGTGAACATACATGATTGCAAATATTGATACTAGTACTTCAAATTTCCTTCTGGGTATATTTAAATCAGTCTTGTATTTACCATTTAAAAAAAATTAAGTTTGCTCAAATAAGATTGTGCTGCTCAACCATCATTAACTGCCCTATCTCAATTTTTCTGAGTTCCACCCTAAACTGAGAAAATCATACTCTTAAGAAGTAGTAGGTACCCTAGAGAAATTTTAGCTCATTGTCTCAGTGTAGACATCTGTTCTACAGCGTCCCTGACAGATGATTATCTTGCCTCTACTCAAATATAGTGATGGGGTGCATTTCATTTTAGATGACTCTAATGATGGCCAGGAAGTTCTCATTTATATTGAGTTAGAATCTGCTTGCCCAGAACTAATATTCATTGCTCCTTGTCCTACCCTCTTTCTAGTACAACAAAGAATAACTTTCATCTAGCGCCCATGTAAAATCCCTTCAGATAGTTGAAGACCAACTATCATATCATACATAGATATTCCCATCAAGTCTTCCCGAAGTTGCACTTTCTCAAGTCTCTGTGAATACTCATAAAGTATATTCCTTACCTTTTACCATCCTGATGACTCTTCTTTAGATACTAGTTAATCAAGAATTCGGTTAATATTAATTTGGCATCTACTCTCTAAAGCACTCTCAACCTCTCAAAATCTGGTACCAAAATATAATATTTCATATACTGATTCATACAAAATAGGTGATCAACTCTAACCCCAACATCTTTTTTATGTTAGCTGGTGTCAAGTAATAATTTTCATATAGTACTTCATGCAGTAGATTTTTTGAGCCTAGTTAGAGGTCTTGTATATTTTTGCCATATTATATTTTCTTTTCTTTTGTCTCATTGTTTGAGCCTATCAAGATAATTCAGAATACTGATTCTGTTTAATTGTATGTTAGTTATCCTTTGTGGTTTTGTATCATTCATGGTTTTGATAAGTTTGACTTTTATGTTTTCACTCAGATCTTTGTTTTTAGAATAAGGCCAAGGACAGATTCCTGTGACTTACCATCTAGTGATCTTTCAAGTTGACATAAGCTACATTAATTGACATTTTTTGAATACAATATGAGTTTGTCCTTGATGTTAGTATCATTGTAAGTTGTTGAGCGCAGAGAAGTGATATCATGAAATTGGAGGTTTGTATTAACGATAATGTAGAGGCAAGAGTTTGGGCTCAGGAGTAACATTAAGGATGGTAATTTAGATGTGAGGGAATGAGAACCCAGATTACATCGATGGCAGTAATAATGGAGGGAGCAGGGTGAAACAGAGAGATATGTCAAAGGAAGAAAGGACAATATTTGGTTCCAAATTGGATATCTCTGTTTTTAAGATATAGAAAGGACCTTCCAGTCAAGATGGCAGAGTATAAACAGGACCTCCGCATGGCTCCAGCTTCCACCTTCCCCAGTTCATGTAAAAAGGGACTCTGAACAAACTTTGGAGCTACAGAACCCACAAAATGACACAGAGAAGCTAACCTCCCACTGAGGACAGCCCGGCGGCTGGCGCAGCACTCTGGGAGCCGAGCCCAGAAGTTTTAGCCCCAGGGCAGGCCTGACCAGCTGGAGGGACTCCAGATCACCAGCAGCTGTGGACGTTTCCAGAATTATCAACATATAGATGCTAAGGACAAAGTGAGAGGTTAGTGCACTGTGGACTTTGGAACCCAGTAGTTGGGAGTGCGCCAGATTTTGCCCCTGGGCGAAAAGCCGTTGAGACTCCAGCACAGCCGGCCCAACATGGCAGCTTCAGCTCCAGGCCTGCAGAATGTAGGGGGACCAAGTGATCAGTCTGAGGGGTAATCACTCTTGCTTTAACCTGCTTGGATCTGGATTGCATTCTAGGGTGGAGATCCTGGGGTGTGTGTCCAGCTTGCCAGAGCATGTGGAGGCTTCAGAGAGGGCACCCATCTAATACCTCTGGCAGCTGAGAAAACCCCAGCATTTGGTACCAAGCTCCCCTGTCTGGTAGCAGAGTCCTACTGTGGCAAAACGCCCAAAAGTCAAGTAATTGAGTGGCAACGTGACCAGGCAAAGAAAACAAAGCAAACAGAAGAATCCAACATTAGACTCCTATTTTGGGGACAAAAAGGATCAAAGGATAGAAGAGGAGGAAGACAGTGAAGTCAGAACTCCTGCACTAAAAGTTTCAAAGGAAAATATGAGCTGGTTACAGGCCATAGAGGACCTTAAGAAGCAGATAAGAGAAGTGGAGGGAAAATTGGGAAGAGAAATGAGAACGATGCAAGAAAATTACAAAATGGGAGTCAACAGCCTGACTGAGGAAAATAATACCTTAAAAAATAGACTAACTCAAATAGCAAAAGAGGCTCAAAAAGGCAATGAGGAGAAGAATGCCTTAAAAAGCCAAATTTGCCAGATGGAAAAAAGAATCTCAAAAGCTTCACTGAGGAGAATCATTCCTTCAGAATTAGATTGGAGCAAATGGAAGCTAATGACTTTATGAAAAATCAAGATACTATTAAACAGATCCAAACAAATGAAAAAATAGAAGGCAATGTGAAATATCTCTTTGGAAAAACCACTGACCTGGAAAATAGATCTAGGAGAGATAATTTAAAAATTATTGGACTACCTCAAAGCCATGATGAAAGAAAGAACCTAGAAATCATCCTCCAAGAAATTCTCAAGGAAAAGTGCCCTGATGTTTTAGAACCAGAGGGCAAAATAGAGATTGAAAGAATCCACCAATCACCTCTTGAAAAAGATCCCCAAAACAAAACTCCTAAGAGTATTATAGCCAGGTTCTGAAATTCCCAGATCAAAGAGAGAATATTACACGCAGCCAGGAAGAAACAATTTGAATATTGTGGAAACACAATCAGGATAACCCAGGATCTGGCAGCTTCTACACTGAGGGATCGAAGGGCTTGGAATATGATATTCTGGAGGTCAAAGGTGCTGGGATTAAAACCAAGAATCACCTACCCAGCAAAACCGTGTATCATTTTTCAGGGGAAAATATGGTCATTCAATGGAATAGAGGACTTTCAAGCATTTTTGATGAAAAAACCAGAGTTGAATAGAAAATTTCACATTCAGATACAAGAAGCAAGAGAAGCATGAGAAGGTAAACAGGGAAAAGAAATCATAAGGAACTTATCAAAGTTGAACTATTAACATTACTAAATGGAAAAACAATAATTGTAACTGATGATACTTTTCTCAGTATGAAAATAGTTGAAGGGAATATATATATATATATATATATATATATATATATATATATATATATGTCTGTAATGGAGGGTATACAGGTGTATGAATACTTATGTGAATATGTATATATATGTTTACAGGTATACATAGATAGAGAGCACAGGACCAATTTAATAGGAAGGGATGATACTTAAGGGGTGAAGTTGGGGGGTAAGAGAGGAATGTAATGAGAGAAGATGGGGAGAGACAGAATGGGGTAAACTATCTCATGTAGAGGAAGCAGGGGAAAACAGTTACAGTGGAGGGGAAGAATAGGAAGGCAAAAGGGAATGGGTCAACCTTATTCTCATTGAGTTTGGCTTGAGGTGGGAATGAATACACACTAAATAGGGTATCTCACCCTACAGGAAAGTAGGGGGGGAAGGGGATGAGAGGGGGGATGATGTAAGGGAGGGCAGGCTGGGGGGGGAGGGAAGTTGGAAGCACCCACTTTTGAAAAGGTAAGGGATCAAAGTAGAGAGTGGAACAGGTGGGAAGTGGGATGGGAGGGAGGGAAATATAATCACTCTTTTACAATATATCTACTATGTTAATGTTTTGCATTAGCTACACGTATACAACCTATACTGAACTGCTTATCTTCCCAGTGGGGGTGGGTGACAAGGGAGTAGGGGAATGAATCTGGAATTCAAAGTTTTAAAATCAAATGTTTAAAAAATATGTATATATACTATTATTAATACTATTTTGCATATAATTGTGAGATGAGATGTACAGACACTGGGGCGTGGAGATCCACCTGCCCTACTGGAAAAGTTGGGGGGGAGTGTGGGAGAAGACGTGGGGGGCAACGAATTGGAGGAGGGGACGTTCTGTCGGACTGCTGTTTTGGGGCAGTGGGTGAGGGAAGAACGGGGAGAAAATTTGCAACTCAAAGTCTGGCAGAAATAAATGATGTGGATCAGAGGTTAATAAAGCATTTAAAAAATGAAAAAAAAAAAGACCTTCCATTAAAGTTCTATTTGGTTTCTTCATTGTGTTGTGAAGTTGAAGGTAGATTCTTGAAGCTCATGCAAGTGGTCTACAAGCTCTGGCAGGTCTTACCAGACTTCAAGTGTCAGCTTGCGTTGGATTATGGTTTGCTGTCTGAGGACCAGTTAATTGTGGTATCTAAAGGAGGATTGAATTTTTTTTCCCTTTTTGGAGGGCTATTGGGGTTAAGTGACCTGCCCAAGGTTACATGGCTAATAAGTGCTAAGTGTCTGTAACTGGATTTGAACTCAGGTCCTCCTGACTCTAGGGCCAGTGCTCTGTTCACTGCACTACCTAGCCGCCCCATTATTAAGTTTTTTTTGGCCATAGTAACTTGTAAATACCTCTTCTGATTTGTATCAGGACTGTGATCTGCATTGGTGGAGAAAATACCCACATAAATAGCACTATGCAGCATTAAAGAATTGAAGTAATTGAAGATTTGGAAAAGAAGTTATATTTAACATTTCATATCTAACCATCAAAGTCATATAAAAATAAAAAGCCAAAAGAGTGGGAAAAAAATCATCCTACTTTCCTTTTTTTTTTTTTTCTGTTTGCTAACATTAGGTGTTTTAGATTCCGTTCTGGGCACCACATTTAAAAAAGAAATTAACAAATGGGAACGTGTTTCAAAATATGATAACTAAATTCAGAGTTTGAGAAACTATATCATCTAAGAAATAGTTTGAAGAAATGACAGTGTTTATCTCAAAGATAAAACAATTTTAAGGAAGCGAACAAATGATAACCTTTCAGATTTGAAGTCTTAGTCTTAGGTCCACATCATCTTTCATAGATCATTTCTTTGCCCACAGGATCATTCTTCAGTGGGACCCCCTCCTACCATCAAAGCAAGGCATCCTTTCTTTCTCCCCCTTTTCAGTTTTTTCCACATTCCTCCTCACCCATTCCCCACAGGCTCTTCTCTTTCTGAAAAGAGGTCACCTTCCCATCATTACTAGCCATTGGTTTCACCTTGGCTTATCACCTACTCCTCTCTTACCCCATGCTTCTCTCCTGCCCTTTCTTGTGTTGTTTCATGTTGTAATGTAGTTCCACCAAAAAAAAAAAAATTGATTCCCTTGTAGACAGGGTATTGCTTGGTTCTGTCCATAATGTCCTGCTTCTTCATTGTTAACCTCTTCCAGATTTCTGCCTTCACCCTTGTCTCTGTGTGTATATTTAGGAAGAAGTCACTAGTCTCCCTGGTCACTTTTGCTGTTCTTGGCTTCTGCATTTATTCACTTCTGTTTTTTCTGTCACTTAGAGTGTTCAAGAAGCAAATAATCTTTTCAGTTCTTCTTTTCTTTCCAAAAATATTTTATTATTAAATATCCATTTTTTTATGTATGATGAAGCTCTGATTTTCTGATAAATGAGCTCTCTGCTATATCCTGAGCTTCAGTTTTCTTCAGAACACATTATTGCATTTCCTCTTATATTTTTAAGTGGGTGCAAAATAGTCTTTCATTATTCAAATGTCCTTTCCTTTGTATTTGAAATTCTTTCTTCTAATCACTTGCAGAACTTGTTTCAGTACTGAATATTTTTTCCCAATTTTTAAAACATTTTTATTTAAAGTTCTGAGTTCCAAATTCTGCCCTTCCTTCCTTCCTCTCCCCCTTCCCAGAGACTGTAAGCAGTTAGATACACAGTGTTTCCCCGATAATAATACCTATCCCGAAAATAAGCCCTCCCCTTACTGTGTAAGATACATCTAAAGTAAGCCTTCCCCCGAAAATAAGCCCTATTGAGATTGCTACTGTAGTGAAGGTGATCCCCTGCGCTACACGCTACATTACATACATTACGGTAGCCTCTGTATGCACCTCCCCACCCCGGGTGAAACGCACGCTGTGCTCCGAGCTGCATCCAATCAGAGCTGCAGCAGTGAGCGCATCATCCTGTTCTTCCCCAGTGATTTGCTTATTGAATAAAGGTACATTTTTTTGTTCACATTTACCTGTTTATTAAAATTGCTGTCAATGTTCATTAAAATAAGCCCTCCCCTGAAAATAAGTCCTCTGGTGTTTTTCTGTCCAAAAAAATTAATAAGACAGTGTCTTATTATCAGGGAAACACGGTAAGTTATACATGTGCAGCTTTGTAAAGCCTTTACATATTAGTCATTTTGTATGGGAAGACTTGAATAAAAGAAAAAGAATGAAAGAAAGTGAAAAACAGCATGCTTCAGTCTTTATTCCATTATCAGTTCTTTCTCTGGAAGTAAATAGTATGCTTCATCATTAGTCCTTTCAGATTGTCTTGGATCATTGTATTGCTGAGAATAACTAAGTCATTCACAGTTTTTCATCAAACAGTATTGCTATCACAGTGTACAATGTTCTCCTGGTTCTGTTTACTTTGCTGTGCATCAGTTAATGTCTTTCCAGATTTTTCAGAACTCGTCCTGCTTGTCATTTACTACAGCACAATAATATTCCATTGCAATCATGTACCATAGGTTATTTAGCCATTCCCCAGTTGATGGACATCCCTTGGATTGCCAATTCTTAGCCACCACAAAAAGAGCTACTGTAAATATTTTTGTGCAACTAGGTCCTTTTCCCTTTTTTTTGGATGTCTTTGGAATATAGACCTAGCAGTGGTATTGCTGGATCAAAGGCTATGCACAATTTTATAATCCTTTGGACATAGTTCCAGATTGTCTCCAGAATGGTTGGATCAATTCACAGCTCTGTCAGTGTATTAGTATTCCATTTTCTCACATTTCCATACAACAGCCAACATTTTCATTTTTTGTCACATTAGCCACTCTGATAGGTGTGAGGTGGCATCTCAGAGTTGTTTTAATTTGCATTTCTCTGATCATTAGTGATTTAGAGCATTTTTTCATATGACTATAAATAGCTTTGATTATTTGAGAATTGCCTGTTCATATCCTTTTGACCATTTATCAATGGGGGAATGATTTGTATACTTATGAATTTGATTTAGTTCTCTACAAAGATACTTGTTGCATATTTTCCCTCCAGTTTTCTGCTTTTCTTATAATTTTGGTTGCATTGGTTTTGTTTGTGCAAAAACTTGTAACCTTTATATAATCAAATTATCTCTTTTACATTTTGTAGTGTTCTCTATTTCTTCTTTTGTCCTAAATTCTTCCCTTATCCATAAATCTGACTGTTAAACTATTCCATCCTCTCTTAATTTGCTTATGGTATTACCCTTATGTATAAATCATGGAGGTATTTTGACCTTATCCTGGTATATGGTATGGGATAGAGGTGTCTACCTAGTCTCTACCATACTGTTTTCTAGGTTTCCCAGCAGTTTCTGTCAAATAATGAGTTTTTATTCCAAAAGCTTTGATCTTTGGGTTTATAATATACTAGATGGCTATGATCATTTACTATAATGTAATTTGTACCTAATCTATTAGACTGATCCACCACTCTGTTCCTTAGCCAGTACCAGATTGTTTTAATAATTACCATTTTATAATATAGTTTGAGAACTGGTACAGCTAGACCATCTCCTTTTGAAAAATTTTTTTCATTGATTCCCTTGATATCCTTGAGCTTTTGTTCTTCCAGATGAATTTTGTTATTATTTTTTCTAGCTCTATAAATTTTTTTTATTGTTTGATTGGTATGTCACTGAATAAATAGATTAATTTAGATAGAATTGTCATTTTGATTATACTGACTTGGCCTACTCATGAGCAATTATATTTTTCCAGTTATTTAGATCTGGCTTTACTTTTATGAAACGTATTTTATAGTTGTGTTCATATAGTTCCTGGGTTTGTCTTGGCAGGTATACTTCCAAATATTTTATATTGTCTGTAGTTATTTTAAATGGAATTTCTCTTTCTATCTCTTTCTGCTGAGTTTTGTTGGCAGTATAAAGAAATGCTGGTGATTTATGTGAGTTTATTTTGTATCTTGCAACTTTAACAATTTCAAGTAGTTTTTTAGTTGATTCTCTAGGATTTTTAAGTATCATATCATCTGCAAAGAGTGATAGTTTTGTTTCTTCATTGCCTGTTTTAATTCCTTTCTTTTTCTTCTCTTATTACAATAGCTAACATATCTAGTACAGTATTAAATATTAGGGGTGAAGGGGTGTCTAGGTAGCATGGTAAATAGAGCACTGGCCCTGGAGTCAGGAGGACCTGAGTTCAAATGTGGCCTCAGACACTTAACACTTACTAGCTGTGTGACCTTGGGCAAGTCACTTAACCCCAATTGCCCTCAAAAAACTATTAGAGGTGATAATGGGCATCCTTGCTTCACCCCCAATTTTATTGGGAAGGCTTCTAGCTTATCTCCATTACAGATAATGCTTGTTGATGGTTTTAGATAAATATTGTCATTTTAAGGTAAGCTCCATTTATTCCTATGTTCTCTAGTGTTTTTAATAGGAATGAGTGCTGCATTTTGTCAAAAACTTTTTCTGCATCTATTGAGAAAAATCATATGGTTTCTATTGGTTTTGTTATTGATATGGTCAGTTATGCTAATAATTTTCTTAATATTGAACCAGCCCTTATTTAAAATTTTTCAACAATATTCATTATGGAAATTGGTCTACAATTTTCTCTCTGTTTTGATTCTTCCTGCTTTGGGTATCAGCACTGTATTTCTGTTGCAAAAGGATTTTGGTAGGACTCCTCCTGTTTTTCCAAATAGTTTATATAGTATTGGGATTAACTGTTCTTTAAATGTTTGGTAGAATTTGTTTGTGACTTCATCTGGTCCTGAGGAATTTTTCTTAGGAAGTTCATTGATGGCTTGTTCAATTTCTTTTTCTAAGACTGGATTATTTAAGTATTTTATTTCTTTTGTTAATCTGGCTAATTTTGTAGATATTCATCCATTTCAATTAGAATGTCAAATTTATTGGCATTTAATTGGGCAAAATAACTTCCAAAAATTGTCTTTATTTCCTCTTCATTGGTGATGAATTCACCCCTTTCATTTTTGATATTTGTAATTTGGTTTCCTTCCTTTTTTAAAATCAAATTAACCAGTGCTTTATCTTTGTTTTTTTTTTTGTTTTTGTTCATTAAAAAACAGCTCCTAGTTTTATTATTCAGTGGTTTTCTTTCATTTTTATTAATCTCTCTTTTGATTTTCAGAATTTCCAGTTTGGTGTTTAATTAGGGGTTTCTAATTTGTTTCTTTTCTAATTTTTTTTTAATTGCATGCCCAATTCTTGATCTGCTTTTTTTTATTGACATAAACAATTAGAGATATAAATTTTCCCCTACATACTGCTTTGGCTGCATCCCATCAATTTTTGTTATGTTCTCTCATTGTCATTTTCTTTAATGAAGTTATCATTTCTTTCTGTGATTTATTCTTTGACCCATTTGGTTTTTTAGTATTAGCTTATGTAATTTCCAATGAATTTTAATCTCTCTTTCTGTTGTCTCTTGAATATAATTTTTATTGCATTATGATCTGAAAAGAATGTGTTTACTATTTCTGCTTTTCTGCATATGGTTGTGAGCTTTTTATGTCCTAAATACATGGTCATGTTTTGTGTAGGTGCCATGTAGTGTAGAGAAAAAGGCATATTTCTTTCTGTTTCCATTCAGTTTTCTCCAGAGATCTCTCATATTTCACTTTGCCAGAATTTTATTCACTTCCTTAATTTCTTGTTTTTGTTTTGTTTTGTTAGATTCATCTAGCTCTGAGAGGGGCAAGTTGAGATCCCTCATTAGTGTATTTTTATTATCTATTTCCTCCTAGAACTCATTCAACTTCTTCAAAAATTTAGATGCTATACCATGTGGTGCATATATATTTAGTATTGATGTGACTTCATTGTCTGATATGGTTTCCTTCTTTATCTCTTTTAATTATATCCATTCTTGCTTTTGCTTTGTCTGATTCTTGATTGCTATCCCTGCTTTCTTTGCTTCGCCTGAAGCACAATAGATTCTGCTCCAGCCCCTTATCTTTTTTTTTTTTTTTAAGCAATTGGGGTTAAGTAACTTGCTCAAGGTTACACGGCCAGTTATCCAGCCCCTTATCTTTACCCAGTGTTATCTCTCTGCCTCTTATGTGTTTCTTGTAAACAACATAGTATAAGATTCTGGTTTTTAATACATTCTGCTATCTGCTTCCTTTTTATGGGTGAGTTCATCCCATTTGTATTTATAGTTATGATAACTGTGTATTTTCCTCCATGCTATTTTTCCCTTGTTTATTCCTCCCTTTCTCTCTTTGCCCCCTCCCCATCATTTCCCTCCTCACAAATGTTTTAAATCTGATCACCACCTTCCTCAATATACCCTCCCTTTCAGCAGTCCTTGCTCACCCATTATCCCTGTCCTTTTTTTACTTCTTATGGGGTTAGGTAGATTTCTTTATCCAACAGAATGTGTATGTTATTCCCTCTTTGAGCCAATTTTGATGAGAGTAAGGCTTAAGCTTTGCCTGCTATCCCCACCCCCCATTTTCCTCCCATTATATAATAGCTCATTCATGCCTCTTTTATGTGGAATAGTTTACCCTATTCAGTCTTTCCCCTCCTTCTTGTAGTGTAATTTTCTTTCTCACCCCTTTATTTTGTGGGGGGTTTTTTTGGGAGTATCATCCTATCAGAGTCACCTCATATTCATGCCATCTGTCTACATATACTCCTTCTAATTGCTCTTACAGTAATAAAGTTCTTAAGAATTAAAAATATTATCTTGCCATATAGAAATATAAATAGTTTAACCTTATTGAATTTATCTTTTCTTTCTTGTTCCTTTTTTACCTTTTCATGTTACCTTTGAGTCTTGTGTTTGGAAGTCAGTTTTTTTATTCAGTTCTGGTCTTTAATTAGAAATGTTGAAAGTCTTTATTTCATTACATGTCAATTTTTTTTCCCCCTGAAAGATTATATTCAGTTTTGCTGGGTGGGTGATTCTGGCTTGAAATCCTTACTCCTTTGCCTTTCAGTATATCATTCCAAATCCTCCCGTTTTTTTTAGTGTGGAAGCTGCCAAATCCTATGTAATCCTGACTGTAGCTCCACAATTTTTGAATTGTTTCTTTTTGGCTACTTACAATGCTTTCACCTTGATCTGTGAGCTCCGGAATTTGGCTATGATATTCCTGGGAGTTTTCATTTTGGGGATCTCTTTCAGACAGTGATTAGTGGATTCTTTCAATTTCTATTTTACCCTCTGGTTCTAATATATGAGGGCAGTTTTCCTTGATAATTTCTTGAAAGATGTTTTCCAAGGCTTTATTTTGTTTGTTTTTTGAGTATAGCTTTCAAATAGTCCAATAATTCTTATATTATCAATTCTGGATCTTTTTTCTAGCTCAATTGTTTTCCATTGAGAAATTTCATATTTTCTTCTATTTTTTTGATTTTTTATTGTGTTTTATTGTATTTTGATATCTTATGGAGTCATCAGTTTCCATTTGTTCATTAATTCATTCCACTTGTTCAATAATTAAGTAATTATTTTCTTCAGTGAGCTTTTGTACTTCCTTTTCCATTTGCTCAATTCTATTTTTTAGGGAGTTATTCTCAGTAAATTTTTTTATATCTTTTCCCATGGTATTTGCTCTTTTTTCATGATTTCCTTGCATTACTCTCATTTCTTTTCCAAATATTTCTTCTACTTCTCTAATTTGCTTTTTTAAATCCTTTTTAAGATCTTCCAGGCATTCTTTTTGGTCCTGAGACCAAATTACATTTTTCTTTAAGGCTTCACATGTAGGAACTGTTGTCCTTTTCTGAGTTTATACCTTGATCCCCCCTATCACCAAAGTAACTTTATATAGTCAAAACTCTTGTTTTTTGTTTTGTGCGTGTGTGTGTGTGTGTGTGTGAGAGAGAAAGAGAGAGAGAGAGAGAGAGAGAGAGAGAGAGAGAGAGAGAGAGAGAGAGAGTATATGAGAGAGACAGACAGACAGACTTGGTGTTTTTAATGTGAGAGTTGGTTGGGCTCTGGCCCTGCACTGTCCCAAGCTTTTTGTGCTAGGGCTCCGAGTCTTACTGCTGGCTGTCACTGGGCTTTAGGGGTTAGCTGCTTGCTTTTTCTGGAGGATAGGCTTATCTTGTGGCTTGTATTGGGGGGAGGGGTCCTCCTCTGGTGTGGGATTAGCTGCTGGCCTGCTCCAGGGATGGGGACTTGCTGAGTTGCTATGGTAAAAGTCTTTCTGGTGGCTGGCCCTGGAAACAAGATAGATGCCCATTAATTGTGGAGTGACTCGACAAATTATGGAATATGAATGTAATAGGATATTATTATGCTTTTAGAAATGGTGAAAGGAGCAGATTAAGAGAAACTGGGAGGATTTTTTATGATTTAGTTGAGCAGAACCAGAAGAATAGCTTATCAAACACCTGCATAATTATAAAGAAAGTCAACTGTGAAAGATTTAAGGACTTTGATCAGTAAACACAGATCTGGAAGACTAATGAAACATACTTCCTATCTACTGGAAGAGAAGTGATGAATTAGGTTTGCAAAATGATATGTAGATTTTTGGACATGACAATTGTGTGAACTTCAAGTGGGTCATTTAAAAAAAACAAATAGAACAGAAGATATTTCTGAAAGGAACAACAAGTGGAACTACCACGTTAAATTTGAATTTATGCACAGATACAAAAACAACAAGCTATAAGTAGGAATGAAAAAATACATAATGGAAATTCAGAATTACATAAAAAAATGTACTTTCTTGTTTTTCTGTATATATTGAAATATTATGAATGCTAATAAATTCATAATAAAAATTTGTTAAATGGGAACGAAAGTAAGCAGTCTTCATAATTCCCTTCTGATTTCTCAAATGTATTCAATTTTCTTGATTTCTCTTCACTTATTTTTGGATTTTAAAGTTTCTCTTTATCTCTGGTCTGTTCATGAGGAATACTTGAAAATTCTCTTTTCTATTCAAGAACCATATTTTTTCCTTTACAGGAATATACTCAGGGTAAGTTATTCTTTGTTACAAATTGATATCCTTTGCCTTTTTGAATTTTGTGTTCCAGGATTTCTGTCATATCATATTTGTACCTTGGTTTTATGAGATCCTGACTGTAATTGCTTGGTTCTTGAATTCTTTCTTTTTGATTGCTTTCAATTATATCTTTATGTCTAGATACCTTCTTTGATGCAAAAGTTCAGGAGTTTGGCTATGACATTCCTGAGAGTTTTCATGTGGAGGTTAATTTCAGGATGTGATCCAAGGGTTTTTTTTTTTTTATATATTTTCACTTTGGCCTCTGGTTCTAATAGCTCTGGGTGGTTTTCTTTTATGATTTCTTAAAATATCATATCCCTGTTTTTGGTTTGATCATGATTTTCAGTGAGCCCAATGTCCTTATTGCTCCTTGACCTATTTTTTAGATGTATTTTTAATAATAGATAAATGTTACTTTTTTTGTTCTAATATTTCTTGTTTTCTAGAGTCATTGAGTTTAGTTTGCTCCATTGTATTTTTCAAGTACTACATTAAGTGTGTCAGTAATAATATAATGTTCTAAGTTTTTTTCTTTCTAGTTTTTTTCCTCCAGAGATCTTTATATTAATTATAATTTTTAAAAAAATCATTGCTGCATTTCTTCCAGCCACTCTTGGCATACTTAAAGCTAAACTGTTTCTTCCCCTGAGGTTTAACTTGTATTTTTATGCAGTTTCTCTTTTCTTTGTGCTTATTTACTGGTATCTCTTAACCTATAGTATTTTTTCACTTTGTTTAGTGTTTTCTTCTGTAACTAATACCTCTAGCCTCAGTTCTAGGTTTGAGATCTTGTGCTTGGACCAGGTTCCTTTTCCTTCATACTTTTGGATGGGGTAGTCTGGCCCTATTTGTTCCTGTCTCTGATTTCCTGATCTCATACTGCTGACTTTCCATCTTCTCTGGCATGTTTGCTCCTCCCTTCTACAATTTATGGTAGAGGAAAATAAACCACTCTGACATGTACCCTGGATTTGGAAAGAGCAAATGTGAAAAGGTTCAGAAGAAAGAATTCTATATGGGAATTCAGCCTAAGAGGGATGGAAGATTCTCAAGAACGAAATTTTGAAGACACGAAAAGAAACAGTTTTGATGGGAAGGAGTAAGAGGAATTGTCTCGCAAGAATGCCAAGGATACATGATCTATCCTACCAACTAATTTATATTTTCAGAAGACATAGTCCTTTGCTAGGATATAAGAGGGGGCAGCAGAGATTAGATACAAGACCGTCACAGAGTCCTAATAAGAATGATATTCGATAGACTAGTAAGCTAAGAGTAAACTTAGTCTGTCAAGATAAGTGAAGAATATTAAAAAGATTGTTTGGGTCTTTTTTTTTTTTAATCTGCCTTGGTTTAAAGAGGAAGATCAAAGAGGGATAATGTTGCTGTATAGGGTGGATAGAATCCTAATGAAACTAGTAACAGAAAGGAGGCATATCTGATATGATTGATGAGTAACTGTTAATGATATTTGAAATATGGAGAATGGCAGAGGAACTATGTGATTGGAGAAGGGCAAATGTGGTCTCATTTTTAAACAAAGTCTTTCATTTTCAAATGATAAGTGGGCCTGGAGTTGGGAGAATCTGAGTTCAAATCCAGTCTCAGATACTTATTACCTGTGTGACTCTGGGCAAGTTACTTAACCTCTCTTTGCCTTAGTTTTCTAAACTGCAAAATGGGGTCAGTAATAACACCTACCTTATAGAATTGTTATGAGGATCAAATGAAATAATATTTGTTAAAAAGCTC
The DNA here is from genome assembly GCF_028583685.1 of Petaurus breviceps papuanus. Lineage (NCBI taxonomy): Eukaryota > Metazoa > Chordata > Mammalia > Diprotodontia > Petauridae > Petaurus > Petaurus breviceps. The sequence goes on along the minus strand of NW_027186446.1, from coordinate 5,398,920 downwards.
TTAACAGTGCCTGGTACATAGTAGATAATATAAGTGGTTATTCCCTTCCTTTTACTTCCATTCTTAAAACTGGAGTCAGTGAGCCTTGCGGTTTTTCTTTTTTTCTTTAAATATTATTTTGATATGTTTATTTTAAGGTAATTGGTTTACTTTGTCATCCTATATTTTTTATTTTATGCATTGAGAAAAGGTCTGTTGGCTTAAACAGATTGTCTATGGCATTCCATAACACCAAAAAATAGTAAGAACTCCTGGGCTAGAGGGTTGGATTGAATCTTATAAGCCAAAATTTAACAAAGGTAAATGTGAAGTTATACATTTAAGTTAAAAAAAAAAATCAACTTCATGAGTACTAGGTGAAGGAGAAATAGTTAAATAGTGGTGTGTTTGAAAAAGATCTAGAGGTTTTACTGACCAGTATGAATAAGCATTGTGGTATGTGTTGCAGCTGAAAAATCTAATGAACTCTTGGGCTACATTGAGAGGAGAATAACTTTATAGAAAGGAGGTGATAGTTGCTTAGTACTCTGCCCTGTTCAAAACACATCTGAAATATGTGTTCATTTCTAGTACCACAGTTTAGCAAGGACTTTTTTTAGGTTAGAGAGTGTGTAAAGGAGAGCAAACAGAATGACAAGGGGTACTAAGTCCATGTCATACAAGGATCAGTTGAGTGGTAGTGCTTAGTGGAGAAGAAAAGAATACATAAAAGTTGTCTTTAAGTATACACAGATTTGTCACGTGGAAAAGGGATTCTAATTACTCTGGCATGAGAGGGCCAACTAAGAACAATGGGTAGAGATTGCAAAGAGAGAGGTTTATAGTTAATGTCAAGGAAAAATATTTTAAACATTAGAGCTATCCAAAAGTGGAATGGGCTCCCCCAGGAAGTAGTGGGTTCCTTCTCTTTGGAGGTCTTCAAGCAGAGATTTGTAAAGTAGGGCGTATGCATTGTTGTATATGGCTATTACTGTCTCTTCCAACTCTAAAATTTATTTTATGATTCTGTGATCTGTTCTCATTGTGTCATTTGACTTTCATTCTTTACCATTTTTGACTTATTCTATTAGCCCTGCTATCCATTCTGTACATTTATATTCACCTACATCGACAGAATCAAGTGCCCTGATAAATGGGTTTCTATGGTGTGCATCCTCATTTTGGATTTTTAAATAGGTAGAAATTTTTAGATATTATGTATGCTTCTTTTCATTGACATTGCTACTGCACACTAATTTAGGTCCTCATTACTTCTTACTTATAGTCTTTGAAATGTTTTTTCTGCAACTAGTCATCCCCTACTACAAATCTTTTCTTCACGTAGCTACCAAAATAATCTTACTTAGAAACCTTCAATTGCTTCCTTTTGCCAGTAGGACAAAATACAGTTCTTAGCTTGGCATTTAAACCTGCCTCCCATCTATCTTGTCAGTCTTTATTTCACATTATCCCTTTTCATACACTCTGGGCTACAAGCTTTCTCCCTCTTCTACCTTTGAGCAGACTATCTCCCATTACTGGAATGTACTTCCTCCCTATCTTTTCCTTCAGATCTCAGTTTAGGGACTGTATCCTCCACAAAGCCTTTTCTGTTCCCCCTAGCCAAATGTTCTCTCCTTCCTCAAATCTCTTAACGCACATTATCTGGATCTTTCTATTGCCCCACCACACTTTTCCTGGTATTATATATGTGTACATATGGTATGCCTCTTCCCCCCCCCCATATAAGTCAGCTTCTTTAGGTAATAGACTATATTTATCTTTATATTACTAGTATTTAGCACCATGTCTTAAACATAAAGTATATAATATTTGTTGAATTAAATGTATGTGAAAAAAATAACATTAGAATTAGTGGGCTTAATATGTACTTAATTTTTCAAAACTAGATTTATAATGATAGTAGAGATTGTATACTGGTATCTTCTATAAACAACAGCTTTTAAATTTCTTATAAATTAATAACCATCTTATTTGGTGAACCTTTCTGAGAGAATGTTCACTGGTTATGTTTATAGTTCTTTTTGCCTGCCTCCCCTTCCCTCTGTTTTTCAGACATATTTATATCACATGTTTACTTAAGAGCTTAAGTGGGTAGAAGCATACAGTGAGCTCCTGTTAACATCATATTTATTGCATATACATTTTTTAAAATGGATATATGCTTTAGTGGAATTAGACTGTAAGTCAGAGTTTATTTTGGTCATTATAAAGAATGCTATACCTTCACCAGTTCCCTTCGGGCATTTTAGAATTGAACTTAGAAAAGTTTTTGATTCACAAATAAAAGTGTGTTTTCCAACTCATAATACAATGGACATTTGAGTAAAAAAAGGATACTATGGCTACTACTTTTAAAAAATTCTAGTCGTGTTGTCTTTTATTATTTATTTGCCCTGATAAATCTAGGAATGTTAGGTTTGTAGGGGTGTGTGTGTGTATGTGCACGTATGTGATTTTAGGTCAATAACAGTAATATCTTAAATTTCTAGATCATTTTAAAGCTTGCAATTCACTTTCCTCACAGCAACCCTGTGAGGTAGGTAATGCAAGTATTATTATCCCCATTTTACAGATGAGAAAACTGAGGCTCAGAGAGATGGCGTGGCTTGCCTACAGTTCCACAGCTAAATGGCAGAACTTGGACCAGAACCCAGGTCTTCTGACTCTAAATCCAGTACATTTTCCACTACACCACTGGTAATCAGCAGCTTTCAAATTTTCTGCCATATTTTCCAAATTGAAAGATTAGTTTGTAGCAATCATCTTTTTTTGAGGTTTAAATCTAATGTACTTATAGCAGAGATATAGTCAGAAAAAGTAAAACTCTGGATCATTCTATATTCTTGTCAGAATTTCAGAACCAAACTGTGGGGAAAATTACTTTCTTTCAACTTCATCCCTCCATAATCTCCCTATACCCAACAAAAAAATCCACCATATTTTTAATCAGTTAGACATATTTATTAAGTTCCCAGTGTATGCACATAAGTGGCATATGGAAGAGGATGCAAAGAAATTAAAGATCCTGTTCTTATTCTTGAGGATTCCTAATGAAATCACATAAGGATGGATGAATAGTTACAGAAAAGTGAGAGGTGGGCTTAGAGGGAAGAGGCTTAGCTAGCAGGGGCCTTAGGCTTCTGTTTGTGGTTTTATTGGTTCAGTTGAACCCTTCCTTCAGGTTAATTTTATCTTTTTAGTTGTTTTAAAAACAACTTTATTTATAAGGTATAAATCTCTAGGCTGATCTGCAATGCAGATGTGAGATAGCTTTCATTTTGTTATCCAGATTAAATTTGTAAATCAAGGAGGGTCCAGAGACTGGGACTTTCTTCAGTCACTTTGAACATGTCTTAATAACTCAATGCATGCATATAATTTGCTAATTATTATAAACAGTAGTTTATGCTCAATCCTGTTGGTACTTTCTGAGACACATGCGAACAGTGGAAGGACTGACTCCTACCTTCAAGGATCTTTTAATCTAGCTAAAATAACAGAACTAACTTATATGAAAAAAATACAATTAAAAAGAATTTAAATGATAAGGAATTAATGCTCAGTGGTGTGTTTGTACTCTATAAGTACACTAAAAGAACTGAGATAGAAAGGGTCACTGGGGTAGAAGTTGTTGGGGAAAGCTTCAGGTAGAAGTGTCTGTAGGATAAGATAGGATTTAGAATTAGATCATGGATGAGGAGTGGAAAGACATTTCACTTGGGGTCATAATCTCACTCAATCATTTATTGAATGGTTAACCTGTTTGGTGCTATTCTAATATGATCAGTTGTATTCCAATTTAATTTTTTTTGTGGGGGGGAAGGATAAATGAATTGGCCTATTATTTCTCAGTTTGATTTGAGACATTAAATACTAAATAGAGAAATAATGTTCATTTAACTGAGAATATAGTTTCTTAACTGACAAAACCAATGATCTAGAAAAACCAGTGCTGGAAAGAAAAATGTTGCTTTTTCATAGGTGTAGGGCATTCCAGATGGCAGAGCAGATTTTTTTTCCCATTTATCAGGAGACTTAGTACTTAGATATAGATTCCCTTCTACAATGACCTCCATAGCATAAGCAATCTTAGTTTTATCCTAAACTTTGCAGTGTATTTTATCACTAAAGAGGTGGAATCATAGATATTTAATAAAATTTGGTTCAAAGATCATCTCTCTGCTACAAGCAGGTTTATCACATATATTGTATTTAGAATAAGTTCTCCATTCTCCCCTTGTATTTATAAGTATGGGAAACCAATGTGACAAGAAGTAAGAGGAAAATATATAAAATGAAATATTTATTCTACCCACATTAAGGAAATGTTTGAGTGCCTACTTCAACAAGCCCAATGCTAGAAAAAGTAGGTAATTTAGAAAAGAATAAGATATGGTCCTTACCCCGTGAGGATCAGGTGTCTGCTCTTGAGCAAATCACTACCTTTCTTGTACTCAGTTTCCACACTTCTAAAATGAGAGGATTGGATTGGGTAGTCTCTAGAATCCCTTTTAGCTCTAACCTTCAATGAGACAATGATTTGCTGTATACAGATACACTACAGGATATGGTGTGGACGTACAGTAAGAAAGGTATGAAGTACTTTGGTAGCCCCCAAAAGGAGAAATTGATTACTTCTGTCTTGGAAGATCGAGGAACCTTTTATGGAAGAGATACTATATGAGCAGGACCTTTAATTATAGAGAAAAAGATTGAGTGGCGGGCAGGAATAGGGAGAGCAAAGGAATGATGATAGAAAAGTATATTGTGTATTCTTATAGAACTTGAAAAAAGAACAACGTAAAATAAACCTGGGGTGGTAATATTAGTGAAGGTCTTTGAAATTCAGACTAAGTAGTATATCCTTGATAAAATAGATCAGCATTCTCCATACTAATTTGACTACGAAATATTGTTGTCTTTTAAATGAATTGGCAATGAATTATAAGGGTAGAAATTGTCTTAGTTTTGTAGTTTTATTCCCAGAGCCTGGTATGTCGGAGTCTCTTAGTTATGCTATTATTGTTATTATTAATCATCTTATGCAAAGCAGTAGGGATACAAAGACAAAAAGAAGGAAGTTATAACTTGTTGGTGTTTTCTATTTGATGCAAATTTTATCCATGGCTGTAGCAGCAAGCACCCCAGCGTCCCCAGGGTTGCTGCCAACACAGGTTCTTAGATCTGCTTTGTTAAAGGAAAGCAACTCAAAATGGATTAACAAGCTTACTTTAATCAGTCAAATATGTATTGTTTACCTAGTTCAGGGGAAAAAGGTCAGCACCTGGAACTTCAGAATATACAGACAGAATTATCAAGACAGAAACAGATCAAGTAGACAGATTTCCAAACTATCCAACCATTACATCTATACCAAATCAACATCTGGGTTTCAAAGCCGGCGGACCCTGGACAACGGCTTCCCAGAGTTTCATCTGGTCAAATCACAAAACATTTCTCAAAGTGAGCCCCAAAACAAAACTACACATCAGGGCTTATATAGCCTTCTCCTGGCTCAGAGAATGTAACAACCTTATTGACCCACTGACCAATCAAGAAGTATCTACTGAAAAACAAGCCTCCCACCCCAGGCTCCAGGTACACTTTAGCCTATGGGCAGGGAAGATCTTCAAAATTTACATTTCCATCACAGTGGTTGCCTATAAATTCTTCACAAAGATCTACTGAATGTGCTGGATCTGTTGCTCTAGGACTTTCTTACATTGGTGTGTACTAGTGCATGTTTGTTAAAGTAAATTGACATCAGTGTCTATCTGAGTATGGAGGCCCCAGGATAAAATGACAAGGGAAAATAGAAGAACTTGAGCTTATTTTCTTAGCTGCATAACTTCTTATTAAGTACTTTAAATGAGAAGATATTGTTATCATCTATATTTTCTCATGGCACCTCAGTTCACATCAAAAGAGACATAGTTTGAGAAACAATGTGATGAATAATGAAGAGTCATTGAAGATCTTTGAGCGAGATGACATAAGTTCATCTTTAATCTGGCAACTGTATTTAAAATGGATTTTATGGAGAGAGAGAACAGAAGCAGGGAGAACATGTAGGAGGTTTTTATACTAAACCAAGTAAAATGTACCTGAGCTAGAGTGATTGTAGTTGACTTCCAGCTTCATCTTCCACTTCTTCATTACTTGTCCCATACTTTAGGTTTGCTAGACTGTTCATTCTTTCCCAGATGCTCCTCTCTTACCTTCCTTCCTCTTGGCTCATGCTTATTCCTTCACCTTGAATACCTATCTTCAAGGAGCTTACCTTCTACAGGAGAAATAAAATATGTATATAGATGAGTAAGGTGATTTGAAGAGAGAAAGAGAACTAACAAGAGGATGAGGAAAAAACTTGTATAAAAGGTAGTACTTGAGCCTTAATAATGAAAGTGAAGGATTCTATAAAGAGAGTATATTCCAGGTGTGGAGGCAAGCCTGTGCATGGGCGCGGTTGCTGGGTTGGGGAACAGTGAATGGCCCAGTTCAGCTACAGTACTAAGTATGGGAAAGGAAATAACGTGAACTAAGTATGAGAAGATAACCTGTAAAGAGCTTAAAATACCAAACAGAGGAGTTTGTATTTTTAAATGCTATTAACAGTTCTTTTTTTTTTTTAAAGCAATTGGGGTTAAGTAACTTGCTCAAGGTTACACGGCCAGTTATTTCTGGGTTGGTGCTAAGTATCAGAGCCTGGATTTGATCCCAGGTTATCCCGACTCTGGGGCCGGTGCTCGTACTCACTGATGAGCCACCTGGCTACCCCTTATTAACAATTCTTGAGCAAAGGAATAATGTAAGATCTGTTCTTTAGGATTGTCGTGGCATCTTATTATAGAAAACAAATTTGAGATAGGAAAAACTGGAAACATTTGGAGAGTATAGTAATAATCTAGGTAAGGGAAGAAGGCTTGAATTTGGTCATTGACCAAGTGAATGAAGAGAAGGGAACTGATGTGATGTTGTGAAGGCTGGTTTGACAAAATTTTGCAATGGATCCAATAACCAGGGAGGGGGAGGAATGAAGAGTCAAGAATGATTCTGTGGACACTATGGATAGTGTCTGGCCAATAGTGTCATGTGGGGAGCATTCCACTGTAGGGAGAATAAGTAGAGGTCCCAGATGCTGACCAGGTATACTCAGACCCATAATAAAAATGACAATAATAATAGCTAGTGTTTCTAAAGCATCTACTACCATGTGCCAGACCCTAAGCTAAGCCCTTTTCAAATGTTATTTCATTTGATCCTTACAACAACCCTAGGAGGCAGGTGCTGTTCTTACCCCCATTTTACAGTTGAGGAAACTGAGACAAACAGAGGTTAACTGATTTGCCCAATGTCACACAGCTAGTAAGTGTCTGAGGTTAGATTTGAATTTAGGTCTTCCTGACTCCAGGCCCAGCTCTCTATTTGCTGTGCTACCTAGCTACCTCATATACTGGAGCATCTCAGCAGGGACAGGAGCTAACTGGAGGCTTTGTTTGCCCACTGCCCAGTTCTAGGTGGCAGATCCAGGGTAGACAGATAACATTCTCAGAAGTGACACCCGAGGGTGGCATTCTCAGGTAGGGAGTCTAAGTGGCATACCAAGAAAGGAGCAGATTCCGAAGCAGCAACAGCACAGAGGAATAATCAGGGCAAGAATTCCAGATAAAATGGGATCCTGCAGTTCACTATCTAACTGGCTAACATAGCTGAGCCCAGCACAGCCTGTTGTTGCTTTGAACCAAACCCAGTCAATCAATAAATAAATATTATTAAGCACCTTCTATGTGCCAGGCACGATTTCAAAGATTGGGGATACAAAAAGGCAAAAGACAGCCCCAAAGGAGCTCACAGTCTAATAGGGGAATAGTATGTAAACAAACTATACAAACAAGCTATAAGTAGGAAATATTTAACAGAGAGAAGACACTGGAATTAAGAGGTTGGGAAAAGCTTCCTGTAAAAGATAGGATTTTAGTTGGAACTTAAAGGAAACCTGGGAAGTCAGTAGGTAGAATTAAGACAGGAGGGTGTTCAGACTGTGGAAGACAGCCAGAGAAAATGCCTGGAACTGAGAGATGTAGTACCTTGTTAGTGTAACAGGTGGAAGCCAGTATCACTAGATCAAAGAGCAAATATCATACAGTAAGATGTAAGAAGATTGGAAAGGTAGGAGTGAACTAGGACAGTGCTTCTTAAAGTATGGGTTGTGATGCTATATGGGGTTGTGAAAAATTTGGCAGCAGTAATAGGTTTCTGAATGGCCAACGACCAGAAATTATTTAAAAATCAAATGCATAATCCAAGGTATTTCTTGCAGCACTTGCCAGTGTTGCATCGGGAAACTACTATAGCCTTGGTTCTGAACACAAGGCAATGCACTTTACACTGCACATGCCCTCAGGCCATACAGTGCCAAGAAACGCTGCTAAAACTTGAAAAGGGGTCCTGAGTAGAAAAAAGCTTAAGAAGTCCTAGACAATGTTATAAAGGACTTTAAATGCCAGACAGAAGATTTTGTATTTGTCCTGAAACAATCAGGGGTCTGTGGAGTTTTTTGAGTTGGGAGGTTGTGGTCAGACCTGGACTTTAGGAACATCAATTAAGTGGCTTAAGTGGAGGATGGACTGGAGTAGAGAGAGACTTGGGGCAGGAAGACCCAGCAGCAAGCTATTGAAACAGTCCAAGCATGAGGTTATAAGAGCCTGCGCCAGTGATAGCAGTGTAAGAGAAGAGAAGGAAGGATATTTAACTGATTGTTGCAAAGGTAAAATTGACAGTCCTATGCAACAGATTAGATATGGGAAGTCAGAGATAGTAAGGAGTCAAGAATGATTCCTAAGTCGTGAGTCTGGGGCGGCCAGGTAGCACAGTGAATAAGAGCACCAACCCTAGTGTCGGAATGACCTGGGGATCGAATCCAGGCTCAGACACTTAGCACCCACCCAGAAACACCTGGCTGCATAACCTTGGGCAAGTTACTTAACCCCAATTGCCCTCCAAAAGGCAAAAAAAAAAAAAAAAAAAAAGAATACAATGCTTCTAAGTGTGAGTCTGAGGGACTAGGGGGATGGTATTGCCCTCTGTAGTAATGGGCAAGGTAGCAGAAGGTTGTAGTTTTAGGGAAAGATAATGAGTTATGTTTTAGATATGTTGAGTTTAAGATGTCTATTGGATATCTAGTTTGAGATCTGTAAGAAAAAGATGCAAGATTGGATGTCAATAGAGAGGATACAACAGGATAAGTAGATTTGGGAATTGTCATCATACAGATAGTAATTTAATCTATGGAGGTCAAGAACTTGGGGATCTCAGATCAGGGGGACAGTAATCAGACTTTTCCCTGGATCAGAACACTTTGGGAGTGCTGAATGAAAACTTGCAGGTCCTTAGCCCAAACTGTCCCTGAGATCCTTGAACAGCACAACACTGTATGTTAACCCAAGAAAGAAGCAACAAGACTGGCCAAGCCCTTCCATCCAGAAGTGCACAGAACCTGGCCCTAACATCAAATTCAAAGTCAGAAAGTAGACTGGGCTGGAAGAATGGACAAGGAAAGAGAGTCCCACCATAAAAAGCTATTATGGCGACAGGGATGCTCAAGACACGAACCTAAAAGAAGAGAATGACTTCAAAATATCTACAAACAAAAGCCTAAAGAAGAACAGTGTGTAGGCAAAAATTCAACTAGAATCCTTGGAAGAAATAAAGCAAGAGTTTAAAAAAATTTTTGTTAATGAAATGAGAGCCCTAGAGGGGAAAAAATGGAAAAGAAATAAGCTGTGGAAGGAAAAATTGGGATATATAACGTTGCCCAAGCAACAAACTCCCCAGAAATCAGAATGGACCAACTAGAAGCCAATAATTCTATGAGACAATAATAAATAGTAAGACAAAGTCAAAAGACTAAAAGAATTGAAGTATAAGGTATCTCATTGCAAGAACAAAGAAACAAACAAAATCTGACCTGGAAAACAACAGAGAATTAAGAATCATTGGATTACCTAAATACAGTGACCAAAGGAGCCTATGTAGATAGAGGCTTTTAAGAAATCTTGAAAGAAAATTGCCCAGAGCTCCTAGAACCAGGAAGTGAAATAAAAATGGTAGGAATCCACTAATCACCTTCTGAAAGAAACCTCCCTATGAAAATTACCATATTATAAACATTATGTCTAAAATCCAGAGCTTCCAAGTCAAAGGAAAAAAAAATATTGTAAGCAGCTAAAAAGAAGAAATTCCAAGTACCAATGAGTCACAGTCAGGATCACCCACAATTTAGCAGCCACCATTGTCAAGGACTGGAGAGCTTAGGATACCATCCTCCAGAAGGCAAAGAATACAGAACTGAATATGATAATTTTCAGTGAAATAGAGGAGTTCCAAGCATTTCTGATGACAAGATCAGAGAAACTTTGAAGAAGTTTGTATAGAAAATTTGAAGTTCAAACACAAGAGTTAAGAGAAACAAAAGAATAAATATAAAAAATCTTAAAAGACTAAACCAGGATAAACTGCTTGCATTCTTTTTTTTTTGGAGGGCAATTGGGGTTAAGTGACTTGCCCAAGGTCACATGGCTAGTTTTTTTGTGTAAGTGTTAAGTGTCTGAGGCCAGATTTGAACTCAGGTCCTCCTGATTCCAAACCAAGTGCTCTATTCACTGTGCCACCTAGCCGCCCCGAACTGCTTGCATTCTGATGTGGGTAGATGATACATTTGTCTCATTGAACCCTGTCATAAGATTTCAGTCTAATTAGAGGCCTGGGAGTGCTTCTGGTATGTCTTGATGGAAGGAAAGGAATTGAAAGGATTGAAAGGAAGAATAGAAAGAGAGTAAAGAAGAATATACTAGGAAAGGAAATTAGGAGGAAATCATCCCACATAATCAAGGTACCCAAGGAGGCACCTCTATAAGCAAAGAAGAGTGGGTGCTGGGGGAACAACTAACACTTGAACCTAACTCACAAATTAGCTGTTCAAAGAGGGGTAGAATACACACATACGCACAAATTGGGGTACACAAGTACATGTCACTCAACAGGAAAATGGAAGAAGAGAAAAAAGGGATGTTAGTGGGGAGAGTAGTTTAAGGGTGAGATTCAACTTAAGCAAAACAAACTCTAAGTATATGCAAAAATACGGGGATTTTTTTTGAGGTGGAAAAGAAAGGGAAACCCATAAATTGAAGAATGGCTAAACAAATTATGGTTTATAAATGTGATGGAATATTATTATGCTTTAAGAAATTATGGAGGAAATGCTTTCAAAGAAATTTGGGAAGACTTACATGAACTGTTGCAGAGTGAACAACCATAACAATGTATACAATGACAACAATATAGTGGGAACAAATGAAATTGAAAGAATTAGGAACTCTTTTCACTGTAATCACCAACCATAATTCCAGAGGACTAATGAAGAACCATGCAGAGTACAGAATGAGACCCTTTATTTTTAGATATACCCAATGTTTGCTTCAATAGTTTTGTTTTTCTTTCATTCTCAACTGGGATGATGGCAGAGGGATGAGTTATGGAGAGAAGGCTGATTCTTGCTGATTTAGAAAATGAGTTCAAATCCAGCCTCAGACACTTAACACAAAACTAGCCATGTGATCTTGGGCAAGTCACTTAACCCCAATTGCCCTACCTTCCCCCCTCCAAAAAAAATAAATAAATAAAAATAGGTAATTTTTTAAGAAGAATGACTGGTGGGCGAGACTGGATAACTAGAATGATGATACTACCTTAAAATATTTGGAAGAGTTTTAGGGGGAAAGATAATAAGTTCTGTTCTGGAAACATTAAGTTTGAAATGGACGATGCAGAAATAGTAAATGTGTATAGATGAATTATCTAGGAGTTTTATTGTAAAAAGAAAAGATAAAAGATGATAGTTTGAAACCCTGATAGGGTATTTTTAAGGATAGTGGAGACTTGGATATGTTTGTAGGCAGCAGGGAAGAAGCCAGTAGAAAAGGCAAAATTGAGGATGAGAAAAAAAGATGATTGAACACTTAGAAGTAGAATATAAGAGATGGCATCAAGGGCACAAGTAGAGGAGTAAGCCTTAGCAAGAAGGAACCTTTATTGGAGAGTGGGACAAAGGAGGAAAAAAAGGCAAAAAGATGGTGTAGATGGTTGATAAAGGATAAAAAAGGGACAATAGGTAGTTCACTGTTGATAGCCTCTTTTCTCTGGAAAGCCAGAGTTCTCTACTCTTTCTACTTAGAGAGAGGACAGACTGGTATAGGTGGTGTGTTACAGAGTTGAAAGGGGTCTTAGGCACTATCTCATTCAACCCATAAATGAAGGAATCCCCACTAGAACATACATGACTGGTCATTATTGAGCCTCTAAAACTTCAAGAATGAGAAACTGTATTTTGAGGAAGTAAGTACATAACACTGGTGGTTAAGATAGGTGGGGGATAGAGCACCAGCCCTAGAATCTGTTAGGAGGACTTGAGTTCAAAACTAGCCTCAGATACTTACTAGCTGTGTGACCTTGGCGAAGTCCCTTAGTGCTGTTTGCCTCAGTTTCCTCATCTGTAAATTGAGCTGGAGAAGGAAATGGCAAACCACTATAGTATCCTTGCCAGGAAAACTCCAAATGGGGTCACGAAGAGTTGGACACGACTGAAACGACTAAACAATAATAAACTTTTATAAAATACATTGTCATTCTGTATATTCAGTTCAGCTAAACATTATGAAATTTTTTTGTACCCAAGTTCAAGACTTGACGTTTATCTTCATTGAATTTCATTTTACTCGATTTAGCCCAATACAGTAGCTTGTCATGGTCCTTTTGGATCCTGTTTCTGTCATCTCTTAAGGGGTCTTAAAAAGAGGAGCTTTGAAATAATCATTGTGAGTAGTGCATTAGATAGTATGCCAATGTAGAATAAGGTGAGCACTGTGCTTTTCATCAGCATGGTCCCATTTAACAATTAGATCAAATAAATCTTTAGTAAACTTGATCATGATAGATGTATGGTTTCCTCCAGTGGCATTCAGCAGCAGTTGAATAAAAAAAATATATAAATAATGGAAATAACAGGATTGGGGTCTTGAAGGGCAGGAGTTGGAGACAAAGGATTTGAGGGTAGAGGACAGCATATAGTTGAGCTGGTCATTGATAGGGTAAAGGCAACAAAGTGAGAAAAGTGAGGCTGCAACAGGAGTGATGGACCAAGAAAGCAAAGAGGCATGGGATGATTAGAACTTGTGCTAAGGACAAAAAAAAAACATTATCAGAAGTATCAGGTGTATTAAGGAAGAGGTAGAAAGATGGAAGGATGGGTGGTTGTTATTAAAGAAATTTCAGTGTTCAGGATCATGGACCCAGACCATTTGTCAGTGATAAGATCTCAAATCCTTTGCTTCTGTGCCGTTTCCATTCATGCCTTGTAAGATCCCAACTCTGTGTGGTGGCTAGGTGGCCCAGTGAGTAAGAGCGCTGGCCCAGGAGTTGGGACGACCGAGATCAGTTCCGGCTTCAGATACTTAACACCCACACAAAAAAACTGGCCCAACTCTGTAAATAAGTTGGAGTGAAGTGGAGAAACTGGGAGGACAGGATCGTTATCAATATAGTAACTATCCTATGGGAACTGCTTAAGAGACCTAGAGTATCTTTTAATTGGTAACTTATCCTCAAATTGATTAGACTTTGGGAGAATATTACTAGGCATTAAATTAAGAGAATAAATAACTGTTATTATTGTAGAATAGGATATTTCTTTTAAAACTCTAAAAAATATATCGTCTATTCCATTCTATTGTGTACTATTAATAAAATGAGAAAAGGAATTTTTAGTTTGTTGATTCCCTTAACCCCTGGAATTGAAGATGACCGTAAAGAATTAACAAATCAATACAATACATGCATCTTACAATGTGTCAATATTCTCCCCTTGGACTCCCACTTCTTTATTAAGAGAAAGTAAGTATGTTTCATTTTGTTAATAAGTAAGCAAGCAAACCTTTACTAAGCTGTTATTTGCTAGAAACTTACTAGGTGATGCAGATAAAAAGACAAAAGTGACAAAAGAGGAAAGTCCCTTTCCTCAAGGAGCTTGTCTTCTTGGTGGGGAAAGACATTCACAGATAAATACAAGCTAAGAAAAGTGATTTGGGGTAGAAAGGCACTAAAACTGAGGGAATCAAGAAAGACTTCTTAAAGGGAATAATTCTTGAACTAAGCTTTTAAGGGAAATGGGAATGTCAGAAGTAGAAATGAGGGGAAAATCATTTACAGGCATGGGAAACAACTTGTACAAGAGACAAGAGGCACCTATGATATTTGTTAATTGATTCTTTAGGATCAAGATTGGATAATTAACCAGAGTTGGAATAATCAGAATTTGACTTCCTTTTAATTATTTTCCCCCATTAGCATTATTGCAGCTATCGAATACTGTTCTTCTGGATCTGTTTATTTTATTCTCCTTTTATTCTATAAATAAATACAAAAGTACCTGCTCTCACGTCCTGATTCTGATGTTACCTGTATCATCTTGAGGGTATCATAGCTTTTTTGGGCCTATGTACCCTCTTCTAGTAAACGAAAAGATTTGCCTAGATTTCAAGCTCTGAATTATATTACTCTAACTTGTTTTCCAATGTTTTCAAAAATCAAAGTTTATAAAGATTGCTTCTAAGAGTTACATGTTAATAAATACTGACCTAAAGACTGTAATTTGCTTTAAAAATATCCTTGTTACTTTTTTAAATCACTAACATGCACCAAACCTTTTTAGTATTACCAAGTTTACATCCATGGATTTTGTAAAGAAGAGAACTCTGACCTGTCAACGTTGAAAACTATTTATAAAAGTAGGACAGTGAAATTTATAGTTGAATATCCCTTAACCTGTTGCTCATTCCAGAAAACAAATGGCTAAAGAAAAAGATATACATAGTGCCTTTCTTTAAGGGGAGGCTGAATAATACTGTTCACCAGACATTGTGCATGTAAACATGTGTGCATAGATTTACATATCAGTTTTTGGTTACCCTGCAGAAGAAATTTTTTTTAAATCAGCAATTTTTTTATTATTAGTGCTAATGTGTATAATTGCTAAGTCTGATCTTTGAACCTTTACAATGGTAGCTAGAATAATTCAGCCTTATTCCAAAGGCTTTATCAGGAACTGTTGTAACAATATATTGAGGCAAACAACAACAGCAATGAGGAAGTACCACATTGCTGTAGGTTATTATTCCTTGGCTAATTTTTATGCTAGTATTCTTATAAAAGTTGATAATGATTGTCTCTGCCATTCTGTTTGCCATGACTTTATTGATAAGAAAAAATGCTTTTAAGAAAGAATTATGAATATATATATATATACTCCAGTAATTTTTGCTATTAATAACATTTGAATAATGTATGGTATACTCTTGGTAGAATTTTAAGTTTATCATGACCAAGAGGTTTTAAGATATACATTTTATTAGGAGTGGCAGAGAGATTTGAGAAGTCAAGAAATTTTAGAATTGGGAGGGACCTAAGAGAGCATGTTGTCCAGACATGACAAACCTTTGTTGTTGTTAATCAAGAACCTCTCCAAGAAGTTTATTACTGGCATCAGAGTACACCATCCTAAACTAAAAATTATATTCACAATCTAAAAAGTTTGTTTTCTCCCCTAATGCATTTATATATGTACAAAAGTGAACAAAAGTAACCATTAACAGTTATGTTTTTAATTACAAAGAAGTAAATGCAATTTATTAATTTTTTTGCATCAGTTTATTGTTAATTAAGAATTCAATTCAGTAAGCATTGATTTAAGTTACTGCTGTATGTAAGATGCTATCCTGGATACCGAGGGAAATAGAGTTTAAATGAACTGCTACTCAAGCCTTCATGGACTTATAGGGGGGTATATTATAAACACAAGTCACTATAATCTTAAATAATGCGTGTTATAATCCATTCTGTAAGAATCAAGAAGGGATGCTTAGGAGAATCAGGGAAGGCTTTATTGAGAAGGTGATGTTTAGGTTGGACTTTAAAATATGAGGGGGAATTCAAGATGTGGATGAGGGGATTCCACAGTTGGAAGGAGACTTAAAGGCAAGATAATCCAGTAGTCATAAGTACAGAGAACAGCATGGTCAAAGATATGGAAGTGGGAAAGCACAGAGCTTATAGAGGAGACAGTAAGTAGTCCATTTTTGACTAAAGTATAGAGTTCACAAAGGAGGGAATAGTTTAAAATAACTAACTGTTGGTTGTGTGTGATGATGCTGGATTGTGAAGAGCCTTGAATTTTACACAATCAGTAATAGGGAACTTTTAATGGCTTTTGAGAAGAGAAATTGATGTACATTTATATAAGGAAAATAATTCTGACAGTGATGTTAAGAAGGGATTGGAGGAAAGAGAGAAGAGATTATAAGATGTTAGAAGGGTCTTACAGTAGTCTAGAATGGTAAAATAAGGACAGTGTCTGTGAGGAAATGAATGGGAGGGAGATTTTGGCAATAGAATTGACAGGAATTGGTAACTGATTAAGGAAAAAAATGATTAGCTGAAAGAAGGGGAAAAAATCAAAGATAACATCAAGGTTTTTGAGCATGGAAAACTCAATAAATTGTAGTACCACTATCAGAGGTGCAAGGTTTTTTTGGGGGGAAAATTAGAGCCTCAGTTTTGGATATGTGGGTTGTATGAGGCACCGGTATTATATACAGGTGTGAATATATAGTTCAGGAGAGAGTTTGAAACTCATCTGTGTCAAAATGGTATTTTGTTCCACTACTGTCCTAAACCTGAATTGGTCTTTCAAATGAGCATCTGTTAAAATGATTGCAGGCACATTTTCATTCAAGTCATGTCTAAAATGGATGAATTACAAATAGCGCTATTATATTGCATAAGACCCACTTTAAATAGTAGAGCAGTTTTGTTAAATCTTATGTAACTGCTTACTGCCACTGCTATAGTGCTAAAGAAAAGATTGCACACAAAATCCTAGACAGTCAGAACCTATTTTACACAACTGTGAACCTGTATTTATTGTTATCAAAATGGCATCCCAGTTTGTGTCTACTGAGATAAGAATATTTTTGGCTTCATTCAGGGTTACAAGATACTATGTACAAATTCTTGAACCTTGATTTAATCTAATCTTTATTTTTCAGGTGAATATAGTAAAGTCTCTCTAGGCTTCAGTGTGTTCACCTGAAAAATAAAGATTGAATTACATATAGATAGCTAAATCTATATGAAGTATTTAGTGGCAGAAATGAACCAAGAGCCTTTTTAGCATGAAAAAAAGACTTTTTATTTTAGTGGAATGCAAGTTTAGCATTAAGACAACAATATCATATGGTAGCCAAAATAGTATCCCAAATGAAGAAAGTAATGGACCTGCTACTACTATATGCCATCTTGATCAGACTGCATGTAGGTGCTGCCTTTTAGGAAGGATATTGACAAATTGAGGCAAATCTAATGGAGAGTGGCCAGAATGGTGAGAAATTGGTTGAAGGAACTGGTAATGTTTATCTTGGAGAAGAAAAGATTGGGGAAAGGGGTGACAATACATTGGAAGGATTGTCATGTGAAGAAGGGTAGCTAGATGGCATAATGGTTAGAGTGCCAGGCCTGGATTCAAGAAGGCGTAAGTTCAAATCCAGCCTCAGAAGCTTACTAGCTTACTTATTAGTGACCCTGGCCCTCAGTTTCCTCATCTGTAAAAAGAGCTGGAGAAGGAAATGGCAAACCGCTCCAGCACAAAAATACCAAAAAGGATCACGAAGAGTCAGAAGCAACTGAAAATGATTAAGCAAAAACGTGTAATGAAAAGATTTTATTTTATTCAGCTTGATTCCTGAGGGTGGGTGGGATGGGTAAGGAGGGGATAGAGGGTTTGACATTACTAAGAATTAGATTTCAGTTCATATTTATTCAGTGTCTATTATATGCTAACCACTGGAGGTAAAGGATAAAAAATGAAACAGCTCCTGGTGTCAAGGAACTTATATTTTACTGGGGTGGGGGGGAAGCAAGCTGTATATACTGGTAAGTAAATATAAAACATTTTTTTTTCAAATAGCATCAAGGGAAAAGGGAAATTGCTAACTGGGGAGACCAAGAAAAACTGCCTGTAGGATGTGACACTGAAGCTTAAACCTTGAAGAGAGTTAGGTATTCTAAGAGGTTAATGTGAGAAGGGAAGACTTTGCAGGCATTAGGTACAAACAGCTTTTGCAAAAGCACAGATATGGAGAAGAATAGCCTGCCTCAGAAGGTCATGAATTCCTTCTCACCAGAGGTCTTCAGATGGAAGTTTGGTAGCTACTGTTAGGTGATTTTGTGAAGAGGATTACTGTTTGCACACAGATTGGACAAGATGCACTCAAAGTCACCTCACAGATTAAAAAAAAGTCATTGCTGCTTGTAGAAATATGTTTTTAACAGTGTAGACCAAAGGTTCTGGAGCCTGTGGTTCATTTTGGTTTTCTTTGGATGGATGATTTAGATTTAGATGTACATTTCTAAAATGTATGCTTCAGTCATACTATGAATTGTAATCCCTATTTTGGAAAAATGAGAATGAAATTCACCTCCCTCTTCTCCATGGAGAGGTGGGGGCTATGGAGATGGAATGAAGTGAATATTAGCATATCATTGTGCTGGTCGATTTTGCATACTTTTTCCTTAATACCGAGGAAGGGTTCTATGTGGAGTAAGGAAAAATAACATAAAAACAGACAACAGAACTTTTTTTAAAAAAAATTAATACAAAATCATCATCAAAATTTTTTAGCATATTTAACAAAATCAGAAAGCATTCAATTTTTAAAATATTTTTTAAATTCCTGAAGCAGACAAGCAGATGTGACTTGACTAATACTCAAATTCTCAAGTGGTACCATCCTCAACTCACACAGGCAGCACATATCCAGTCTGTTGCCAAGTCTTGACAACATCACTAGTCACCTTTCCTTTCTTTTCCCTTGTGCAGATTCTCATCACTTCATAGGCAGACTTTTACAATGGTCTTCTGGTTGTTCTCTCTGTCTTAAGGATCTCCTCACTCCAATTCACCTTACACTCAACTGGCAAATTGATCTTTCTCAAGTACAGGTCTGATCATGTCAACTCCCCCACTTCTACTCTAAACTCCAGAGGCATCCTTTAATCTCTTGGATCAAATATAAAATACTCAGTGATCATATATAAAGGACTTGTAGAGCCCTTTGCAACTTGTACCCTTACTACTTTACTACCTTTTTGCTCTTCTCGCTGTACTCCAGCAACCCTGGGTTACTTGCTGTTCCTCTAACACTTACATCTATCTCCTAACTGCTTTTTCACTGTCTGTCCTTCATGCTTACAATGTTCTCCTTCCTCAACTCTACTTACTGGCTCCCTTCAAGACTCAGCTCAGATCCCGTCCTCTGCAGGATGCCTTTCCTGATTGCCCCCTTCCCTCCCCTCATAACCCCAACACATTAGGTGAAACTATTTAACTTACATATCTCATGTATAATTTTTTGCATTAGAATGTGAGCTCCTTAAGGTCAGGGACTATGTTTTTGCGTTTATTTGTAACCTTTGCTATTAGCAGTGCCTAGCACATAGAAAACATTTGATAAATGCTTGTTGATTGCTCATGTTCTTACAATTAACAATAAAAGTATTTCTTACATATAAAAAATGCCCAGCAAGCATGTTTGCTTAAAGATGAAAATGAAGTATGAGAAGCATGTTTCTTGTTGTCTGAAATGGATAGATATTGTGCACATATAAGGACAAAAACAAAAAAAAATAGTCTTCAAATAATAAGCAAGCCCCTAAGCTTGATTTTATTACTAGCAAAATTCTAGGACATTTTAAAAGGGATAATTACTGAACATGTAGAAAAAAGAAGTGATCACAGAGAGCCAGCATAGCTTCATCAGGTCTTGTAAAATTAACCTTATTTCCTTTTTTGATAGAGTTACTAATCAAGGGATTGCTGGAAATATATTTTATCTAGATTTTAACAAAATTTAACAAAGTCTGTCATGCCTTTTTGTGGATAAGATGGAGATGTAGGTGGACACAGGACTAATTGACTAAGCCCAAAGATGAGAGAGTCTGTCATTAATGGATTGGTATCAGTCTGATAATCAGTCCCTGGTGAAAT
Source organism: Petaurus breviceps papuanus (assembly GCF_028583685.1). NCBI lineage: Eukaryota > Metazoa > Chordata > Mammalia > Diprotodontia > Petauridae > Petaurus > Petaurus breviceps. The sequence continues at coordinate 5,378,765 of NW_027186446.1, read as the reverse complement.
GCCAAGATCTGTGCCTGACCTTGTGTTATTAAACATTTTTATCACTGACTTGAATAAAAGTATTGCTGGCATATCTTTCAGATGGCAGAAATTTAATTCGAATGAACAAAGCACATACTAGGTGTTAGGTATTTAATATGCAAAAACAGTTCTTGTTCAAGGAGCTCATATTCAGTTGGATAAACACACATATACCTGTATTATATATATTTACATATACACACATATACATATGTGTGTATATATGCATATATACATACATACATATGTATTGTGTATATATGCATATATACATACATGCATGTGTATTATGTATATGTGTTAGAAAGAATTGTTACCATTGGGTGAAAGTTCCAAAGATCTTTACACTCTAGAACACTAGGCCAAATCAGATCAAATGAAAGAAGCGTAAAATCTTATGTTTGGGTTCCAAAAATCAACTTTACAAGTACAAGTTGGGGGGAATCGTGGCTAAACATTTTGTCTGAAAAAGAGCTAGGAGTTTTACTGGGCTTCTTCACTGTGAGTCACCAGTGAGATTTGGTAGCCAAGTATCCTTATAGAATTTCATTTAGCAGAATGCTTAGGACTAGATTAGTGATAGGCTCGTCGTATTTTGACACTGTCAGACCATAACAGGAATATTGTGTTTGCCTCTGGGCACCGTATTTTAAGATAAACTTATCTCAAGAGGATGATAAGGATGGTGAAGCCTCCAAATCATACTTTATGACACTCGTTTGAAGGAATTAATAATGGTTAACCTGGAGAGAAGACTTTTGGGGTGTAGAAAGGAATAGAGGAAGAAGACTGTCTTCATGTATCTGAAGGGCTATAATTAGACTTGTTTTGCTTGGCCACAGAGGACAAAAGTTGGAACAATTGCTAGAAGTTTCAGGGAAGCAAATTTAGGCTTGATATAAAGAAAAACTCCCCACAAATTAGAGCTTTCTAGAGCTCGAATGAACTGCCTCAGCACATAATGGAAGTCACAGAATGGACTAATTTAAATCACCTTATGGTCAAATAGTGTGCAAAACTGAGTGGCTGCTATAAAATATATCATCTTTCTGAAAAATATTACCTGTGCTGCCTCATCAGATTATGCTGAAAAAATCATTATGTAAATTATATAGTGCTTATAAAAATCTGAGCTTTTTAAAAAAACCTCTTTCTCTAGTAACTTACACAATGCTTATACATAGTGGGCATTTAGTTAATGTTTTATTGAATTAAATTTATAGAATAGAAATATAGTTCTTGATTACCATTATATCTAGCCATGGCAGATCTACTTGAGGAATAAAATATAAAAGCATAAATACAATTTGTTGAATCCTCCAGTAGTTATAGCTTTCACTTCTCTATTTCCATTATTTCTTCCATCTGAGAGTTTAAAAAAAAACCATCTTAGCTTTATGTAATTTACATTTCCTCTCCTCTTACCCTAGTCAGTTTTTCACTTAAGTTCATTCCTAATTCCTCTACCTACTATCTTTTTGCTGTCCTTTCAGTCATCAGTTTTCTATGTGTTCTCATTCTTTATCCCACTCTTTTCTTTCAGTTTCTATCAGCAATGCCCCTATTTTTTAAAACTCATTATTTTTCCCATGCTTTCCCCCATGTGATTGGAACATTACTATATACTGGCTTGGAGGAGGCTCTTTTCATCTTTGCTGGGTGGGTGGACGACACTCTGAGTCAGTTCATGCTGCCTTCTCCTGCGCCCACTCTCTGCTTAGAGTCTGAGATGTGCTCAAAGATCATTTGAGCCAGGAAACTGTAAGATTCAGCAGAGACAATGTCATACAGTTGCTGTCTTTAAGACCTTGCATATCAGGATTTTATTGGAGAGCAAAGAAATAGTAGATACCTTTATGTCTGTTCTAGATGGAGTCAGTTTTCTTAATTTCTTATAACATATACATCCAATAGGGACCAGGATCAAGATTCAATGACCCTATCTCTGACTAGTTTAATCCTTTAAATTTAGAAGAAATTGGGCCAGCCTGAAAATTAGAACCACTTACCTACTGAAAAAGCTCCAAGCATAGTTCATCTTTATCTTCTTTTTTAAACATCATGAACAAACAAGTCATTTAACTTCCTTCACCTATAAAATGATGGGGTAGACTAGATGACCTTTAAGGTCCCTTTTAGCTCCCATCTATGACCTTATGATCATAATGAAGGCTACACTTAATTAGTAGTGTGTAGTGTGACAAAATGATGTAGTGTGACAAAGAAATATTATCACTTTTGCTTAGAAAATTTATCCACACAATATCATGTTTTATAAATTAAACTAGGACTAATATGTTAGTTCTAAAACTGCTTTTGGACATCCTTACATTTAATAAGTAAGTATCTTGGGGATAGGAATTGTTTCATTCGTTGTGTTTGTGTCCCCCCCACCTAGCACTGGACTTGGGACATAGTGTACACTTAATAAAGGTTTGTTGATTGGGTGGTTTGATAGACTAGCACTTGTATTTTTCTGAAATACCCATACTGTGTGGATCCTGTGAGTGTTATTAATTCATAAAATTCTTCAAGAAGAAATATTTAGGATTTAACTGAAGTCAAAAGTGTTCTACACTACAGAAACAATTTTCCTTTTGGTATACCTAAATACCTCGTTGCCAGTTATTGTTTATTCAAAGATAGTAGGAATTTTGGATCCTTAGAAAATCAGTGTAAAAAGAGATGAATATTATGTAGCGATATTTATAATTTTGAGATACATGCCATGTCTCAGATCATTTAGGGTTGAAAAAGACCAGATTCCTTTCCCCCCAATTAATTATCTCTTTAGTTCAAACAGCCTTCTTTTGAAAATTATAATAATGAAATATTCACTATTGTATTTAGAGGAGAAATTTTTTTATCTCAGATATTTTTTCTTTATACAAAGCTTTTCAAAGCTATTTCACATATCCTTGATGTTTCTGAATTAGGAATTCAAATAATAATGAATTCTGTTTATTTTGGTTCTCCACAGAGGTTTTGTTGTTTGAGCTTAAAATAAAACTGCAGCTGATTTGTGTAACATATATTAACTGTTTGTTTAGTTTTAGTACATTTCTGTATCTCTCATTTCTGATCAACCTGAAAAATTTGCACGCTGTGCAGCAGCCATCTTCTCCTATACTTTATTAAATATCTGTCAATTATAAATATCAAGGTTTTACATTAATGTCAAGATAGTGCATCAAAAATTCATGGAATATGTGACTTTTTCCAAGGGTATTTAATACTTAATGCATTTGTGTCATTTTTCTTTCTAGATATATTGACAGGTTTTATTAAGTGTTTGTTAGGGAGATTTTATTTTTATCAGGGGGCTATAAAGAGAAGCAGCATGCTAAATCAATTTTTAAAATCAGGATATTGTTCATTTTTTTCTATCTTCAAATACTTGTAAACCATAGGTTTTAATGCACATTCCTTCTTACTTTTATATGTTTAATATTCACAGCAGGGGTCCAGTATAGAACTTAAAAAATCTTGATTTCTTTAAGCATAGCTAATAGAATCCAATATGGCAGATTTTAAAAATACATCTATTTGGTAATGTTTATCTAGTCTTGATCTTTTTACTGAAATTAACAGTTTTAGACATAATTATCACAAGCATGTTAATTTAGTTATATTAGATGTGATAGATCTCTGGATGTCATATAGGACCCAAAGAATGAAGAAAAAAAGACTTTTTAAATGTTCAGCAAGCTCTAATGTTTTGTCAACACTAAGAAAATAGCCAATATCTTTATTCTCTAACTTCAAATTTTTATCTCACTAAACAAGAAAAAATAAACAAATCTAATCCTTATAATATATTAGTTCCCCAGTCTTTTTTAATTGTTTCTTTTGATCTCTTGAAAGAATGATATTTGGGAATTTATTCTGGGTTCAAATTTGGCCACATATTGGTACCTACATTTGAAATGGCTTTGATGTCTTCCTATAATGGGACCTTTGATAAAAACTATTTAATGAACCCCTTTAACTCTCTAGTATATACCTATTTACATTATATAGCTATAATCACAGCTAAACTAATTATTAGAGGGAAGAGGTTTCTATGTTCCTGTTACATTTGTCTTTCTAATGCATCATCACTTGTTCAAAGAATAGCTACCAAATGGATTAGCCTACAGTAGAAAGGAAAAAGGGAAACCTGCATACGGTTTATCCTTGAGAATGAGAAATATTCAGTTAATGTCTTTTTTTGCAAAATAGTATCTAAAGGTACATTTCTGGAAAGCACAGTCTCTGTAAAGTAGGGATTTTTGAAGACATTTTCCTAATCTCTCACTAATATGTAACAGTGAAAAACCATAAGTTAAAAATTAATTCTGTCAAGACTTCTAAATAAGTTATTTTGAATAGAAATGTTCATATTTTTAAGGTTTTTTTTTTAAATAAATGGAAATTATTGATTACCCACAAGTCTCCCAGGTTAGTTACATCATTTTCATGGACAAATCTTTTCCCAATCTTTGAAGAGTTAAAAAAAAAAAAAACACCTTATCCTTAATTACCTTTTCTTAACATAACAAAATTATTTTTCCTTAGTAACAGGCACCTGAGCATGTAGACCTTTTGATTGCCATTATAAACCTAACTGTTATTTAAGTATAATGCCGAGAAGGTCTTGTCCCTAGCATAGATGAATCATTTTATAGAAAAGATCTGACAACTCTATGATTACTGCATCCCTTAGAAACATATCTCTGCTTTACTATAACTCCAGTAGGTGGCATTAGTGCCACAATAATGAGATCCTTTTCTAAATGGAAGTATTTGCCAACATCCATGGTGTCAAATTTTGCCTCAATATAACTGTTAAGTTCATGTTCTGTGGCAAAATAGCTTTTTTTAAATGAAAGTTAAGTATAAGCATACAGTTTTACATAAGACTTTCTAAATATTAGTGCAAATATTGTATTTTTTTTTCAACAATAATACCCTACAAAAATCAATCTGTAAAAATTCAATTTTTTTTTCTTCAGGAGCAAATATGCTAAATCTTTTCAAATAAATAGCTGTAAGTACCAGGCATGGAGATATTCTAGAGGTATAGGTTCTGAATTTGTGCCAAATCTGGTCCCCCATTTTTGCTTGATTTTTGTTGAGTTTGTTCTTTTTTCATTATGGTAGTTCCTGCAGTTACCTTTGTTTTGTGGCAGGGCGGTAGCAGGTTATGTTAAAAAAAAATTGGTGAGTGTGGGGAGATTTCCACATAAGTCATGTAAAACCCTCAGGGGTCCAATTTTGAGAATTGCCACAACATGTCATGCTTAATAAGTAAAACTATTTTTTAAAATTTGCAGTAATTGTGACATATGGCATAGTATACATTATACTTTTAAGAAGCATATTGTAATGCTTGCAAGCAGCAAAAATTGAGCTTTCTTATTATTTTAGTTTAAAAAGATGAGTTTTGTAACATTATAAAAATGTCTTTAAGTTCTTAATTTTGTGCATTAAGACCATACAAAAATTTTTGGAATCAAATTTTTAATCTTAAAGTTCCATTTTTAAAAAATTATTTGATTAGACTCTAAATCATACTCATTCCCCACTTTTAATATTGTAAATAAAATGGGAAAGCTATGGTTTAAGTATGTAAAAATGTTTTTAGAAATAAAAGAATGCCATGCTTTGAAACTCAACCTCAAAAATCATCCATATTTGAAAAAAAAAATACAATTAAAAAGCTTCAGTTTTATTCCTAGGCTACGCATATTTTTACATCTTGTCAAACAGTGCGAATAACTTTAATGTAAATGTCAAGAACTATCTCCATAAGTGACCTGTGCTTGTCTCAGCTATGTATTAAATCAATAATGATTTCATTTAATTTTATTTCAGTAACATTTAAGTGCCTACTGTGTACAAAGTACTATGCTAGATTATAAATTTTCCTTATTTAGCAGATCTTTCAATCCTTGGTTAACAGTTGAAAGCTACTTGCCTAATCATTATATTATTTTGCATATTGACTTGAGATTTGTTTGCTTTATTTTCGTTTTTATAGCAATTTTAGTTTTGTATGAATATGTGACTATACTTTGGTTCTTTTTCTTCCAAAGGGTTAAAACAGGGCTGAAGACTGGAGGGGGTGGGGGGAAAGCAGGCACCTGGGAGCTAACACCCAATTGGCAGCCTTTTGTAATATATAATTTGCCTAAAATTGCGCACTGAGCACAAGCTTTTGTTTTCTAATTGATTTACGGTTTGAGCCACTTTTACCTCATCCCCTACTGTCCTGCACACGGTGCCAGCGAGTACATTACAGTGAGAGATGATAAATTACCATGCACTTGTGATGCTAATGCGTCAAGAGTAAAAACTGCATACTACATAGAGCTTCATGCATTAACAGTGGTGCAAAGATACAGCCAAGCAAAATTTCATTTGTAGCTCAGAAATAACCATTTGTTCATTTGATCACTTACTGCAATCTGTCTATCAGACTATAATTGAACTTGAAGATTGAAATTATACAGTTACAGCTTTTAATTTCTTAATTGAGGCAAAGTTTTAAAGTGCTTGAAAGGTCTAGAGTGAGGTGGGTGGCAGGGTGGGCAGAGAAGATATTAAATATACTCTCATAAGTGCTAGATTTTAGATATTTTGTAAACTGTTCTTTTGTCCAGAAAAGTACAGTAAAATTTTTAAAAGACTTAAAGATTTTATTTTAACTAAATATCTTTAGTCATTTTGATATAATTTGTTATCTCACATTTAATTATTTCTTGACATTGTATTTTTCTTGATTCTGGATACATGTGTGCATGTAAAATACACTTGAACAGTACAGAAATATATTTCCCTCCAACTGATGTAAATCGGGGTAAATGAAGCAACTTTTAATTTATTAGTGTCTTTGAATATTCCTTTTATTGGCATGAGAAAAGATTTGAAATAAATTCATAATGTATCCTTGAGCATTAATGAATAAAGATGCAAGAAAAGGATAGGACAGTCATACTACTTTTGAAGCTTCGTGTTTTTACTAGATCAGGCATTTATAGTACAATTATTCTCTACCTTTTGGAGAGTCGGTCCACCTTAAATTTTATTTTTGTGTGGTGTCTGTGGGTTCCAGTCTCGAAATATGAAGAAGCAGATTTATGGCGGCTGCTGGGCACAACAAATTAAGTTGACAGTGATGTATGAGAGCATAATAGCATGATGATCCCTCTGTAGCACGGCTGGACGCCTCCTGCTTCATTTGGCTCTTGTTAGGATCTGTTAGGCAGCTAAATAATGAAATTCTGCTGACTGATTTCTGTTTTCCCCTTTTTCTCTTTCTCTCCTTTCTTAAAACTTCTAATTCCCAGACCCATCCTAATGCCAACAAACTGCCCTTGAAGGATTCTTTCACTTATGAGGACTACAGGTTGGTATGCTGTGTTTTCTAAGGTGGGGTTTTTCATGTGAAATTTGGGGTCTTAGAAAGTAAGGAAAATGCTTCAATAAGAAGTAAGCCTGCTGTGACCATTTAAAACATCATAACAGTGATACTCTTTCAGAAGTTATAATGAATAGAGTGGATAAGTATCAGTATTTTAATAGCCATGTAGAAATTGCCATTAAACTGGAGTGGAGGAGGATTAGTTTAGATACCGAATGGCACTTGAGATTAAGATTAGTATGGTAGTCTGGAAGTTTTTTTCCTTTTTAAGTAGAATATTTTAGTGTAAAGTAGGGTCATCTTTTTTGAACAAAAAGACTTAAATCACTATGCAAAATAATCAGAAAATAATGTACACCACACGATGCAATTCTTAGAGGATTTCTGATCATAAAATAGTAATAGACTTTACTTTTCATTGAGGCTGAAATTGAAATAAGATGCGGAGTCAGCATTTGATTAAAAAGGAGGTTAGAGAGTTTCTTTTTATAAGGAATGAGATGTTATTTGTAATAAAGAGCCACAGCAAACCTTATTGGGCCCATTAATACCAACCTCATAATACCCCCTATTCCATCTCTGGTTCTCCTTTTTGTGGAAACAAAACATATCCTTTCTCAACTCTTCACTTGATGATTTCCTTTACTTTTTTTCTTCCTTTTACCCTTTCTTATACTTAAACAGTGTTTAAAAAAAAAACAAAAACTAAATGTTACCTTCCTTGCTTGAGGAGAAGGCTTTGAAAATTTGTGGGAACATAAACTTAGTTTCTCATTATTATACTTTGATGTGCATTTAGATCTCTGCACCCCAAATAAAATGAATTTCTCACTCTTGCAGGTGGGCAGTATCTTCTGTTATGACACGACAAAATCAGATTCCGACTGAAGATGGTTCCCGGGTGACACTGGCTCTGATTCCTTTATGGGATATGTGCAATCACACCAGTGGACTGGTAAAAATTTCATTTATATCATTTATAAGCATTAAGGTTCAATAAAATGCTGAATTATTGTTAAAATTAATGGCCTTTTGTCATTATATTTTTTTTAAATTTCATTCCACCTGCCCTTCTTACAGACACATATACACAGACATGCACACAAATGCACACACCTCTTTGTGTGTCAACCATGAACCACTGATCATCATTATTAAACTTTTTACTGTGCTATAAACTGAGCTAACTTTCTTTTTTTTTTGTAGAAACAGTTTATTGTATTTTGAGAATTTTCTTTTTTACCCTTTTAATTTTTTCATCTCTGCTGTTTTTTCTTCTTCACTTTCTATCCATTTTCACTTTTGTATTCGTGTACATGCTTCCCTGTCCCCTACCCTTTCTTTATAGCACACTATTAAATATTTCTTCATCTCTGTTCAAAGAGGTTTTTTTTTTTTTGTTACTGATATTAGGGTTGGAGAAGTGAACTTCCTCTTGGCCTGGTTCCTGGTTGCATTTGGCATCATTAATTAATCAGGGGACATTTGTGATATAGGACAGACTTAGGAATTTTTAGGAATGGTATTATCACAGCAGTTTAAATTGGTTTTTTTTTTGTTTATTTGTTTCGCTTTTATCACCCCAAAATAGTATTATAACTAAGAGTTATTTTGTGCACAGGTGAATATGATAGTGCAGAGGAGAACTAGACTATTGTTCTTTATGAGTAAAATGGTAACATATTGCAGAAAATTTTCAGACATTTCTGAAATGCATTCTTGTGGCATGTGTAGTTTCTTTTTTGTTACATGTCATTTGCTTTTTTAGAAACAACATAAATAAAATAATTAAAAAGCATTTTATAGATAGCAAAATTAAATTAGAAATGTATCCATAACTTTAAAATGTGTGTCAAATACATGATAAAGAAATCTCATTGCAAATTTTAAAAGACATATCAACAGGTATCCTGAAGTAATTAGATGAGAAAACAGGCTCCTACTCCCCCCAATTTTGCATTTACATTAATTTTGAAATTTGCTCATATAATTAAACATAACAAAGAACTGACATTTTTATTATTTGTGGGAGTTATTAAATAATTTTCTTTATTCGGTTTTTAATTGTTTTTCATCAAGACATTCGAAATCCAGTACATTTGTTCAATGTAAATTGTTAAATTTTTCAAATGTGTATTAGTGTCTATCTGTCACTTTTTTCCTAAATTAAAAAAAAATGAATTCACAAATTAAAATGATGAACCAGTTTGGACCAGTAACAAAAGTCATATATTTTCAAAAATTTTTTGAACTGGAACAAAATTACAATATCAAAATATTTGCTGAACCAAACCTGAACTAAATTAGTACATCATTTGGTTTCAGTCCTTGCCAAGAGCATCACTGATATTTAGAAGGTATGTCATATGACATCTTCCTTCTGGTTGTTTTTCCTACATATTTTTCTCAAAAAAATAAATAAAATCCTCCCCACCTTTAGAAATATTTTCTGTTTTTCCAAATATGAAAATAGCATTTTCTTGGTTTTACTTTGATAGATTCTTATATAACCTTCTGAGGTTGTAGATTAGCAATGTTAGCAATGATTTCCTAAGAAAATGATGTTCCTGAAAGGTAAAATTAACTTGGTTGACCAGAATTTCTCTTTTTGCATCTGGCATGATTTTTTAAAAAATTCTCTACCTATCCTGACTATATCACTAAGGGAGTGGGTAGAAATTTGTAACCCAGCAACGCTGTCTGCTTCCAGCAATGTCCCAAAAACCTGGTTATGGAAGCAAAAAGGGAAGAGTTTAGTCTATTTCATCAAAGGGAAACCAGTGTTAGCCAATTGTAGTTACAAAAATAATAACATTCAGAAAATGCACATACCATCCCCCTGAAATGTTGGGTGGTGTGAACCATTTTCCTGGGTTATTCAGGCTTTTGAATAAACAAATTTAAACAACTTTTTCATTTATATTCATGAACTATAAGAAGGGACTTAAAGAAATTCTTCATTTGCTCTTAAACTTATATAAAAAGAAGCTGCTTTTCTAAGGGTTGTCCAGTTTAAGCAAAGAAGGAAGACTCTGTATGTGGTTTTGGCCATTGTAATACCCCAAGTGCACAAATGTCTTATATCAATTACCAGTTCTTTTATTTGAAGTTGTGAAATTTCAACCAGCTAGGATCAAAGGCCATCTGAAAATAAGAGCAGAATTAACAGAGGTATTTTTTTAAGGCCTTTCTAAGTGGCATATTGAAAATAATAATAACAAATCCATTCATCAAGGCAAAATAGCTTTCACTTTTAGTGTGGTTTTCTAGGTCTTAGGAATGCAGAAGAAAAAGTAAAGAAATAGGTTAGTACAGGTATTGAACTTGATCGGAACTGGTAGGTCAAAGAGTAAGAGCAAATGAAACCCTTAAGGAAAGTAAATTATAACATCTTAGACTTATCAGTGGAGGTCACCAGATATTGGAGAACTTCCCAGTAATTGAATAGTGTTAGCTGTTCAATGTTTGCTTTTCAGTGTTGATGATCACATTCTCTGCTATTTTTCTTCCTTTTTCTTTTGTCTTTTCTGTTCTGTTGCCTTTTCTCTGTTTGGTTTAACCTTATTCTCTTACATTGTTAAAACTATGAGAGAAAGTGAAGTAAAACTTAAAAGTTAGTAGTAATTCTCTGTAACTTCATGTAATGGTTCCCATGTCTTCTATTTTACTGTGTGACTCTGGACTTCAGTTTCTTCCTCTGTAAAATAAGGTTATATTATTACATTATCTCAAAGGCCCCTTGTAGCCCTAAACTCTTATGTCCTGTGATATATGGATGAAAGGAAACAGTAGCATAAACATAAGTCAGAATGCTATTGCCAAGAAGTCAAAATGATAAAAAAAACATCTGGGAATTTTGTAAAGGAAATTCTTAGTAACATACGGGGTTCAATTAAATAGTCCTTGATGTCCCTTCCAACCTTAGTATCAGTGATTCTCAGAAAAGTCTTCTGTGCTCAGGTCTATAGTAGATTATAGTGCTAACTTGGGAATGTCAAAGTTTTAAAAAAGATTTGGGGAATTTGGATAGTTCAAAAATAATAAAAGCTGACATTTCTTTGGTACTTTCTATATTATAAAAAAGACTTTCCTCACTAACAGCTCCATAAGGTAAGCAGAGAAGAAAGTTGCAGTTCAGAGAAGTATGGTGACTTCCCCAAGTCATAACCAGATTATGCTGGACCTAGACTTGACATTATCCCATGCTCCCTCCTTAACATGATTAAAAAACTGAAATATAAATTCTATGAGAAAAAAAAAACATTTTAATTTAAGGTTAACTTTCCTAATAGTGGTATTCCTAGATGGAAAAAAGGTCAGCATTTGTCTATCAGTGGCAAATTTGAAAGTGATCCAATAGTATTCCTGAAAAATAGAGTTGTATCAGCTAACTCTCCAGGGCTTCTTCTGGATGAGAAATGGAAATTCCCATGGTGAACCAACAAGACCTGAGAATACAATCCATGTCAACTTCTTCCCTACTGCTTCATTTGGAAGGCTGTTGTAAATCCAGCCTTGAGCAGGGAGGGAGTAAATACTCACTGACTCCAATTTCCCCATACTTCTTTGAATTAAAACTCTTTTCATCCTTGGATATCGGAGTGAAAAAGCTTTCATACTGATACATACAGGTTTGGACACAATTTTTCTTTTTACCTTTACTTCAAAACTTGGGACACAGGTCACACTTTGCATGTTACTATGAAAATGTTGTGTGTGGAAATCTAGTCTTTGTCATTACAATATTCCAATTGCTTCTTAGCAACCAAAGCTTTCTAAAGTTATTATTAGTCAGAGGAAGTCATCTCTTCAACAAGTTCTCCCCCCCCCCCGCTTAATCGCTCCATACTTATGATCTTGACATATATAATTGCCACAAAGACTGACTGTTGATTGGCTGTGTTGAGAATTGAAGAGAAAAGGCATTATTCCATCTTTCAAAGTTTATTTCTAAGATAGTGTTTCTAAACCAGAAGAAATAAATTAGATGTTCACAATACTTGAATTTTTTGCTAAAACACATTTATTTATCTGATGTTTTAATTACCTGATACAGTTGTTAAAAATTGGTTGGCCTACGTTTGCCAAATATGCCAAAATGTTTGGCCTTCCATCTCCTGCTGGGTGCTGCTTCTCCCTTAAGGAAAGGCTGCTGGGGGTCAGACAGGGCATCTTCCATCTATAGCAATACAAGGGATCTTCCATATCCTTCAGCTAGCCCAATTCCCCAACTGGCTTATGGAGAACCTCCAGTGCAAAGGAAAACAACCTTCCCTTTGACTTCAGGCCTCCCATCTCCTGCTGTGCCTGTCCTTTGAGGGTAGAGGAGCGGCACCTTCCACTCATTGATGAACATTCTCAAACCTGGTCATGCCCTTTACATCCCAGAGCCTTTGAACTCCTGCCGGTTATAATCTAAACCTCTAACCCCTACCATCCCACTCAACCTTTTCACCCCAAAGTTTCATCCTAATAACAGCTAGCCTTTACACTGTGTTCCCTGGAATGCCAGTTTCATAGGCAAGAAACTTCTCATCTTAAATTGTCCTTTTCCACCCCTTTCATCTAACTCTTACTTTAGCGTAGCTTGCCCTTCATGACACAGCCTCCCTGGCCACCCTTTCTAATGCTGGATGTGTCTTCATTCTCAGCTCACTGGTCCAGGCAGGGGCATTGGAATCCTCCATACTCCCCATTGCCACTTCCTGGTTCTTCCCTGCCATAGTCACTCTGTAACTACCCATTCAAAATCCTTGTAGCTCTTGTCTACAGACCCACAGGTCTTCATCAATGAGTTCAGTACACAGCTCATAATTTTTCTCTCCTCCCCAACTTCTGCTCTCATACTAGGGGACTTCAGTTTGCATAATGCCTCTCTCAGATACCCTAACTTCCCAAGAACTATTCCTCCAACCTACCTCAGCTGCATGCAAAGATGATCATACCATTGATCTTACTGTTACCCACAAATGTACCACCTCCACATTCAAGAATTCTGAAATCCCTGTATCCTGCCACAATATATTGACTTTTCACCTCTCCCTCTTTCTTCCCTTACAAAACCCTACCCTTCATCCTCACTGTGACCTCTTATCCCCGGACTCCTCAATTCTCTCCCAGCTTTCTTCCCTGCACTAGCCCCTCTCTCCTCTTCTCTCTATCTTGACTCCTTGGTGAACAAATTGAGTTCTCTTGAATTCCTAACCCTTTATATCATATCACTGATTATGCCCAGCCAGGCCTCAACCTTGGATCACTCCCACCATTTGTTGCCTTCAGGCCTACACGTGTGCTTTTGAATGAAGGTGGAGAAAATCACATAGCCATTCTGACTGTGTCCACTGTAAATTTATATTACACAGTCTCAATTGGGCCCTTGCTGCTGCTAGGCAGCCCTACTTTACCTCCCTTATCAACTCACTAAAGTACTCTCCACAGTGGCTTTTCCAAATCTTTTCATCCCTTTTCAAGGCTCCCATGGCTCCCCCTTCGTTCCCCACTCTCACCTGAGAACCTTGCCTCATATTTCACCGAAAAAAATTTAACCCATTCACTTGTTTCCTTTTCTCCTCTCTTTCTTATCTATCACTCAGGTGCCTTCTACCACTTTCTCCTCCTTCACCCTTGTCTCACATAGTGAAATGGCCTTACTTCTTAACCCTCTACTTGTTCAAATGATCCCATTCCATCCCAGTTTATCCAGCATACCTGTCACCACCACTCATTCACTTAGTCTCTCCTCTACTGGCTTATTCAGTATTATCTACAGACATGCCCATGTCTCCCCTTTCTTGAAAAAAACCCTCACTTGATCCTTCCATCCCAACTGTCATCTTATATCTCTTCTGCCCTTTGTAAATAAACTCCTAGAAAAGGTCATAGGTACCTATACTTTCTCCCCTCTCACTCTGTTAGCCCTTTACAGTCTGACTTCTGACCTTATCAATCCACTGTTGCTCTCTCCAAAGTTACTAATGATCCCTTAGTTTCCAAATCCAATGACTTTTTCTCAGTCCTCTTTCTCCTTGACCTCTCTGCAGCTTTTGATGCTGTTGATCAGTCTTGTCCTTGATACTTTCTTCTCTCTCGGTTTTCAAGACACTACTCTCTTCTGGTTTTTCTCCTACCTATCTGACTGCTCCTTCTCTGTGTGCTTTGCTGGATCTTCCTCCAGATCAGGCCTTCTAAACATAGATATCTTACAGGATTTTGTCCTGGGCCCTCTTTTCTTCTCCCTCTATACTACTTAACTTCATGATCTCATTAGCTCCCATGGATTTAATTACCATTTTTATTCTGATGATTCTCAAATTTACCTTTCCTGCCCCAGTCTCTGTACTGACCTCCAATGTCACATCTCCAGTTGCCTTTCAGAGATCCCAAACTGGATGTCTCAGATATTTGCTAACTAAAAAACCCATGTGCTTCAGAGGTTTTTTTAGATCTTTTATTACTCATTTGTGAAGTGAGTTTGTTAGCAAATATAGTGTTGTAGAAAGACAAGGGATTAGGAAACTTCAGTTAAAATCCCAGTTCTTCCTGCTGTGCAGGACTACACAAGTGACTTTGCCTCCTTGAATTCCAGTTTTTTCATCTGTAAAATAAACAGACTAGTTACTTCCTATCATTCCTTCCAGCTTTGATGTTCTGCTTCTCTGATGACCCTCTGATGGTTGCCTAACAACATACTAATTGCTTGGGAGATACACTGAGTATCAGACCTAGTCAACCCAGCCCTCAGAGACCTCAGAGCCTATAGTCTAGATGAGAACTGTTGTACTGTCTCATGTTAGGGCATTTCTGAGGTTGAGCTACTCTGTAAAGTGCTCAGAAATCTTTGCATTATAGGCAAAAGAATTGCAATAATGATAAAAATGAAATTATCATTTTAATTTTATTTTTCAATTTCTTTTACTTACCTAAGGGGTCTATTGTCAAGATTTCAGAATAAAATATGTATCTGTTATAGAATGAATCTTTTCCTCTTTTCTCGACCCTGTATACTGCCTTAGAAAACCCTCTTCAGTCTCTCAGAATAATTACCTAATTTCTGATAAAGGGATTGTTTGCAAGTAAATTGGAGTTCTCCAAAAATAGTATTCCCCAAAGAGCTGGAGTTATCCATTCCTTTATTGAAAGAAAAGAATGTACTGGCAGTTGATGAGTCTGACAGAATTCTTACCCCATTGATTCATTGTCACATGAGATGGTCTGTGAATGCAAGTACTTTGTAATGAACTTTTGTTTTTGGTTGGGATACCCTCCTTAAAATCTGTGGAATGTATTTTCCTTAGAGAATTTCTTTTTCTTCAAGTAAATTAATTTTTTCTATGACATTTTCTAGCATAGATACAACTAATCTGAGCTTTTTTGCAGTTATTGTGACAATTCTTAGAAAATATTCAGGGATGATCTCCAAGTATATAGATACCGAAGGATATTGTTCTACCTTCAGTTCTTCCCAAAAAGGCAAAATTAATTTGATTAAAGAGAATTATAGATATCTTCATGAATTTGCTTTATTCTCTTCCTTCTTGACTAGATTACTACTGGTTACAACCTAGAAGATGATCGTTGTGAATGTGTTGCACTACAAGATTTTAGTGTTGGAGAACAGGTAGGTTCCATACAGTGCCCATATATTATGTAGATTGAAAGGTTGTTATCAGGTAAATTCTATGTAGTTATGAATTCACTTGTGTAAAATTGAATGAAAATATACTTGCATTATAGAACATGTGTTAACTGCAACACCCAACACTCTTTGGAATATAGAATAAACATGTTGTAATTTAAATTGGATTTTGTTCTATACTCATTAAAAATAAGGAGCAAAATATGACTAAAGTGAACATTTGTAACAATTTAAGCTAAGAATAAATTTTGTTCCAATGTAACTCCAAATAAATATTGGAATTTTGTAAGAAAATACTTTTAAGATCTTACTGTTTTATTCTATTCCCTTTCACATTAGCAATATAAATGAATGTCTTTTAATTTCTGAAGAAACTGTGGTCTGGTGGTAAAAATACAACATAGAGACAGGAAGCTTAAGATCTATTCCTGTCATTTCTGTATTTAAATCTATAAAAATTCTCCTTGTAATAATTTTTTTCAGGAATTAATCTTTTTCAATAAGTTATTGCATTATACTTCTGTATAACCTGCTTTATTTCTATTGATCTTATAAATATACACATCTTATAAAAAATAAAATAATTTAAGGCTGTTGTTACAATCCCAGTTGAAACTATAGAAAAGTCTTAGTCTAGCAAAAGTATTGAGCTTCCATTTCTGAAGGAATGTTTCTATAACGTACTACTTCGTGGAGAATTGCCGCATGATCTAGTAATAAATTTCTGATACTCATTGCTTTAAACTCTTTTTCAAGAATAGACTCTCCTGTATAAAAAGGAGAGGAAGAACATGATAAATTTTAAAATGCAATCTTAAAAGTAATAGACTTGCTGTCCATTGGAAGGAGAAGAAGATAATATAAAAAAAGGTCAGATGAATTCAGGGATCAGGGATCCTTTGTATGATGCTAATACCTCATTTCTGCTTCAGAGTAGTTATTGAAAATTATGCTTTTCCTCAGCTCATTTCAGTCAGTGGGGGAGTGTTGAGAAAATTGCACGACTTGTTTACATTTTATCAGAGAGTAAATTTTTTAAACTATTAAGTGAAAATTTTAAAATAGGTAGTAGTAGTTTACTTTTTACTGAGGGTGGACAAAATGAATATATTATGTACACGTATGTATGCATAATGCATGTAAGTAAATACAAAGAAATTTGGGTGGGGTACAACAACTGAGAGGGTCAGAAAAAAGGCTTGAAAGTATTAAATAAGTCTAGGAAGGGAGGGTGGTGACAGATTGTAGAGAGTTTTAAATGCCAGACTGAGCATTTGTATTTATCCTTAAAGGTAATAGAGAGCCACAGAAAATTTTTGTGTCAAAGAATGACATGATCGGTCCTTCCTGGCCTACAGGAAGATCATTTTAATTGCAATATGGAGAGATTGGAAGCAGGGAGACCAATTGGTACTGTTATAGTAATCCAGATAAATGGTGTTGAAATAGTATAATGACAGTATGAGTGTAAAGAAGACAACTGATGCAAGAAATGTGGTAAAGATAGAATTGACATGATTTGGCAACTGATTGAAAAAAGGAATGAAAGAGAAGGAAAAGTTAAGGATAACTCTGATATTGCAAACTTAGGTTTGGAGTGTGAATGAATGGTGCCCTCAACAGAAACAGGGAGGTTTCTAGCAGGAGTGGATTTAGATGGGAAGGTGATGTACTTCATGTTGAGCTTGAGATACCTAAGAAGGCATATTGAAGTAGAGAAATCTAATAGAAGGTTGACTGTGTGGGCCTAGAGGAGAATTGTATTGACTGTGAAGCTTTAGGAATCATCTCTATAGAAATGTTAATTGAGCTGATGAGTAAAAGTATACCCAAAGGCAAGAGAAAAGCCCAAGACAGCCTTGGGGGACACCTGTGGATAGTTGGGTAGGAGACTGATAATAATCCCACAAAGAGGAGTGGGTGAGGTCTAACAGATAAGAAGCAGATTCAAGAGAGAACAGTGGCATAGAAACCAAGAGAAGTAAAAATATCTAGGAGAAAATGATAGTCTCTAGTGTCAAAAGATACAGAGAAGTCAAGTAGGATCTAAACTAAGCCAAGGCCATCAGATTTAACAGTTAAAAAATCATTGATAACTTCAAAGAAGTATGGGGAAATTGGAGTCAATGAGTATTTACTCCCTCCCTGCTCAAGGCTGGATTTACAACAGCCTTCCAAATGAAGCAGTAGGGAAGAAGTTGACATGGATTGTATTCTCAGGTCTTGTTGGTTCACCATGGAAATTTCCATTTCTCATCCAGAAGAAGCCCTGAGAGTTAGCTGATACAACTCTATTTTTTCAGGAATACTATTGGATCACTTTCAAATTTGCCACTGATAGACAAATGCTGACCTTTTTCCATCTAGGAATACCACTATTAGGAAAGTTAACCTTATTAAAATGCTTTTTTCTCATAGATTTTTTATTTCAGTTTTTTAATCCTGTCAAGGAGGGAGCATGGGATAATGGTGAAGTGTGGTCATAAGACAGAATGTAAAGATGTGAGAAGTAAGCGTAAAATGGAGACTGTGAGTATAGACAGCCCAGTCTAGGAGTTTGATTGTGAAAGGGAGAACAAATGTAGGATGATAGCTTGAGGAGGAAGCAGGGTCAAATGAAAGCTTTTGATAAATGGGGAGATTTAGATGTATTTCAAACAGTGGGGAAGCAGCCACTTAATAAGGAGAGATTGAAAATAAGAGGGTGCAGGAAAACTCAGAGACAAATTCCCAGGAGAAAAGGAGGGGAGGTGATGGGGTGGGAGAAAAGGGATTAAAGGTACCAGTAAAAGAGTTGGCTTTGGTAAGGAAAAGAACCAATTCTTCCTCAGGAACTAAAGCAAAGGATAGGAAAATGGGAGGTGGCAGGTGGGAGTATGAGGTATAAGACTTTTGAGGTGTGGAGTGGAGAAGAAAGGCATGAAGAATGACCTCTTATTTTCTCAGGAAAGTTGGAGGCAAGGTTTTCTCTGTTCAAAGGAATGGGTGAAAATGTGTTATAATGGTCTTTTTAAAAAGTAGGTTTGGAACTGCTACTTCAGGGAGTATGTTGGAGAGTCAGCCCTAGAAGAATAAAAAAATTAGATAACAGATCTGTAATGGTCCTATTGATGTAGTTGGGTTACTTCCCCCATCAATTGGCAGCACTCACATAGGAGCATAGAAACCAGATAGTGGAAGAAGCTTTAGGTGGAAATTTGGCACACACAAGGGAACAAGGGACTCAAAGAAAAAAGACAGTCTTGATGAACTGTGAAGCTCTAGGGTTGAGACTGAAGGGAAGGTAGTGAGGTTAGAACAGAGGTTCTGGGAGGTGCTGAAGGTGGTAAAGGTGATGAATCATTTTAAGAGGAGTGAGGCAGAGGAGATTATGATTAGAGATGGGAATTTCAGAGTTCTGGATCATGGAGGTAGCATAGTAATGAATGACAGTAAAATCTAAGGTATAACCATCCTTGAGGTGGCAGAGATAGCAGAAGAGGACAGGGGTTGGGATGGAGAGGCAAATTATAATCCAGATACGGAATCCACTCCTTGAGAAGAGAAGAAAGGATTACCTGAAGAGGAGAGATGACTGTAACAAGCATCTCTGTAGACTCATATGGATAAAGGAAGTGAACCTCAAAAGAAGAGAGATCATTGTGTGATGACAGCCAAAGGTGAAGAAGTGAAACGAAGTTATTTGCCAACTCCTCTTGTCTCTGGGTGATCAGATTGGGGTGTGAGACACAAGAGATGCACTCAGTCCTAGGCAGGAATACAATGTATTCTGCGAGTGCAGGGCCACGAAAAGAGTGTGCAAGTAAGAGGATTAAGACAAAATGAAGTTTGTTAGCAATGGAATAGAAGCTCCAAAAAGCAGAATAGAAGAGAGGAATTGAGCATGGTAGAGACATAGCAAAGGGAGAGCTGAGATGAATGGAGACGAGAGAGCAGGAAATAGTAACAGAGGAAGAAAGTTTCACCTGGGACATGGAGGGCTCTAAATAACAAGAATCTAGGAGAAGGTGGAAATTGAAAAGGCTAGGATAGGGGCAGGTGGGTGGCGCAGTGAATAGAGCACCAGTCCTGGAGTCAGGAGGACCTGAGTTCAAATCCGACCTCAGACTCTTAACACACAGACACACACACACACACACACACACACACACACACACACACCCCTAGCCGTGTGACCTTGGGCAAGTCACTTAACCCCAATTGCCCTCTAAAAAGGAAAAAATTTAAAAAAAAAAAGAAAAGGCTAGGATAGAAGAGGTTCTAAATGAGTAGGGCTGTCACCATGCAGGGTATTGTGATGACGGAAAATGGTTGTGATTCTCTTTAGTCTCCCAAACCTAGGGAAGAAGGGAGAGAGGCAAAGAGAAAAATTCTGTAGTACATTTGGGTCTTTAAATACCTCATGACTGGGTCTCCAGCAACCTGACTGAGTTTAGACTTGGCACTTTTGTCTTTTCTCATCCAATCATGGTGGAAGAATGATATACACCCAAAAGATAGCCCATACATAGATTCTATATCTTGTTCCCTAGTTGTACCTTCTGCCAGAGGACGTGGTCCAGTGTGGGGTCCTGGTGGTAAGAGGCCTGATGTGTGGATAAACATTGATTGTGGTATGAGGTCTGAACCATTTTTTTTCAAGCTAAATGGATAGATAGGGGAGGTAATGCTTCCATAAATAGCAGTAGCTTCCCAGGCAAGTAGGTCTCCAGATAGTCTCTGAGAGTCTTGGATGGAACCCCATGCTCCTAGCTATAGTTGTGGTAAAGGAAAATATACATGTTAGGGCAGGGTCTAAGTGTTAACTGTGGCTGCCACATACCTGGGTGCACAGTGATTATAAAGTTGTTTTCTCAGACAGAGATAGCAGGCACAGGGCAGAGTAGTACCCAAGCACTCAGGGATAATAGAAGACTGGAGTGTTATTATTTTCTCAGAGGAATTGGAGACGCAGGGCAGAGCAGATACTACTTCTGCACAAGGCAGTAGGTTTCTATGTGAAGAGGCCTCTAAATCCAGTCCTCAGTGGGCCAGGACCCAACCTTCCTGGGTTCAGTAATGATGAAGGAAGGAGTAGGTGCTGGGATAGAATTAGTATCAGCATTCTTCCTTGCTGGCCATTTAGTAGCAATGGAAGATTGAGACACTCTACATGGGGTCTTCTTAGTAGTATTGGAGAGCTTAGATGTTATTTTCTCCAGTGAATTTGTTAACATCTGGCAAAGTGGGAGGTTCTTCCATGTCACTGGGGTCTGGGGAAGCAGGTTCCATGCTGCATAGGGCTCCAAACTATGTCCCTGAGAAGAACTGGGACCTCTGCCTTCACTGGTCAAGAGATGTTGGTTCTGTTCTTATTCCCTGGCTCCTAGATTAGAACTTTATAGACATTTTGTCTCATTAATGTAAAGTGGCGCTAAATTTACAAGAAGTAATACTGTACCTCAAGTCTGTACTAAATAGGTATTAAGCTTTTTTATGTGCCTTCATTTTTTTTTTACATCCTTTTAGATTTACATTTTTTATGGCACCCGATCAAATGCAGAGTTTGTGATCCACAGTGGTTTTTTCTTTGACAATAATTCACATGACAGAGTGAAAATAAAGCTCGGAGTGAGCAAAAGTGACAGGCTATATGCAATGAAAGCTGAAGTCTTGGCTCGAGCTGGCATTCCAACGTAAGTAAAAAAGACTGGTCAGCCTTTCCCTCTGTTAACTTGAAATATCTCCAATTGCATAGTGTTTAACTGAGGTGCTAATAAAACTGCTCCTCAGTAGTTTGTCTAAATCCCTCTATGCCTACTACCTAGCAAATCCAAAGCATTTTAGATGCATGGTAATTTACTAATGTTTTTAGATAAACATAATTATTGGGAACATTCACAGTCAGTTCCAGGGAATATAGCACTTAAATCTTCATTAAATTAAATAAGTACTTAAGTAGCACCAATGTCTTTCACCTTGAAAAGGTTAATAATATGGATCAGTTTGTTTCATTTGATTCTTTTCCTCCATTCTCTACCATGCTGAACTGGCCATACTGAATGACTGTTAGTCATTTCAAGAATTTCTAGGGGCAGCTAGGTGGCGCAGTGAATAGAGCACTTTAGTGACCCAGGTCACATGGCTAGTAAGTGTTAACTGTCTGAGGGCAGATTTGAACTCAGATCCTCCTGACTTCAGGGCGGGTGCTCTATTCACTGCACCACCTAGCCACCCCACTAGTTAAAATTTTTCTCCAGTATAGGATAATGAAGAAGATGAGAATTTTGATTTATTGTTCTTTGTGTAGTAGAGGAATCATCCTTAATGGAAATTGATTATATGGCCCTTTTTGCTGTTGAGCTTATCGATATTTGATTAAATATGAAAATACGAATTTTAGTTGTTGATATTAAAATCAGAATTTGAATGATTATATTTGTTCCTATAATCTGGTCTATGCAAATTTAAATCAAAACTATATTAGCACATAACAAAAATTCACAAAGGTTATTGCAAAGGTTCTGTTCTCAATACCGTCATTCACTCCTGCTTGAAAGATTTGAAATTTGTTCTTCTATAATTCAGACTTGTATGACTCATCCACCCTCTTAATTCTCCTAGAGGAAAACCACATGTATCATAAATTAAAGGGGTTTTGCTTTGGAGCAAGTCAATAACTACACTGCTGTGACTGATCTCTGCTTATTCTTTCTGTTAGTTCCAGTGTCTTTGCCTTGCACTTTACTGAGCCTCCCATCTCTGCCCAACTTCTGGCCTTCCTTCGAGTATTCTGTATGACTGAAGGTAAATTATTTCAGAAAAATTTCTTTTGACTTAAAAAGAATTTTTCAGGAAGTGTAAAGAAAATACATTTTCCAATTAAAGTTAGAAATGCTTTAGAATGAAGATAGTTTATGGAGAAAGAGAGGTGGCAACTTTGGAGACAAAAGTACTTTATGCATTAAGACACATTATTCTGAGAAAGGGTCCATAGGTTTCACCAGTCAGGCAAAGGGCTCCAGGATACCCCGAAAGGTTGTGATGAAGACGTTTCATTGACTGAAGTCCTTGTGTTGCAAATATTACTTTGTATTACATACATATTTATCTGATGTATTAGCTCTATAGATGATGCAGCTGAGTATAGCAGGAAGAATCCTGGATTAGGAGTTGTAGGCCTTGGGGTTCAGTTCATTTCAGTTCATTGGCCACTCATTCACCATGTGGCCTGGGAAGAACCACCTGCCTGCACCTGGCCTCAGGAAGACCTGAATTCCAGCCCTGCCTCAGGCACTCACTAACTGTGTGACCTGAGACCCTTAACCTCTCCCAGCCTCAGTTTCTTCAATGTTTTGTATTATACCAATATGAAATTGGAATAATAGCAAGCACAGGGTTGTACAATTTGAATGAGAATAATATATGTAAAAATACTTTGCAAAATTTGAAACTAACATGTTAGCTATTATTATTATTATTACCTGTTACGGGAATAATAACACTTGTATCGCCTAGATAGTAGCCAGGTGACACAATGAATAAAAGTGCTGCCCTTGGAGTTGGAATGACCTGAGTCCAAATGCCATTTCAGATACTTACTAGCTGTGTGACCCTAGGCAAGTTGCAGCTTCTCTATAAAATGGAGATAATAATAGTACCTACCTCCCAGGGTTGTTGTGAAGATTAAATAAGATAAAAAATACGCAGTACTTCACAAACCTTGAAGTGCTAAATGCTAGCTATTTTTATCACTTTTACTTATTTATTTTTTTGTGCATTTATTTATTTATCACTATCTACCTCAGAGAGTATGAAGAAAGTGCTTTGTAAATCTTAAAGGACTTTATAAATGTGAATACTTTGTTTGCAGTAATTATCATTATTTCAGGTGTTTCCCAAATCCACATTCATAGCTTACATGATATCTAGACATATGTGCTTTAAAATCTCATTAGAATCAAATAACCTATATTTAAAAAAAATTGCACATCACTTCAAGTTTAGTAAGTCAAAGAAATTTAATAATCAGGTAGCCATCTTTATTTTCACCAATTAATAACTGGCAACAAATTACGCAATTTTATTTCATAATTCTAAGTTTTGAATCTGAGTTTTTTCTTAGGCATATAATGCTAATAGACAGCTTTACATTTATTTGGAACAAATCTTGTTAAAGTTTTGCTGCAGAAGTTTCTCCAAAACAAGGGTTCTTAACCTTGCATCTGTGAGCTTTTAAAAATATATTTTGATAACTTTATTTTAAAATAATTAGTTACCTTTGTGATCCTATAAATCTTATTTTATGCATTAAGACACATTCATTATTCTAAGAAAGGGTCCATAGGTCTCACCAACCAGGCAAAGGGCTCCAGGATACCCCAAAAGCTTAAAAACTCCTGTTCTAAAATAAAAAGATTTCCTGGATCCATTTTAACAATTTTTTTTTTAGTACTAATTGGGGTCAAGACCCTGTGCTAGGCTTTAGCTTACAGCTATCTTAATTCAAGCCTCATTTTGATACAACCAGAGAATTTAGACAGACCTAGGAAATTTGTCATAGCATATAATAGTGGTCTGGATTTTTTTATCCCCAAATTCCCTGGATAAAAACAAATAATTATGATAATAGAAATGAATATTTATTTTAAAGCTGGTATATGTATTGACAGACAATTGATAAAAACTTGTAAAGTTGTCAGAAGCCTCTCATTTGCCAGAGACTTCTGTATTTTGACCTCAGTACTAAAACTTAGCATAGCATGAAATGAGGAAGATTTTCTCTTGTCTTCAGAGACTGTAATGGAATATCTGTCTTGTTCCCTCCTTGCCTAAAGATGACCATTTCCTTTCATCTGTGAGCAGGCAGAAATCAGTAGTCTATTCAGATAGCTTCAGGTTAAGTGGAATGACTGTATATCATATATTTGAAGTTTGGTTCCATTTTACATTTTACTTAGTATGGAATCATAGTATTTAGAGCTAAGCGGGCCCTTAGACATCAACTGGTCGTAGTACTTCTTTATATAGATGATGAAACTGAGGCTTACAGACAGTGACTGTCCAAGCTTGCAAAAGACAGTAAGCACTAGAGTTGAACCAAGGTCATCTGACTATACATCTATTGTGCTCTCTGTAATTAACCATTATGAACTTTAACGTAACACATTTTTCTCGTCTTCATTTGCTCCCAAGGTAGTTAAAAATAAATTACTTCAAAGTTTTCAAGACTGTCTGCTGATATTTAAATTTTTAGAGTACTGACAAACATGTTTCTGCAGGAAAAAAAAGTGCTGAAGCAGCACGGCACAGTGGATAGATTGCTGACCTTGGAGTCATGGATTCAAATCATGGACATGTTTACTTCATATCTCTGTTTTCTCATGTGCAAAATGAGGATAATGATATCTCTAGGACCCACTTTACAGATTTGTTATGAGGCTCAAATGAAATTGTCTAACACATTTTGCAAATTTTTCAGCCCTATATAAATGTCAGTTATTAATCACAAAGCTATCATTTTATTTATGATTCTCCCATATATCTAGCACTTAACAGGTTTAAAAACTCTTCTCTTGCCATAACCTCATGAAGTAGTTCACACAGATATTATTATCTCCATCATACAGATGAGGTAATTGAGGTTCAGAGAAGTTAAGGGACAGAACTAGAACTCCACCCTAGGTCAGCAACTCTCCAGCTCAGTATTTTTTCTGCATGTACTTCAGATTATTTGTCCAGTACTGATGATAGTCACATAGCAGTTCATTCCACACTGTTCTTGTTCCTTCTGGACACATTTGAAAAATGTCTGGCTGAGGTTAAGGGTTTAGTCTTTGACTTTGGGAAAAAAATGAAGGTGACTGGTCTCTATGGGAATGAAGGCCTGTGTAGGAATTGTAGGAATTCAAAGAATACAGAGTAGAAGTAAATATATTACAATACATTTTTAATATAGTTGACAAATTAAAAGATTTACTAGGTAGAATGAAGTGATCTATTGTTATCCATTTACATATATGACAAAGATTACTTACCCTAGAAAGGCTGTTATTCATTTCAACAATGTTCCTAGTAGATCTTGGTATTACCTTGTTTTTTTCCCCTTTCTTGTTACTGTAATTTAGTGTATACTGGACTGAAATAGGGATTAATAGTTGGTATAAGTTGAGTCGCACTTTTGTTATACCAATAGCTGGCTATTGGCCCTCCATTACTGTATGGTAAAGCTTTTGTGAGGAATTAAAATCAGGGAAGAATGTGAAATCATATGATACAGTTTGGTCTCTACATATTTCTATTACCAGAGAAGTTCATTTTTCATTTTATTAGCTAAACATTACATTGATTTCTGGTTATTTTCCCTGTGAAGTAGAAATTTCCTATAAAACTTTAGATAGTACCTTTTCTTGTTAAAGTAGAATGTATCCATGCCCATTATGTTCAAGGCACTGTGTTAAGTCCCTAGGACTTTGATAGAATATAGGGTAAAAGGTGTAGAAGGGGCCACAAAGATGAATAAAATTTATTCCCATCAAAAAACAGGAATTTTGATAGGGGAGGAAGGGAAGCTAAGATGACATGCACAGGTAACTGTAATAGATTCAGAGTTCTTTTGATAAATTTTGATTCTTTAATTTCATTTCTTATATACTTCAAAAGATAAGTGTACTAAGACAGGTATAAACAAAGTGGTATAAGAGGTCTGTTTATAATGTGAGAAAAATCTAACAAGTTCACTTTCTTACCCTGAACTTCTAATGATGATTGATAAAAATATATACCAATGAAATTTCTCATGGACTGTCAACAGATTATCATTTTCTTACTCCCCCTCACCACAAAAAACAATTATTTAGAACACTTTTCTAGCTCAGTAGAATTTGTCTACATTTCATATGTAGGATGAGGAGATTTAATTGTCACATACACTAGTCTTTGAGAAGATCTTTCTGATACTAATATAAGTTTGTGTCGTTGACAACAAAAGTTCTTCATTTCAAATTCTAAATAAGGACAGCTGTGGGGCATTTTGCTTTGAAAGAGATACTGTCCTCATAATTACAAATGAAGCCTGAGTATATTTTTTGGTATGAATAGGCTAGGCACATTTTGGTCTTTTCGAAATAATATGCCTACAGCAGTTGTGTTGAATTCTTCCTCCTGCGAAATATATTTAGGTGTAATTTAGACATTCATTCATTTACTTGTGATTTGTATTTAAATTTCTTATGAGTTGAGACGTATCAAATTTTCATTGACTTAGGTTTTCATGGGATATTTTCTTGATTGTTTTTGTTTGGGGAATTACTTATTTTGAGGGTAAAGGAGCTGATTTGTGAAGTCAACACATTGGAATTGGTTTCATGCAAATTTAAAATTGAAAGGCTTCTGGGACTTGTTGCAGTTAGCTTTGACTTTGAAGTCATTGAAACTTTAGTACATTTTGCCCTCGGTAATTCGATAAGAGGAGGACATTGTCAAAGTGAGGTATATATATATACACAGTTGTAAAAAATGGCTTCTGAAACAATCTCATTGATCACAGGGTCCTTCATTAGAAGTAAGGAATGTGGGGAGTGTTACATGTGAAGGTATCAGTGACTTCATTTTTAAATAGAAATGAAAATTAAGACTTACACCTTATTTTCCTCACCTAAAACTTTAAACTGTCATTACCACTCTGGAGAGTCTAGAAACATCATGGTCAGATAAGCATGCATAGCGGGAAAGCCAAGAGAAAATGGCATGATTGGAAATGATATTTTTCTAAGGGTATGTTAATTAATACTTCAGCTGTTTTTCTATTAACAGGTTATCCTTTCTTTCTATTTCTTATAGAAGAGCTAAAAGAACATTTGATAGGAGAACATGCTATTGACCGAATCTTCACTTTGGGTAACTCTGAATTTCCTGTTAGTTGGGACAATGAAGTCAAACTCTGGACATTCCTTGAAGCCAGAGCATCCCTTCTTTTAAAAACATATAAAACAACTATTGAGGTAATTCTTATTGGTAATTGTGTGTTGGTTTGCACTTTGCCATGTTACTACTAGATTGTAAGCCCCTTGAGGGCAGGGGACCATATCTCATTTTTCTTTGTATATCCTCCAGTGCCTAACAGTGCACTACAAATAGATACCTAATAAAGGGTGGTGGTGGTTGTTGAAGTTTGATGAAAAATAACTGAAAGTTATTTCTCCCTCCTCACATTTCTTTTTTTTTTCTTTTTGGAGGGAGGAAGGTAGGGCAGTTGGGGTTAAGTGACTTGCCAAAGGTCACATGACTAGTTTTGTGTTAAGTGTCTGAGACTGGATTTGAACTAAGGTCCTTCTGAGTCCAGGGCTGGTGCTCTACTCACTGCACCACCTAGCTGCCTCCTTCTCATATTTCTTGTAATGCTTTGGACTAGAGATGTCAAACATACAGCCCATGGGCTCCATGTGACCTGAACACTCCTGATTATGGCCCAGACCAGATCAAAATGTAATAGAGAAGTATTTAACAAAATAAAATACAACAAAAATAGATGCTATTTATATATGGTTTTCTAAGTCAGTATGCATCCCACAGGGATCCTTATGTGTGGTTTAGTGGTAGCCATTTCTATTTGAATTTCATAACAGGGTTTTAGTCCCCTTCTTTACACTGAATACATTCTGTGGTATCTCATCCACTCTACTAGAGTTAAAGCTCCTTGAGGACTTGGGCTACTTCTTATATCATCATTATACTAATACAAATTACTATAGCTCTGTACCTGAATCATTATCCTGCACTGTCAGTTTTATTTCTGTTTAAAGTTTTGATACAAAAATTGTATTGACATTGTTGACTAAAAGACAAAGGTAGAAATCATTTTTATTAATCCTCATTTTTTGAAACATCCCTCTGAGTAGAAGTTCTTGTTTATGCTTGCATTGTTTGTCTCTGAGCCGCTGACTTAAAGCTTGAGAGGCAATGGCAAGAAAGCTAGACATGGGGTCAGAGATCTGGATTCATTTTTCAGCTCAACCACTCAGCTTAATGAGCATGTGGCCTTCAGCAAGTTTCTTAACCTCTTTGAATTTCACTTTCCTCTCCTGTAAGGTGCTATACTTTGTCACAGGGTTATTGTGACCATCAAGTGCTCTCTACCTATGTAAGGCACTATGGAAATGTAAGTTGCTGTTATACTATGCACCCCATAGCCTTATACCACCACACCTTTTCTGCTGCATAATTGTTTTAAAATCATGTAAGTGCTCTGTTGGATGTGCTGGTGCGCCATTTCATCTAGACTCTTTTTAATGAATTTGATTATTCTTTCCTCCCTTCATCCCCCCTCCAGGAAGATAAATCCTTCTTGGCGACCCATGATCTTACCTTTCATGCAACAATGGCCATCAAACTGCGCTTAGGAGAAAAAGAGATTTTGGAAAAAGCCGTAAAGAGTGCAGCTGCCAACCAAGAGTACTATTGCAAACAAATGGAGGAGGGAACCCCACTTCCCAGATATGAAGAGAGCAATATTGCCTTGTTAGAGAACACCGTGGCAGACTCTAGACTCCCGATTGTCCTCAGAAACCTGGAGGATGAGGCTGAGGTGCAGGAGGACTTAAAGATTGAAGAAGCTATCACTGATAGAGAAGTCACAGAAAATGGATTTGTAAATAGTGAAAACTCTATACCTAACGGGACCAAATCTGAGATTGAAAATCTAAATCAAGAAGAAAATACAAGAGAGACTGAAGATGCCAAAGAATCTTCTCCTGACAGTACCAATGAGGTTAAGCAATAGTCATGAAATAAATCTTGACTTTATTGTGAAATTAAATTTAGCAAAAATTTATGAACAATACATTTACATTGGTGTGTTTCCTTGTTAACATTTTTCTTTCTGCAGAGAGGAAAGTACGTTTTTGCTGCTTTATATAAAATGATTTTTCTTTTTTTTTTTAAGTTATTTTTAAGAAATCTGCCTTTCCTTTTCAAATAAGATTGCCATCTTGCTTTCAGGAAAAACACTGAGAAGAATGGGGTGGAGTACTGGCGGTAGGGGCGCCTTTGGAAGACTTTACAGACCCATTGTAGGATAGATGTATTCTCTTCCTGAGGAAGACTTAAACCCTTCTGTCCGTTGTGCTCGTATTGGTCTGTCTTTCTGACGACCAACATTAAAGGTCTGCTTTGCCTTCTGCCAAAAAATGAACTGAACTGAATGTTCAGTATGAAAAGAGAGCCACAGCACAGTGGGAATCTGTGTACAGAGATCAGAAACTGTGGAGATTGGGCAATTTTTTTTTCTTTTAAAGAGAGAATAGTACAGAGGGAAAATACCTGAGTAGGAAAGAGTAAAATGTGGTGAGGTGGCAAACTTATTTTTAATAGTTTTAAATATTAATGATAATCTGAATTATATATTCTTAGTGATTTATTAAGATTGTTTACTTTTTGTGTTTTGTTTACTATATTGTGTGTCCCTCCTCCTTGAATCAAAGTAGGGTACTATACTATACCATTCACCTGATTTCAAAAGCTGACTTTTTAAAGTGGTACATTTGATTTTACAGTGTTGGTAATGGCAACTTCAAAAACATAGTCCAATGCACAGTTTTACAGAATGTTGTTCAAAGTGAGGATGCACTCCCCCGCCCCCACCCCAGCTTATTCAGGTTTTCACAGACAAGCTAGAGGTTTTCAAAGCTACACTTTTGACTACAAACCATTATTAAAAGGAAAATGTGATTAACATTTTTGTCTCTTCCTTCTTTGGGGGGTGGGAAGAGGTAGTTTGAAGGTTTTATACAAATCAGCCTCATCTAATGTGAATCTTTAAATAATTTATAAGATTTGAGAAAGCTTCCTGAAGTAACGTTCCCATCCTTATATAGCCAAAGTGACAAAATTTCATATTGGGGTGACCTGAGCTACAAATTGTCTGTTTCCTGCACTATTTCCACATAATGTGGTTGTGTATTTTTTTGGTAACCCTATCTAAAAAGTGTCATGGAATAAGTAGAAGAACATTAAAGTATTTGCCCTGTAACTGACCTATGAAGTAGGTAATGCAACTGTTTTTTCCTATTTTATATGTAGAAGAAGTTTCAGAAGGGGAAGGCCCTTGATTAGGTTTTGGAGACTGTAACTACTTCCTTCATAATTTGTTGTTCAGTCATTTTCAGTTGTGTCTGACTTACTGACTCCACTTGGGGTTTTCTTGGCAGAGATACTAGAATGGTTTGCCATTTCCTTCTCCGGCTCATTTTACAGATGAGGAAACTGAGGCAAACAGGATTAAGTGACTTGCCCAGGATCACATAGCTTGTGAGTGTCTGAGGCCAGATCTGAACTCAAAGGTGTCTTTCTAACTTCAGAGCCAGTACTCTATCCATTGTGCCACCTAGCTAACCCTGCTGATAATTAGCTGATTTTTATCAGAAGAGTCAGCCTCCTTTGTGATGAATAAAAATCAGCCCTCTTCCCACAGACCAGTTTCCTTTGATTTCAACACCAGAATACAGTAGAGTCAACCTACTTCCGGGAGGTTGGAAAGAAATTTCTCCCCCTCCTCTCCATCTCAACAGTATTAAACTTGAAAGGGAAGATCCTAGACTTCATCTCCTGTCTGTTCTTCTGTTTCCATTTCCAGTCATAGATCATATGCTAGGATACCTGAGAATGGAGGTTCCCTACCCCAGACGTAGAAGCACATAGGGAATTGAGTCCTAGCAGGCATATGTGTGCCCACACATAGCCTGAGAGTGGACTTTCTACCTTGGGGATTATCTTGCAGGCAAGCTCGAGTTTGAGGTCCTGAGTTTGAGTGTTTGAGCACTGTATAAGCTAGTGCAAGATTTCCTCAAAATGCTTCTCGGAGAAGAAAGGAAAGGGAAGACTAGAGCTTAGCATGGGAGGACAGGAAATCTGGATGAACCTTGACAACCCCACACTGTTGCCATAAGTCATTTGCACCAGCCCTCTGTCTTCTGTGAATGGGTAGTGTTTGTTTAGCAGCCTCTCAAGTGGCTTTATCTTCAAGGGGAAGTCCAACAGGCTATTTGAGTGCTTTATATTTACGTAATTATTTGTGTGTATGTGTGTGTGTGAGAGAGAGAGAGAGAGAAAGAAAGAAAGAGGGGGAAAGAAAGGTACATGTTCCTGGGATTCCTTTTTGTCTTAGGTATTTTCTGTAGCTCATGAAATAAAGGTTATTCCGTGCCTGGCACATGTATTGTACCATGGGCGTTCAAGCAGGAGTTGGAGATGTGCATTTACAATGAAAGCTTAGGTTATGAACTATTGACCTTTGATCAGATTTACCTGGAGTAAAACTCTGGGGTTGTGTCATCTAGCCAAGAAGAAGAAAAGACAAGATGGAGTAGTGGATAGAGTACTAGACTTGGGAGCCCAGTCCTGCTTCAGACAGGAGCTATATACCCTGGACACGACTCAACCTGTCTGAGCCTTGGTTTCCACCTCTGTAAAATGAGTGTTGGGCATAGTGGCCTCTAAGGTCCCTTCCAACTCTGAATCTATGATCCTCTAGACTGTTGGGGTCAAAGTGTCCCAGGCTTGGACCTGGTCTGTGTGAGCACAGAGAACTTGAGGGGAAGGGAGGATGGGAAGGAGGAGGCAGCTCAGGAAACACACAAAGGAACTTGAGTTTTAGAGAGAAGTAACTTGCCCAAAGCCCAGTAAGGGGCAGAGCTTGAATATGCCATCAGTTACAGAAAACAATCTTTCCCCTATATTGTGTAACACCAGAAAGATTCCAAGGATTCTTTAGAATTTAGAATAAAATTCTTTAGAATCCTAGGGAAGGAATAGTTGGCTACATTCTGTAAATATTATGCAAAATCCTCTACTGGAATTTTAGATTTCACCTAATTGATGGCATTGCTTTCTGAAATTTAGGAGATTGGGCAATTGTAAATAGGTAATGGCTAACACAGTTGATGTTGTCAACTCTGGTAGCTAGGATACTTTACTAAAATTATTCAGTTTTTTGTTGTTGTGTTGTTTTGTTTGTTTTTTTAAGCCTGCATGCTTTCCCGAGGGTCATACTACTTTTGCACTTTCTATTTTGGCTCATTAGCATCAGGCAATAGTTAATTTGTGACTAATTTGCCTGTAGGTACATCTTCCTGTAGCTTAAGGTTTCAAATCTATTATTTCAAATTTGGTCAGGCAAAAGGCTGCCTCAATATTGATTGAAAGAATTAGGGATGTTTAGCCTGAAGAAAGGAAACTTTAGGGGAGAGACTTGGGAACTGTCTTCAGGTATTTGAAATGCTATCATGTGGAAGGATTAGACTTATTCTGGTTGGCCCCAGAGAGCAAAATTAGGAGTGACCAGTGGAAGATGACAGGGCACAGATTAAATCTTGACGTAAGGAAAAATCTATTAATAGAAATAACCTAAAGGGCAATAGACTGCTTCAGGGGAGTTAGGTTCTCCTCCAGAGGCTCTCAAGTTAAGTTTGAAAGACCACTTGTCACGGTTTTTGAATATATTATTTACCAGGTTTGTGTTGACTTCTAGCTGAAATTGTAATCCTGTGTTTATATCCACAATTTGGAAAAGATTTTGCTCAGATATCAAATACTGTTATCTAGCAGAGGGTTTTTCAAGTTATAGCGTCTATGGACACAGAGCATTTTAGCCTCCAAAGATGAAAGACCTAGATTCAGTATTCGTGTGACTTGGTGGTTGTTCAGTTATTTTTCAGTTGTGCCAGACTTTCCTTGATCCCATTTTGGGTTTTCTTGGTAAAGACCCTACAGTGGTTTGCCGTTTCCTTCTTCGGCTTATTTTACATTTGAGGAAACTGAGGCAAACACTAACCAGGGTCACATAGCAATTAGTGACTGAGGCTCGATTTTAACTCAGGAAGAGGAGTATTCCTAACTCCAGGCCCAGCACTCTTACCTACTTTGCCACTGAACTGCCCTGAGTGACTTGGGCTGGTGACTTCAATCACCCAATGGTAGCTTAAGTGAAGTAATGCCCTAGGCAACTCCCTAAAACAGGAGATTGCAAAATAATTGCCGACCTGCATGGGTAGAGAAAGTCTCACCAGATATTCCTTATGTTAATCAAGTCAAAAATCTATTGTAAAAACTATAAAGAAAAAAAATCTTCCCATAATTGAAAGCAAACTGTATTCCCTCAATAGGATGAAGTCAATATGTGATGGGAAAAGAACTGGTAGGAAATTTGATTCTAATCGTAGCTGCCACCAGCTGTGTCACCTTAAGCACTGAGCATCTTTGGGCTTCAACTATCCATAAAATAAGGGATCTCATATTCCTTCCTCTGATATTGGAGGGTTTTGTAATTCTATTTCTTTTTTTGCACTAACAAAATGTTTATCTCAGTTTTGCAGGGCATTTTTATTGAGGTCTTAGGAGCAAAAGATCTTGTTTTTTAGTTAATCAAATGTCGTGTATTTGTGCAAATAAGAATAAAGTATCTTGACTTGGAATTGTGTTGTAGAATTGCCCTAAAATGACTCTTTAAAGTTGGTGAAATCATAGCACATATTAGTCATCCTCTCTACCCTATTACATTTCAGTAGATATAGCATCACTTGCACAAACACTTCAAGCTACAGCTTAAGGATTTGAAAATTGAGGGAAAGTGATTAAATTGGCATTGAAGAACCCTCTTTGCCATCTGTCATGAAATAGTCCTTTCTTTCAAATCATTTTAAAGTTTACTTTCCTTAATGCTTTGGATAAGAGGCTGTTTGGGCTAGTCATTGGGAAAATGCCAGATTTGCTTCTGTTTAGTTAGCTATGTGTAGTATTTGTGTAAACAGTTAACATTAGATTTCACCAGATTAGAAAAAGCACCAAAAGTTCTTCATGTTGCCTGGCAATTGATAAGTGATTTCCCCTAAAAGATCATTGAAAGTTGTATTTACTGAAACATTGGGAGTGGGAGGAAAGGAGGTACATTTAAATTTGATAGGTTCCCAGTGTAGAATTACAGGGTTGTATGAAATTAAACCTTTTTAAAAATCAAATTTCTGTAAACCATTGCATGTGACATTTTCTAGATAAGATGTACATGTTAAGTGGGACATGGGGGAGATGTTCGCAGCCCAAATGCTTCACTGATTGATGAGTCACTGGTTACTTTAGTTCTTCAAAGATCTGTGAATTTATCATTGTAGGTATCCCCTCCACCAACACAGATGGCAATCCCTCTATGACTATGTCTTTGAGAGTTGCTATGAACAAAATTTTATCAACTTTTGGCCAACCTGGCTATGAACCTTTCCAAAACTTTGCTATACTTTTTTAAATTATTAAATTAGATTTTAACTTATTTTCATTTCTGCATTCTCTCTCTCTCTCTCTCTCTCTCTCTCTCTCTCTCTCTCTCTTTCTCTCTCTCTCTGTCTCTCTCTGTCTGTCTCTCTCTCTCTCTCTTTCTTCTCCCTCATTGAGAAAATAAGAAAAATAAAACCCATAAGCATGTATAGTCAAAACAAATTCCTGTATTGATCATGTCCAAAATTGCATGTATGTATATATGTATGTGTATATATATGCATGTACATATATGTATACATGTATACATACATAGTCAAGCAAAGCAGGTTTCCTGCATTGACCACCTCCAGAAATGCAGGTGTATATATAGATAGATAGATTCATACACGTAATATTCCTCAATCTGCACTATGAGTTTGTCACTTCTCTACCTGGAGGTAGATAGCATGTTGCGTCATGAGTCCTCTGGAATTGTGGTTGGTCATTGTGTTGATCAGAGTTCCTGAGTCTTTCAAAGTTGTCTTTATTATTGTTATATAAATTATTCTCCTGGTTCTGCTTATTTCACTTTGTATCAGTTCATACAAGTCTTTCCAGGTTTCTCTGAAACCATTCCTTTCATTATTTCTTACAGCATAATAGTATTCTATCACGTTCCTATAACATGTGTTCAGTAATTCCCCAGTTGATAAGCATCCCTCAGTTTCTAATTAACTTAACTGTGCTTTTCTTCTGATGACAGATATATAGTCTGTCACCAGGCTTATAGAGGAGTGATAACTTCAAAAGAAAAGTTTTATGTGATGTATAGTGTTATATTTATCTCAGATTCTTATTGATCTAACAAAATGAATCTGTTAAAGCGTGGTATATAGCCAAACTTATTGGATAATGGATTTTCAGATTTTTACCTTTGTTATTTAATGCAAATTTCAGGTAAGTAAATATTGTTGTCTAATAATTTACCCAGTTAAAGGGCCACATGATTATGTTAATCAGCTGAATAAAAAATGGCTCATAGGAACTTTTGTCTTTTCCTGAAAAAATTACACGTGAGTAAAATTTTGATAAATCATACTTTAAATGCAAAATTAATTGATTATGTAGGAAGAATGGAAATGGGCATTTATTAAATTATGTGTGCCAGACACTGTGCTAAGTGCTTTGCAAATATTGTCTCATTTTATCCTAACAACCCTTGGAGGTAGGTGCTATTTTATAGCTAAGGCAACTGAGACAAACAGAGGTTAAGTGACTTGTTCAGGGCCACACAGCTAGGAAGTATTTGAGGCTGGATTTGAACTCAGGACTTTCTGACTCTAGGCCCAGCTCTCTATCCATTGCACCACCTTGTTGTCATAAAGGAACTGCAGTAAAAAGGAAACTGAATGGTTAATCTGGAAAAGAATTAAAGGCCTGTCTTTAAATATCTGATATCCCCACCCCTTCAATTTATTTGTCAAAATACGTTTTATTGATGCCATTTGTTTTTTTATATCAGTCTTTTCCACTTTTTCCCTACTTTGCCACTATCATCCATGAGTATGCACACAGACACATGCACATAGGCATATTTCTCATGTAACACAAACAGTCAAGCATAACAGTATCTTCAGATATTTGAAGGACTGGCATCTAAAGGAGGTAGACCTTATTTTGTTTAATTGCTGTCAAACTAAAACAGCTAGATAGGACTTAACAAAAAAGGTCTATTTCTGCTCATTATCATGGAAGGACTGTTTTATAAGCTGATCAGCAGTGCAATGCAGTGTCCAGTAGCGTCATTCATTGAAAGTGTTTGAGCAAAGACTAGGGGTTAGCTATTCCTCAAATTTGTCTTACAAGGGATTCCTGCAGTGGGTGAAAGATTGCTTTTTAACCTCTAAGGCCCCTACCAGCTCAGATTCTCTTGCTTCTATGAATACATTTGTGATGAAAATAAAGGTATCCCTCATGTTAGACAAAAGGTACATTCCTTAAAAGATGTATGTAAATAAAATCATTTTAAATCAACTTAAGAAATCTTTTTTCTTTAATATGTTATCTTTTGTTTTCACACCAGCCACATTTGCAAGCCCCTCCCAGGTAACCATTTTTAAAATAGTAAAAAACAAAACAGTTCAGTAAAACTAGCCAATACCTTAAACAGTCTGATACTGTGTTCAGCGTTGCATTGTTTCACACCCACAATGGTACCCCATCTCTGTGCAGGAGAAAGGACGTAGGTTCAACCCTTCATATATCTCTTCTTTGAGGCCAAGTTTGATCATTGCAATTTCACAGCATTTACTTTACTTGTTCTTTCTATTTATGTTGTATTCACTATGTATGTTGTTTGTCTCTTTCTATTAACCTCATTTTGCATCAGTTCATGTAAGTTTTCTCATGCTTCTTTGCATTCATATTTGCTATTTTGTACCATATACTGATGTACCATCAATTTGTTTAACTTTTCTCCAGTTGATGGATACTTGACTTCTACTTCTTTGTTATTATAAGAAATACTGCTGTAAATGTTTTGACACATATGTATGACACATACATATATATTTCATTTTGTCATTAACCCCCTTGTGAAATATAGGCCTAGCAAGTAGAATCTTGATCAAAGGGTATGAGCATTTTGTCATTTTTTTTTTTTTGCATATTTCCAAATAGCTTTCCTGAATGGTTGAACTGATTCATGGGAGGGCTCTCTATTTTCAATTTAAGAAATTCATTTATTAAATGCCTTCTAAGGGCCAGACACTGTCCTAGATACTCAGTATACAAAGACCAAAAAAAATGCAATTGTTTTAAAATTCTGTCCAAGAACACAAAGGAAATTGGGAATTGTAAGATGGTTGAGGTTAGGAGAGACTGCATTGCAGGCTTTAGGAACAGTTTGTGCAAAAGTTCGGAGAAAGATTTCATGTGTGAAGAACAGTATGGAGGGGAGACCATCAAAGATGGCAGAAAAGGAGGAGCAGTAAAACCTAGGTGTCCCACAACTGCTGCAGTGAAGATTGAGGTAGAGCAGGAGACCTAGTAGTTACTGGGAAATCTAAAAACCGGATTTTTATTTTCAGCCCAGGTCAGTATGAGGAGGTAGCCAGGGTCCTGAGGATACTGCAGTAGGGCTAAGGCTCATGTAAAGCCTTGTAGTAGAGGGAGTAGACGGGGGCTCGCTGTTGTATGCCAAGGTAAGAAGTTATGGTTCCACTGTGGAGAAAGGAAGCTCACCTGCAGCTGTGTCCCTCTGACCCCAGAACAGGATCTTAGGTTTAAGTCCATAAATCCAGGCTAGTTCCTACAGCTGAGTAACCAGAGAAGGGAGCTCAGACCAAGAGCAAGCCGAAGGTTCTGTTACTCTGAACTATAGAACATTCCAGCTAGCTGCCGAGCTCAGACTTGCTCTACACCAGACCACTTAAGGAGCACTGAAAACTTGGCAATTTGCTGGCTTAAGTAAGACTCTCCTTAGATACTTGAATATACATTTTGGTACCTAGACAAAGCAGCAATAGGACACCAGAGAGTATGGATCAGGACCATCTATGTCTCCAGTATTTCTAAGCAAAGTGTGCAGAGCCTAGCCCCAACACAAAGTCTCAATTGAGGAATGGAAACACAAGCCAAGAATTGTATCATTAAATCATTATTATGGTGCCAAGGATGCTCAAAGTATAAACCCAGAGGAAGAGAGAGACTCTAAAAACATTCCTCTCCCATCTCTGTTCTTGACTTCCAGGACTCGAAACAATGCCGCTGACTCATCCTGAAACTTCCCATGGTATCTCCCCATCTATAGCCCCTATATACCCCCTTCCCTATTCCCTGTTTTTCAGCTCCCTTTTTGTATGTTGGCTTCCCCCATTAAAACAAACTTTTTATTTATTCCCTCCCACCTCTTTCCTTCCTTTCCCCTCTGCCTCCCTCTTTCCCTTTCTTAACATCTACAAGCAAAGCCTCAAAGAAAAACAGAGCTTGGATATAAGATCAACTAGAATCCCTGGAAGAAATTAAGCAAGATTTTGAAGACTACAAATGAAATGTGAGTTCTGGAGGAGAGACTTAGAGGGAGGATTAAAACTTAGTACTAAAGATACAAAACCTTACCATAATAACATACTGCCTGAAAGTGAGAATAGAACAGAAGTTATTGACTCCATGAAACAATAGGAAGTCTAAAGAAGTAGAAGAAAATATATTAAAATGATCTGGAAAACAGTTCAAAGAGATAATTTAAGATCCATTGGACAAACTGAAAATTATAACAATGACAACAACAAATGAAAACTGCTCAGATCTACTAGAACCAAAAAGTAAAGTGAAAATAAGAATTTACCTGTAATCTCCTGAAAGTCCAAAAGGAAAACTTTGAAGAACATCATAACCCAAATTCACTTTCCAGGTCAAAGAAAACATACTGCTAGCAGTCATTAAAAAAGAAGGAAAAAAAAAGTTCAAATACCAAGGAACCACGGTCAGGATTACACAAAATTTGGCGTCCACTATTGTAACTCAGAATTTTTGCCAAAAGGCAAATTAAATAAACTTACAACCAAGAATAATTTTCTGAGCAAAACTGATCTTACGGGGGGGGGGGGGGGGGGGGAGAAATGAACCTTTAATGGAATAGAGGACTTCTTAGCATTCCTGATGAAAAGAGCAAAGCCAAGCAGAAACATAAGCAAAGGAATCATACATAAACAAAACATGAAAAGGTAAATAAAAGTGTGAAATTAAAAACAAGTATCACATCTAAACCCTAATGCCATTAGAGGTCAGAGGGTTAAGACAGTGCTTGGTAGTGGTTATTTTTTAGTGATTTTAAAGGGGAAAAAAAGGTGGGGAAAATAGGAATATACTAGAGAAGAAATGGGGAGGAGTGATGGGAGGACTTACTGTCTCACATAATTGGGGTGCAAAGAGGTAAAAAGAGGAGGAAGTAGGTATTACTTGAATCTCACTTAAATCTGAACTAGTGAAAGGGTAGGGGAAGAGAATAAGCATTTGGTGCCAACTATGTGCGAAGGACTACTAAGTGCTTGGCAAATATCATATCCGATAATGAGATTATCTCATTTGATAGTTTGACAGATAATCTCACTTGAACTGGTCGAAGAAGGAAAAAGCACTTAGACACACATATGTAGAAAAACATTCAACTGAATAGGGAAAAGGGACAGCATAGTGAAGGTAAATTGTGGGCATTGTTCATAAGCAAAACACCAAACTTTGGAGGGTAAATTATGAAGAGGGATTTAAAAAGAAGAAAGAGTAAGATACATGATTTTGGCAGAGGAATAGAAGCAGATTGCACAGAGCATAGATGACTGGTGCTCTAAGTCAGGGGTGGGGAACTTGTAGCCTTGAGGCCACATGTGGCCCTCTAGGTCCTCAAGTGCAACTAAATAAAAGGGCTGCATTTGAGGACCTAGAGAGCCATATGTGGCCTCAAGGCTGCAGGTGCCCCATCCCTGCACTTCCTTATCTACACTGTTCTTGGTAAAGAAAAGAGGTGGGATAAGCAAAAAAAGGGGGGGGGGATTTTATACAAAAATAGGATGGAGAGGGGGTGGAACCAAGAAGGTGGCATAAAAGCAGGAAAACTCCCTGCACTCCTCCCATAACGACCTCAAATACCTATAAAAAATTACTCTAAACAAACTTTAGAGCTACAGAACTGACAAAGTGACAAAGAGAAGCAAACCTCCTGCTGAAGGCAGCCCAGCAGGTGTACAGGAAGAATCCATTGCAGCATGCTGGGAACAGAGCCCAGCCCCACGTGAGCCCACGGTTTTAGCCTCAGGGTAGCCGGGACCCGGGATCAGACTTCCAGAGAGTGGATCATTAGTACCTGTGGCCGTTTCCAGAATTATCAACCCATAAATGCCAAAGACAAAGTGAGAGTTCGGTGTGGACTTTAGGCAAAGGAGGTCCGGGAGTGCAGTCGGGCCTCTGCCTCTGGAGGGACAAGTGGCGAAGGTGTGTCAGTCACCACTGCATGGCTGCTTCAGAGCTCCTGGCCTGCAGATTGTAGGAGGACCAAGCCACCAGTTTGAGGGGTTAAGACTCTTGCTTTAACCTGCTTGGATCTGGATTGCTGTCTAGGGTGGAGGTCTTAGGGTATGTGACCAAGTGCCAGAGCAGATGGAGGCTTCAGAGAAGGTACCCAAATAATAGATAGCTCTGGCAGCTGCAAAAAAAACCCAGCGATTTGGGACAAAGCTCACCTCTCTGGAAGCAGAGTTCTACTGTGGCAAAAAGCTCAAAAGTCAAGTAATTGAGTGGCAACATGAGCAAGCAAAGGAAACAAAGCAAGCACAGCAGTCAAACCTTAGATTCCTTTTTTGGGGACAAAAAGGATCAAAGCATGGAATAGGAGGAAGACATCACAGTCAGAACTCCTATACCAAAAGCTTCCAAGAAAAATGTGAGCTGGTTACAGGTCATAGGTGAGCTTAAGAAGGGTTTTGAAAACCAAATAAGTGGAGGAAAAAAAAAAAAACAAAGAAGTGGAGGAAAAATTAGGGAGAGAAATGAGAATAATGCAAGAAAATCATGAAAAGAGACTCAACAACCTGACTGGAGAAAATAACACCTTAAAAAATAGACTAACTCAGGGGCGGCCAGGTAGCACAGCAAGTAAGAGCACCGGCTCCAGTGTTGAGAAGACCTGGAGATCAAATCCCGGGCTCAGATGCTTAGCACCCACCCAGAAACACCTGGCCGTGTAACCTTGAGCAAGTTACTTAACCCCAATTGCTTAAAAAAAAATAGACTAACTCAAATGGCAAAAGAGGCTCAAAAAGCCAATGAGGAGAAGAATGGCTTAAAGAGCCGAATTTGCCAGATGGAAAAAGAATCTCAAAAGCTCACTGAAGAGAATCATTCCTTCAGAATTAGTTTGGGGCAAATGGAAGCTAGTGACTATGAGAAATCAAGATGCTATTAAACAGATCCAAACAAATGAAAAAATAGAAGGCAATGTGAAATATCTCCTTAGGGTATGTGAAAAACCACTGACCTAGAAAATAGATCCAGGAGAGAGAATTTAAAAATTATTGGACTACCTGAAAGCCATGATCAAAAAAAAGAACCTAGAAATAATCCTTCAAGAAATTCTCAAGGAAAATTGCCCTGGTATTTTAGAATCAGAGGGCAAAATAGAGATTGAAAGAATCCACCGATCACCTCTTGAAAAAGATCCCCCCCAAAACTCCTAGGAATATTATAGTCAGGTTCCGGAGTTCCCAGATCAAGGAGAAAATATTACAAGCAGCCAAGAAGAAACAATTTGAATATTGTGGAGATACAATCAAGATAACACAGGATCTGGCAGCTTCTACATTGAGGGGTCAAAGGGCTTGAAATATGATATTCTGGAGGTCAAAGGAGCTAGGATTAAATCCAAGAATCACCTACCCAGCAAAACTGAGTATCATGTTTCAGGGGAAAAGGTGGTCATTCAATGAAATAGAGGACTTCCAAGTATTCTTGATGAAAAAAACAGAGTTGAATAGAAAATTTGACATTCAGATACAAGAAGCAAGAGAAGCATGAGAAGGTTAACAGGGAAGAGAAATCATAAGGAACTTATCAAAGTCGGGCTATTTACATTCCTACATGGAAAAATGATAATTGTAACTTATGAAACTTTTCTCAGTATGAGAATAGTTTAAGGGAATGTGAATGCGTGTGTGTATATGTATACATACATATGTATGTCTATATAGGAGAGTATATGGGCATATGAATACATATGTGAGTGTGTGTATATATGTGTACAAGTAGACAGAGGGCACAGGACCAATTGAATAGGAAGGGATAATAATTAAAAGGTGAAATTGAGAGTTGAGAGAGGAATATGATGGGAGGAGATGGGGAGAGACGGAATGGGGTAAATTATCTCCTATAGAAGAGGCAAGGGAAAACTTACAATGGAGGGGAAGAACAGGAAGGCAAAAGGGAATGGGTCAACCTTACTCTCCTTGAATTTGGCTTAGGGAGGGAATGACATACACACTAAATAGGGTATCTTGCCCTACAGGAGAGTTGGGGAGAAATGAATGAGAGGGGAGATGATGGAGGGGAGGGAAGTTAGAAGCACACACTTTTGAAAAGGGACAGGGTCAAAGTAGAGAATAGAACAAGTGGGGGTCGGGATAGGATGAAGGGAAATATAGTCAGTCTTTCACAATATATCCACTATGGAAGTGTTTTGCATAGTTACACATGTACAACCTATATTGAATTGCATATCTTCCCAGTAAAGGTGAGTGATGAGGAAAGAAGGGAAAGAATCTGGAATTCAAAATTTTAAAATTAAATGTTTAAAAAATGTATTATTATTTCTTTTTTACATGCAACTGGGAAATAAGATATACAGGCACTGAGGTGTAGAGATCCATCTTGCCCTACTGGAAAGTCGGAGGGGGAATGGGGGAGGATATAGGAGAGAGCAGATTGGGGGAGGGGTACACAGTGGGATCACTGTTTAAGGGCGATGGGTAGGGGAAAGATGTAGAAAATTTGTAACTCAAAATCTTGTGGAAACGAATGATGTAAACTAAAAATAAAAATAAAATCTAATTTAAAAAAAAAAGAGAAAAAATAGGATGGAGAAAAATACACAATTAGCAATAATAACTAAATATGAATGAGATTAATTTAGCCCCCAAATGGAAGAAGTTGGAACAGATTTTGCAACATGATCCAATAGTCTACTGATTAATAGAAGCAAATTTAAAACATAAATTTACACAATTAAAATAAGGGAATAGGGCAAAAATCTACTCTATTTCAGTGGAACTAATGACTGTTTTTGAGTCACGTCTGACTCTGTGACCACATTTGGGGTCTTCTTGGCAAAGATACTAGAGTGGTTTGCCATTTCCTTCTCCAACTCATTTTACAGATAAGGGAACTGAGATAAACAAGGTTAAATGACTTGTCTAGGGTCACACATCTAGTCTGGATGTCTGAGGATGGATTTGAACTCGAATCTTCCTGACCCCAGGTTCTCTATCCACTGTGCCACCTAGCTACCCTAATAAAGTAGGTAGCAGTCATATAATAAAGAGGCTAGCAGTATAATCTCAAGTAAGATGAGAGCAAAAAATTTTTATTAAAAAAGTCTTGATTAAGAAAGCTTAATAGTACCACACATAATGGATTACTAAAGTACTTAATATGTATGCATCAAATGCCATAATATCTAAATAAAGGAAAAGATCAAAGAGTTTCATGGAGAAAGAGTAAAACCATAAAAGTAGGGGATTTCCATCCTCTTTCAAAGACAATTTGACAACAAATGTTAAGAGCTTAAAGAGAATTTTAGAAAAGTTAGATAATGATGTATCTCTGGTGATTGAATAGGAATAGAAAAGATTATATATAATTCTTGAATTATATGACACATTTACAAAAATTGGTCACGTGTTAAGATATCAAACCTTGCAAATTCAGAAAACATCTTTCTGACTGACCATAAAATAAAAATTATAATTGATAAATTGCTATTGAAGAAAGGATTAAAAATTAGAAAATAAATAACAATCCTAAAT
Source organism: Petaurus breviceps papuanus (assembly GCF_028583685.1). NCBI lineage: Eukaryota > Metazoa > Chordata > Mammalia > Diprotodontia > Petauridae > Petaurus > Petaurus breviceps. Next base: position 5,333,911 of record NW_027186446.1, on the reverse strand, counting down.
AATGGTTGGATCAAGAAAGAACCAGAGAAACAATAGGCAATTTCATTAAAAACGATAACAATAACGATACATACCAAAATTTGTGGAATATGGACAAAGTAGTACTTAGGAGAAAATGTATGTCTCTAAATACTTTCATCAACAAAATAGAGAACAGATCAAAGAACTGAGCATGCAACTTAAAAAAAAATAAAAGAACCAACAAATTAAGAAATCCAAATTATATACCAAAATAGATGTTTTGTAAATAAAAGATTAACAAAATTGTAAGTTTAAAAAATCATTGAAATAAAATTAGGAGCTGTTTAAAAAAATAAAACAAGCAAACTGTTGACTAATTCAACCTTAAAAAGAAAGGGAAACCAAGGTATCAGTGTCAAAAATGAAAAAAAAATTACAACAAATGAAGAGATAAACAAAAATATTGGAAACTTTTGCCCAACTACATGCCAATGAAATCAACAATTTAAATAAAATGGATGGATGACAACAAATATAAAATTACCATACTGATACTAAAAAAACTAAACAACCAATTTCAGAAAAAAAATTGAAAAAGAAAATGGTGTGAGGGGAGGATAGGACTTACAAGTGATTGTGGATTTGCAAGTGAATTCTATCAGATATTCAAAGAATAAATATTTCCAATACTAAATAAACTCTTTGCAAAATAAGAAAAGAGAACTCCTACCAAATTCTTTCTGCATTATAAATATGGTCTGGATACCTAACTGCAGAGAGCCATAGCAGAAAAAGAAAATTATGAGACAATATTAATAATGAACATGTTCAAGAGTGTTTAAGTAAAATATTAGTAAAGAAAGTACAACAATATAGCAAAAATACTGTACACTACAACCAGATTGGATTTATACTAGCAATTTTGAATTGATTTAATATTAGAAAATTATAATCTTAATAGACTAAATAAGAAGAAAAATAATATTATTTTTGTTAATAGTTAACAGAGAAAACTTTTGACAAAATTCAGCACCCATTTCTATTTTTTTTAATTAAAGAGCATAGGAATAAATGAACCTTTACTTAAGCAGCAAGTATCAAAAAATAAGATCCAGGAATATATATATTATATATATATATGTATATGTATATAAGCCTTTCCAATAAAGTCAAAGGTAAAACAAAAATGACCATTATCAACAACATTATATGATACAGTACTAGAAATGGTAGCTATAGTAATAAGAAGGAAAAATCAAAGGAATAAGCATATGCAAAGAAAATAAAATTGTCACTTTTTATAAATTACATAATTGTGTGTTTAAAGAACCTTACAGAATCAACTAAAATTGATTGAAACAATAGCCATCAAAGTTGCAATATTCAAAATAAATCATTGGTAATATTCTATGTTACTAACAAAACCCAGCAGAAGATAATGGAAAGAGAAGTTCCATTGAAAATAACTCCAGATTACATGAAGTAGGAAACTAAGACTACTACCAACTAAGAAACATAAGAACGACATGGATACAATTATAAAACACTTTATAGAATAAAAGCATACCTATGGGTAATCGGAGAAATATTAATTGCTCATGGATATGCTGAACCAATATAATAAAATGTCAATAATACCTAAATTATTTTACTTATTCTGTATTATAGCAACCAAACTACCAAGATTATCTAATGGAACTAGGAAAAAAAATGAGGCTGAGATTTATCTAAAGGAAAAAAAAGGCCAAGAATTTCCAGGGAAATAATGGGAGAAAAAAAAGAGAAGGAAGGGGGCCTAACAGTCCTAGATCTCAAACCATACAACAAAACAATAATTTGAAGAAAAGAGTGCTGATTAAAAAATAGAGAAATTAATTAGTGGAACAGATGAGGTATACAACAGGGAATATAGATAGTGAATAAACCCAAAGACCTCAGCTATTGGGTTGTAAAATAAAAATTACTGGGAAAACCACAAAGCAGACTGAGAAAAATTAGATCCAAATACACTGTTAAGTTTCAAATGGATACGAGACTTAGATGTAAATGGTTATTTTATAAAATGTTTTTATTAAGGAAAGATCTCTTCCAAGACTTGCCACATCCTTCTTAAGATCAGTGATTGGCCACCTCCTCTGGAAAGGAAATATAAATCAGAACAGGTAGCTGGGGGCTCAGGTGCAAACTTTCTTTGTTAAGTCTCCAGCTGCCATGTGTAGATAAAATAAGTACTTGTTACCCCAGGAACAGAGGGCTGTGATGTAACCAATCTCTCTTTAAAGGTCACTGAGTCATCAATTCTTCCTGCACAGTGACCAAGGAGGGTATCACTTTATCAGTTCAAACTGCAAGAGTCACATATACAAGTCACATATACAGTGCTTAGTCATATATATGATCTTTGAAGTGGCCAAGGATTCATTATCCTCAGACATTACATGGCATATGTCTGGATTCAGGAAGGGCTGCTTTTTGCATCCTCTGACATAGTTCCTTTCTTCAAGGACCTAACAGGAAGGATACAGGACTAAACACAAATAATAATGGAAGGCAGAATGTGGAAAATGCAAAGATTTCTAGTGAATGTGCCCATGAAAAATTTAGTGGAAAAAGACATAATTTTCAATTGGAGGACCAGGGAAGTTTTCATGAATGAGTTGGGCTTTTACAGAAAGATAGAGATTTCACCTGGTTGAGATGGAGTTCCTTCCAAGAATGTCTAATAGCATGAGCAAAGCACAACAACAATAAATGTAAAAGGGAAATGGGAAGGTAGATTGGCATCAGACCACAGAGGGCTTTGAATGCTACAATCAAGCATTTATACTGTAATCCGAAGGTAATGAGAAGCCACTGATGCTTTCTGAGTTGGCAAGTGGCATCAGATAGAGTTCTCTGCAGCATTTTGAAGGGTGGGACTGATTGAAACAGTGAAAGCCTAGAGGCAGAGATACCAGGTAGGAAATTCTTAAAATACTGCAAGTAGGAGGTAATAGGGTCCTGAAGTACAGTGTGGTAATGGGAGTAAAAAGGAGGGAATAGATGTGAAAAAACATTATAGAGGTAAAATCCACAGGGCTTGGTAACTGATTGTATATTAAGGAAGAGAGAATAAAAAATGACTAAAGTTTCAAGCCTGGGAAAATGGTGATATTTCTTGGGAGTGTTTCAACCTGTTTCTTAGAAGAATTCCCTAGAGTTAAGTTTATAAAATTGTTATATTTTATTAATTATAAATTTCATTGTTTATTAATATTTTGTGGTGATGATAACATAGTAATATTTTATATTAAGTTATAGATTATTAATTATAGTTGAACTTAATAGCTTCAGAGCTAGATACAACCTTAGAGGTCATCTAAGAAAACACTCTCATTTTATAGGTGAGGAAACTGAGGTCCAGTGAGGCTAAGTAACTTTCCTAAGGTCACTCATGTAGTAATTGGCTGAGTTAAGATTCGAACCCAATTACCCTGACCTCAAATCCTGTACTTTTCCTATTATCTGACACAAAAAGTTCCCTGAAGATAAGAATTCTAAAAAAAGACTCCTTTCTATATCCTAATAGGAACATATTTAAAAACTGGATAAGGTGAAATTGCCTTCTATGAAATGAAGACTCTGTTTCTTTTAATAACTGTTTGCATTTAAACTCTTTTATAATGATAAATTCTTCAAAGAAAAAGGGAAACATGCGTGGACCCTCATACTCACGAAGTGTTGAACCACAATTAAGAGTGGAGCAGATGAGAACTAGCTCCAGCTTCCTATTCCTTATCCGACAGCCTTAAGTAAATGTTTAACATTTCAGACCAGTTGCTTTCTTGCTTTCCTCCATAAGCAGATGCATATCCCCTTGTTTTGACATGGATAATTGTTAAGCTTCCTCAGAATTCGTGTTCTTTAGTTGCAGACAAAGAGAATGTAAATTCTGCATTCTTTAGATGACTTGATCTATCACCTTTCATATTAGAACAGTTAAAAGGGTGAGAGATGGGCGTAAGTATAGAATGGCTTTCTTAATACTTTGATGCCAACTTGATACCGATATTATCTAGATAAAAGAAAAGTTGTTTTTGAGATGGAAACTTTTATTTTATTGCAAAGGTTTAGACATGCTTTCTGGACAGGTCTGCTTTTTAAAAAATTATTTTGATTATTTTTGGTATGTCCCTTGAGGCTTAATTGGGGAAAAATAATTGCCTGGTTTATCGTGGCATGCTCCATGAAGATTTATTGCAAGTGTGGTGCACAGTAGAGTTCATCCATCAGTGTGTCTATACATATATACATATGCACATGTATAAAGATAGATTATAAGTATATGCACACATACACACGCGTATACATATCAGCATGTGTATATGGGCAGGTATATATGTGTATGTATGTCTACATTTATGTACACATACATGTACAAGTTTACATATACACATAGATAAATGGATATTGTCTACACACATACATGTATGAATATACACATTTTTATTTGTTAGATATATGCTGCAAACAGGCAATAAGTGGACTAGATTGCCTTTGGGAAATTACAAAGCTGCTAAAATGTCCCCAAACTTCTCCCATTGCCTGATGGAGGTGCATGCCTTCAAATCATGGAACACCATAGTCTCCAAAGAATTAAAAATATGTATTCCAGAGCACAATGGAGAGATATATATTCGATGTGAACAGACTGCATCACCTACTAAAGAACTTCAAAGAAGAGGTAGAGGAAAAGATGTCATCAGGGAAATGTACAAACAAGATGTATTATTCACATGGTGGGAGATGGCATGTGGATGACCCAAATGCTCCTTGCAGTCTCAAGAGAAAGCAAGAAAAGTCCCCAGGATGTAAAGTGAATCCCCTTTGGTGAACTCATGAAAATATTTAAATAAGAGTCATACTGGTTGGGAATAAATGGATGGGTTACAATGAGCATCATTGGAAAGAACATGCAAACAGATGAGATCACAGAATCATTAAGTGTTTAAGGGACAGTTAAGTGGTTCAGTGGAAAATCAGCATGTCTCATCTTCCTGAGTTCAAATTATATACTAGCTGTGTGACCCTGGGCAAGTCACTTAACTCTGTTTGCCTTAGTTTCCTCATCTGTTAAATAAATCAGATAAGGAAATTACAAACCACTCCAGTGTCTTTGCCAAGAAAACCCTAAATGGGGTCATGAAGAGTCAGACACAATTGAAAAATGACTCAACAACAAATGGTGAACTATTCCCTGAGTCTTGATCTGGAAGTCCGGGAAACTGGATTTTAGAATCAGTTTTTGCCCCTAATTAGCAGAAAAGTCACTTGACCTCTCTGGGTCAGATTTGAACTCAAGTCTTCCTGAGGCCAATACCAGAGCTCTATCCACTATACCATTTAACCATCTGTGAAGAATAGCAAGTATGCCAGTATAGTTGGACCATGGTATACAGAATTTGCGGAGGGGAATATGTTAAAATGCTGGAAAGATAGAAGGGGGCTTAGTTGTAAAAAGCTTTAAGTGTCAAACGAAGGAATATATGTCTGATTCTAGATATGACAGGATATCATTGAAGTTTGTCTCATGGAGAGGTAACAGTCATACCTTCATTTTAGAAAAACCACTTTGTCAGCTGTAAAGGTGACAGGAGGATGGTGAAGGAGGTGAAGGAGGATGGATGTGAGTAAGGCCAGACCTGAGAGAGAGACTTCAATTAGAAGCCTATGGCAATGGTCTAGGAGAGAGGTAACAAGAACCTAATGGGAAAATTCCCTACCCAAGAGATATTGGAGAGGAAAAAATTACAACTGATTTGCTAGTCAGGTGAGAGAAGAAAGTGTCAAGGATGGCAATGAGATTGCAAAACTGGACAGATAGACAGAGGTGCCTTCGTCAGTAACGGGGAAGTTTGGAGGAGGGGTAGATTTGGGACAAAAATAAAATAAATTCTCTTTTGCCTTTGGCTTATTGAGTACAAGCAGACAGCAAACTAAGGCCAAGATAAAAACCTTGCTTTTACATCATTTCGTCCTTTCTTAAAAAGTAGATGCTATCATAGGGCCTCTGACACAATTGTAACTAATCAGCCCCACTTTCACAAAGGTGGAGTTGTGCATAAAAGCCTCAATGATGTTATTTTTAAAAGAATTAGAATCTGAGTGTAGAGTGAGCATCAAGACTTGCCCGTTTTTGTGCATTTTTGCCACGTGTTAAGACGCTATGGGAGCAGCATCACTCACACAAGCAGACAATTGAGCAAAAGCCACCAACTTGGGGCAAAGGGCTTAACAGAATCTTTCTGGGTGTTTTGCTTACGTTAACTTAATTCTGTACTTAAAGGACCATGAGCCAAATAATGCTGGACTTTGAGCTTTTTACTTGAGGGTAACTAAGGAGAGGTTGTCTTCTCTAGAAACTCACCACTTGATTTAAGCAGTTAGCCAGAGGTCTTTGAATTAGGGGTTAGGAGATAACTGCAAACAGTAGCCAAGAAAAACATGTTTTTCCTTTAAAAAGGTTAAGAATAGAATGCAGCCAAGATAACCTTGTTCTGAGAAACTGACTGGATCCCTTGCACCTCAACAGGGTACCTAATATTCACAGCAGAAGGAAGGAGCAGGACTAGGTCTTCTCTTCAAGTAGCAATAGGTTGTGAGATAGAAGAGGAATTAGATTTCTATGAAGTGGCCCCAGAAAATGGAAGTAGGATGAATTGGTTGAAATTCACAAGGTGTCAGATTTGGATTTGGTAGATCTTTCTCCAAGTAGAGTTGTTCAGTAATAGATAAGATAATGACCCTATTTTTGTAGGAGTGTTCTTTCAGAACTGAGATGTTATGGAAAGGAAGAATGGTATAGAACATTGAACTAAGAGTCAGAAAATCTGACTTTGATGTCTGACTCCAGTTACTAGCTAACTGACCTTAGGCAAGTTACTTAACCTCTACCTCAATCAATTCATCTGTAAAATGGGGGTGCTGATTTGCACTATCTACTTTATACAGCTATTGTAAAGGTAACTGAGATAAGCCTTCTTATAGAAGGCTTTGAATCAATACATAAATGTGAACTAGTATGTTTAAGATCGAGATTAGACTAGATGCTTTACATACATAATAATTTATTGAAATAAATTAAATTACCTCTGAGATCCCTTCCAATTCTAAGGAACTGTGAAATTCCATTTAAATCTTAGTCTAAATTCTCAGGTTGAGGAACACCTAAAAAAAAAGCAAATGAAGTGATACTTTTTCATATCGCTTGAATACATTCTGCTCTTCACCACGGTGAGGACAAGTTACCCTACCTTTTCGTTGAGAAAATGGAATAGAATTTCACTCAGTCTTCTGAGTTTCTTTCCAATATCCTCTCCTTTTAATTGTATTTAAGTTCTCTGTCAAGTTCTGTTCAGGGTTTCCTTCTCAACTGAGCACAAAAATGAAATAGAAAAACTTACTGAAGTCAAAATGAAAACCCTGGGAGTTTGGTGAGTTGTGTCCCTTAAATTGGGGGAAGGGGAACAGTGAAGAAGGGAAAGTTTTTAGAGTTGGAATATATCTACCTACTTCATTTCCTTGATTTTTATGGATGAGTAAACCGAGACCCAGAGATGCCCAGAATCACAAAGCTAATCTCTATGTGAAAATGATCATTTCTAATCTATGTATCCAACCATAACCTCACTCCCAACCTCTAGTCTCACATCTCCTGCCTATTAAACATCTCATCCTGGGCATCCCATAGAAATCTTAAACTCAACAGGTCCAAAGTTGAATTCGCTATCTTTCTCCAAAAACCCTCTCCTCTTCCTAACTACCCTATTGCTGTCTATGGCACTACCATTCATCCATCCTTGATTCCTCACTCTTATCACCAATATCTAATTTCTTCCCAAATCCTGTCCATTCTATCTTTGCAATGTCTCCAGTATATTCTTCCTTCATATCTCTGCAATTGCCACTAACTTGCTGCAGGCCCTCACCGCTTCATGACTGGACTGCTGTCACAGCCCTCCCCTTGGTCTCCTTGCTCCTTTCTTTCCCCACTCCAGTCCATCCTTCACCCAGCAAAGTGATCTTCCTAAAGTGCAGATCTGACCATGGCATTCTACCCTCTATTCAACAAACTCCAGCAATAACATATTACTTATTGATGTCAACTAGAAGGTCCTCTCTGGGGCTTTTAAAGCCCTTCATAACCTGACCTCTTCCTACCTTTCCAGTCCCTTTGCCCCTCATTCCTCTCCACATGCTCTGTGTGACAGTGGTCTCCTCTCTGTTTCTTGCCCAGCTCTGTCCACTTAAACCGTCAGTCCTCCATTCATGGAAGTCTTTCCTTCCTCATTTCCACCTCCTGGCCACCCTAACTTCCTTCAAATCTCAGCTAAAATACCACTTTTTGAAAGAAGCTTTTCCTCATTTCCCTTAACCCTACTGTCTTTCCTCTGCAATCAACTCCAATTGATCTTATATATGATGGGGCAGCTAAGTGGCAAAATAGATAAAGAACCAGTTCTGAAGTCAGGAAGAATTGAGTTCTAATCTGGCCTTAGTTGCTGTGTGACCCTGGGAAAGTCACTTAACATTGTTTGCCTCAGTTTCCTCATCTGGAAAATGAGCTTGAGAAGGAAGTAGCAGGGAGGCCAGGTGGCGCAGTGAGTAAGAGTGCCAGCCCTGGTGTCGGGAGACCTGGAATCGGTTCCAGCCTCAGATACTAGGCACCCACACAAAATAACTGGCCATATAACCTTGAGCAAGTTACTTAACCCCAATTGCTTAAAAAATAAAAAAGAGGGAAGTGGCAAACCACTCCAGTATCTCTGCCCAGACAACCCCAAATAGGGTCACAAAGAGTTGGACACAACTGAAATAACTGAACAAAATTGTTGTCATGTTGTCTTCTACCCCTGTGCCCTATTAGGTCATAAACTCCTTCAGACCAGGGATTATGTTTGCCTTTTTTTGTATACTCAGTACTTGGCACCTGGTACATTTGTTGTTGTTATTCAGTTATTTAGTTGTGTCTGATTCTTTGTGACTCTGTGTATCATAGCACACCAATACTCTCCATGGAGTTTTTGTGACAAAGGTGCTGGAGTGCCATTTCCTTCTTCATTGGATTAAGGTTAAATGACTTGCCCAAGGTCACACAGTAAGTACATGAGGCAAAAACTGAACTCAGGTCTTGCTGATTTCTGGTCTAGCACTCTATCCACCGAGCCTTCTAGCCTCCTCCTGACACATAGTAGGTGTTTAATAAATGCTTATTAAATTAACTTAAATTCTAAGGTCCATTCTAAGCTCTTATGATCATTTGAATCCTATGAGCCCAGTAACAGAGCCAGGGTTCCAGTATCATTTCTTTATTCTTTTTTTTTGTTTGTTTTGTTTTTTGGAGAGGGGAGGGCAGGGCAATTGGGGTTAGGTGACTTACCCAAGGCCACATGACTAGTAATTGTTAAGTGTCTGAGGCCATATTTGAACTCAGGTCCTCCTGACTACACCAGATTTTTTTTATAAGGTTTTAGGCATTCAATCAAAATTTTGATTTTTGGTACATAGCCAAAATATTCTTTAAAATCCAAGTTTCCAGATTTACTAAAATCTCACTGGTTATTGAAATAACTGTCGATGATTAAAAGCAATGGATCCCAGCTTAAGCATTTTAATCCTGATGCATTATTAGTCATAGAAATAGAGGGAAGGAAAGACTACAAAATAAATAAATGCCAGTGTAATCCTTAGTTTTTCTGTTGAAATTTATTACCACTCAGTGGTTAAGATAATGAATGAGAGGTAAAGAGCTTGATTTCCTAGGTCCAACTCTTTCAATACTTGATGCGTAGATGGTGGAACTCTAAATAGGTATTACATTGTTTTTCTCAAGTTGCAAATATCTATTCAAAATGTCAACTCATAAAAGAAACAAAACGAACACAGCTAAAAGTGGACACAGAAAAACAATACAGGTTTAGCGTGTCCAAGGACCAGCACCGTTCACTGTAGATTACACCTAGTCATTTATTTCCACATATTTCCTGTGAGATTTTTGCTTTGTTTACTGCTCCAAGCTGGGTAGCTAAGACAAGGATCTTTGCCCATAAATATCCATTTCTATAAACCTAAATGAGTTAGTTCCCATAGAATCAAGTATATCACGCTCAAAAAAATAGTAAATGGCCTCCCATAGACATCACATGGTTCATGAGGATTGTTATAAGAAAACCAGAATGTCATACAGCAATTAAAGAGCCTGATTGGATACGGAGAAGAATTTTTAATTGCACATAGGTAGCAATTTACTAGGGTAGATGTTACTTGTGACATGTGTCCCAAAGGTCAGAGTTCATACTTCTTTGGACATTAACCTAATCTTTAAAACTCCAAAAGTTACTCTTTTGAATCATTAAAATTTTTTTTACAAGGAGAGATTTTGACAATTAACCCAGTTAATAAAGGTCAAATTTCAATTTTTTCCCAATTTCTAGAGCATTTAACTTCTTCCCTTTTGAAAATGGAAGATATAGAATGATAAATAGTTATTAAGCAAGTAAAAGATGTAGTTCTACTGTCAGAATGATGATTATTAAACAGCTGATAATGAAAGAATAGAATTGCCATGCATCTTATGGGAAAGAAAGTGGATTATAGAGAAAAGAAATAGAAAAATTAAGCCCAAATAATGTGTGTAAATTAGTAGGATAATGTAGCTAGAGTCTCTTGTAAATTTTCTAACCATTCAATTATGTCTTCTCTCTCCTAAGATTTAATATACACATTTAAAAATAAGTGATTTTATTTGAACATATTTCCCTTGTTTGCAGCCTCTTACATTCCGTGGTTTGCAAACCATAATGCATAGAAGTAATAATAATAGCCAATGTTTACATAAATCCTTAAGGTTTGCAGAGTACTTTATGTACATTCTCATTCAATCCCAGCAAGGGTTAAGAGTTGGTAGGAAAACATTCTCTTAAAAATGATAATAATAATAACATTAATAAACCACAACAAAAACAGGCAATCAAGTCCCTGGGGGAGGAACAGAAAAAATAAAATAAGGTCTTAATTAAATAAAATATAGTCTTGCATTTAAATGCAAGATTTTGCAGGTCTAGTTGCTTTATGATTAGCATAGTATTAGTTGTTATGAAATAAAAATATACCTTATAAGAAGTATAAACACAATATACTTATTCTTTGATATAAAGATATTAAATGATTTTCATTTTAATGGAGAATTGTAATTTATCTTTATTTTTCACTATCTTTACATTGTGTAATTATGGACAAACTCCTTGGTATAGCAGACAGGGAACACACAAACAGTTTTTTTTTTTCATTTTTTTTGGAGGGACAAGGCAGGGCAATTGGGGTTAAGTGATTTGCCCAAGGTCACACAGCTAATAAATGTTAAGTGTCTGAGGTTGGATTTGAACTCAGGTCCTCCTGACTCCAGGGGTGATGCACTATTTACTGTGTCACCTAGCTGTCCCACACACAAATGGTACTTGAATGCAGTGAATGGAGTAGATAAGAAGACACGCTTACCAAGCATCTCTGCTGCCTAGTTGATTGCCAGCTAATCTGTCTGACACTATGCGGGCAACAAGGAGTCTCTGTTAGGCCCTCATACCTTTCTTGTGCCAGCCATCTTTGCTCTCTGCCTTTGCTATGTTCCTCCTTCTCTTTTCCCTGCCCTATGGCAGCAGATCGATTACTTCTTCTTACCACCTATCTATCACATTTTTCCCTTTCAGTAAATAATATTACCTAAGCCTTTTGATGTTTATCATTTAGGTATATTTGAGTAAAAAGGGGCAGCTGGGGAAGAGTAGAATCACTTCACAATATTTCCCATGAAAAGAAGTGAAATCGGTTTTTCCTTAAATGAATTTCTGCCTTATGTGCCATTTTTGTGGAATGGATTTTATCTATTAACAAAGGATGGATATACAAAAATGGTGTCAAATATAATGACTTTCTTGGACACTCTCCACTTCTTTTTTATTGTGATAAACTTGTTGCTTCTCCTTAGCCCCCAGAGAAGCCACTTAATTTAGGATTAATACAACTGCCAAAATTATTTTGTTTCCAGAAATCTTGGAGCCACACAAAATAGCTATTTTACTTTGCAGCTGAAAACACCATTATTATCAGAACTTTTTTTTTCTTGATATAAAATGCCTTAATCTAAGACTAGAAAAAGAGATAGATGGACTAGTCATATAATAAGAGGAAAAAACAAGCAAATAAAATAGATGAATGAACTAAATGCTGTACTAATATCCAGGAAATTTTAAATATCTATTATACACACAAGCATATTATATATATTATAATATATGTTATACAAAATATTATATGTTATATATGTATATTATATATGTTACACATAATATGCATATATATGTGTATGTATGTGTATACACACACAATGTGTCATGAACGTCTTTGGCTGTCTGGCAAACCCAGTGGATGGACTTCTTCTTAGGATAATTTTTTGTCTACATTCATAATTGGAGGAGATATTAATTTTTGTTTAGAGGTTAGTGAAAATTAAGACGTAACTTTTTTCCCTATCCAAGTTCACAGATCCCTTGAAATCTGTCCCTGAACCTCAGCTTAAAAACCTCTGCTATCAAGGGAAGACTCTAGCACATTCAGTAGATTTCCTATGAAGGATTTATGAAAGGATCGAAATAAAATTTGCATAAGATGAGGATGAGGAGGGATGGTTGACTTTTCAGTATGCATCATTGGAAGGGCAGCCAGATTAATAAGATCAACTGAAACATTGAAGCACACTGAAAGATATTCTGGAAGCAATTGGACAAATAAACTCAAAATCAACAAATAAATGATCATTCAATTTTTCTCTCACTCTGGTGGAAGTCCTTTTAACCCTAAGTGGTAAGAACTGAGCAACAGAAAGAAGGAAGCTGGGAAGCTGAGGGGCATGCCTAACATACAGATTGGGCAATCAGCTTTTGGATCATTAGAAGTTAACAAAGACTTGCATTTCACTGGTGATTTGGGAAATTCATGTGTCACTGATGTAATCATTTTTTATGACCTCTTGAATTCCCTTCTATGTGCATTATACTTGTAGAAAGTGCTCATTGTTCATGCTTTTCATCTAATAAAATGTCAAAAAAAATCTGTATTATACAAAACAGAAATTAAGAAGTGATGATTTCCTTTAAGGAAAGATTTCTAGAGAAATTCAAGTGAAATATCTCTGAAGTTCTATCTCATACCCATCACCTTGACAAAGATGACAAAAAAGGAAAAGAACAATTATTGGAGGGACTGGTGGAAAACAGGCTCACTACTGCACTGTGGGTGGAACTGTGAATTGGTCCAGCCATTCTGGAAAGCAATTTGGAACTATGCTCCAAAAGTCACTAAATTGAACATACCTTTTGATACAGTACTAACATTACTAGGTCTATAACCTCAAAGAGATCAAAGAAAAAGGGAAAAAAGACCCATATGCATAAAAATAATATTTGTAGCAGTCCTTTTGGTAATGGCAAAGAACTGGAAACCAAGGACCTATCAAATGGAAAATAACTGAGCAAATTATAGGAATATGATGGAATGCTAATGTGCCATAAGACATTACAAAAAGGATGATTTTATAGAAATCTGGAAAGACATATCCCCTGATACATAGGGAAGTGAGCAGAACCAGGAGAATGATTTACATAATAACACTATAATGGCAAACAACTTTGAAAGACTTAAGAACTCTCATCAACAAATTACTTATCAATTAAGTGAAGGAGGAAGTGAGAGAAAATTTGGAACTCAGAAGAAATTTTTTAAATGAATGCTAAAATTGTCTTTACATGTAATTGGGAAAAAAATTTAAAAAAATTTTTGAAAAGAACTCTGATCACTTAACTAATGTTTAATGCGAAGGTATTTGTAGAATCTATGTCAAATTGCATGCTGCCAATGGGGGGAAAGGCGGGTAGGAAAGGGAGGGGAAGAAAATTTGGAACTCAAGGGATAGTGGAATTGAATGTTGCAAACTAAAAGTAAATACATAAATTTTTTTATAAAGAAGTCTGATCAATGCAATATTCAACCATGATTTCAGAGACCTGATGGGTATATTACTCACCTCCTGAAAGAGAGGTGATGAATTTAATACAGAGAAAGAGTCATACATTTTTTTTTTTTAAGCAATCGGGGTTAAGTAACTTGCTCAAGGTTACACGGCCAGTTATTTCTGGGTGTGGTGCTGAGTATCAGAGCCCGGATTTGATCCAGGTCATCCCGACACTGGAGCCGGTGCTCTTACTCGCTGAGCCACCTGGCCACCCCAGAGTCATACATTTTTGTATGGTCAAAACAAGAATTTGTTTTGCCTATGTATATTTGTTACATGGGTTCTGCTTTAGTTTTTCTTTTTCCAGTGCGACAAGGCTGGTAAGGAGAGGAGGTGGACAGGAGGAAAAATAAATACTTACTAATTTAAATAAATTCAATTAAATTAAAAAGGAAGATTATCCACTTTACTAAGGATTTACAATAAGATATTTTTAACTTTTGAGCTTCTTTTGTTAATGAAATTAAAATGTAAGACGGTTCACAAAAAAATTAATATGCCCTCAACTTTTCAGGAATCCACATTGTGTAAAGTGACAGTCACTGATATAAAGACACTACCTTAAAAAAACAGGACAGAAGGACAACAGCATCTGCTTCTCCAGAAATAACACTGGAGGATACAACACCCTCTTAAACATTCATAAACTGGATGCTTTGAAGTTTTAAAAAGAAAACCAAAGAAAGTTCAAATCCCTTCATCTTAAATGTATGTATTTGAGACTAAAAGTGTCGCTTTGTGTTCTCTGCCTAGTAGGAGCAGTTCCTTGAAGTAAAGAACTAATGTTTCTTTTGACTTTGTCCCCAATGCCTTGCACATGGCAGGAATTTCATAGAAGTTTGTTAAACTGATTTGAATTCACTGAGATTTATTCGAAAAGATGGTATTATTATGAATGATTATTACTATTTTATTATTATATTAGATGGCATTATTTGCACTTAACCTTTTTCACATATATGTAATTCATCCACCAACTTCAGTACTGTAAACATTGCATCCTCATGGTTAATTGTATATTTACAAAGAGAGAGGTAGTTGTACGTAGATATAATGTGGATTATGGAAAGCCTGCAGATCCACTCCCTGCCTGCTTCCTGCCAACCACAGAGAATGCATTTAAGCATGTCCAAGGTGATGGACCCCCTGGTTTCTTTCTATAATATAATGAACCAGCCCTGAAAAGACTTGGCATTTGGGTATGATGTAGAAAATAGTAGTTAGGTTACTGAATCCTATTTTAAGTTATACCAATGTGGGCTTGTGATTCTTTCATATTTTAGTATTTTGTTTGTGAATAGGAAAGCTACTTGTTCCCTACCTGATTTACATTGTACGCTGAATACCTTTTTAGTCTTTTCTTTGGGAAAACCTAGATATAAGCCAACAACTTAAATCTGAAGCATTTTTTCCCTGAGGCACTGTGGTGGGAGAATGTGAGAAAAGAGAGCCCAACTCCACTGCTTCAGACAAATAGAGACTTGGGAAAGTTCTTTGCTTAAAAAGGTCGGGGTCTCCCACTGCATCCAGCGCCATCTCCACTTCTCCTGATCCATATCTTGCCACTAGACCCAGATAGTTCTGGTGGAGAAGGTGAGGCTGGTGTCTTTGCATAGCCGTTCCTCACTTAAATCCAATTCACTTGCAAGTCAAAACATCACCCTCCGGATACCATTGGTCCACAAAGGACAAGCAACAATCACAGCAGAGGCAACAGTCCTTAAGTACTGAACCTACTCAGGATCATGTGTGTTGGTGCCCAGCGTAGAGAGGTTTCAGCTAAAACTCCATCTTCTGCAAGAAGCCTTTCCCAGTCTCCCTGAAGCCTTAGGCTAAGGGAGCTTATGTTACATGCCTAGGACTACACAGGAGGTAAACATAAAAGGTGGGATTTTAACCTAGTTCCCCTGACTGAAGAAGCATCTCCTGTGTAGCTAGAGGAAGCTCTGGGTAGAGTACTGGAGTCTGGAACCTGAATTCAAATCCAGCCTCAGACATTTACTAGCTATGTGATCCTGGGCAACTTATTTAGCCTCTGTTTGCCTCAGTTTCCTCATCTGTAGAATGGGGATAATAATAGAACCCAGTTCCCAGGCTTATTTTGTGGATAAAGTGAGATATTTGTTAAGAACTTTGCAAGTTTTAAATACTAATTATTATTATTATTATTATTATTATTATTAGTGCTTTGCTGCACGTCTAAAAAGGTTCTTGTCCCATTATTTTATCACTAAATATTCAATAGCGGCATAATTTTGGGTAAGGCACTGAATCTTTCTAGGCCTCAGTTTCTTCCTCCGTATGTTTATCAAAAGAAGTAAATGGAAGTACTCATAGGCACACAGCTGGTAAAAGATGGAACTTAGAACTCAGGTCTTCTAACTCTCAGTTCAGGACTTTTCAACATTGTTGGTTAGGGATAAAATGTGAATGCCAGGCATATATTATTATTGCCATTAAAAAAAATGAACATTTAGGGGCAGCTAGGTGGCACAGTGAATAGAGCAACGGCCCTGGAATCAGGAGGACCTGAGTTCAAATCCAGCCTCAGGCACTTAACACAAAACTAGTCATATGATCTTGGTCAAGTCACTTAACCCCAATTGCCCTACCTTCCCCCCCTCAAAAAAAAAAAAAAAGCAAAAAAACGCAAGCATTTGTCACTGATTCTTATCGTACTTGAAAAATAAGTGAATGATGTCAAAGACAGAAAGAAGAGGTACACGACATTTGTTGGGAAGGCTGTAGAAGGATAGGTGTCTTAATGAACTGTTGATGAAACCATGAATTGATCCAGTCATTCTGGAAAAGTTTGGAACTCTGTCCAAAAAGTTACTTCATTTTCCCTTTTGCCCTAGCAATGCCATTACTAGGCATATACCCCAGAGGGGTCAAAGACTGAAGGAAAAGATCCCTATATACAAAAAAATTTTATAGCAGCATTTTTAACTGTAGAAGGGAATTGTAAACTGAGGGAATATCCATCAATTGGGAAGTGGCTGAACAAACTGTGGTGATGGAAGGTAAAGGAATATTTTTGTGCCTCGCGAAGGGTTAAAATGATGGATTCTGAGAAATCTAGGAAGATTTGTGTAATACAGAGACTATGCAATGGGGATCCAGGCCTTGAATTCGCCTTCCTGGGTGGGTTAAACAAAACATACTCAATATTCCATTGGCAGCTGATGATGATGTGTACTTCTCACCTCATGGTAGAGAGGTAACAGATAAGACATATAGAAAGAGGCATGCCTTTACAGATGCAGCAAATGTATTGGTTTGTTTGACTTATTGGTTACAAGGGAGGATGCTGGGGTTTATAGGTAATGGTAGTGATGGGAAGAAGGAAAGAAAGAAAGAAAGAAAGAAAGAAAGAAAGAAAGA
>NW_027186446.1:5295959-5316362 GCF_028583685.1 Petaurus breviceps papuanus | reverse complement strand
AGAGGGAGAAAGAGAGGGAGAAAGAAAGAGAAAAAAAGAAAGAACATGAATTAAACAAAAATATTCAGGAGAAAAAGGGAGATAAAAACTGTATTTGTTACTACTATGTTACATTTAATTATCTGCTTTAAAAAATGTTACACATACCAGAATTTCATAGTTTCACATATAATTTGCTTTTCTGTTTTTCTTTGTTCGTTGAAATTTTCATGTTCATTAAAAATTCTAGAAATAAGGAATTGACAATTATGAGATCATGGGACCTTTCTAGTTGATATATATGATTTAGTTGATGTGATCTATTTAATTTGGTGGCCTCATCTATGGAAAGCTTTTGGGAGACAACAATTGCATTGCCTGCAAGCCAGGATGTGACACGGTTGAAACAAACTTTGTTGCTTGTCATACTGGTCACACTTCCTCAGAAGTATAAGTGATAATAGCATAATGCAGAAAACATTTTAGTTCAACAAATAATAAGCGTTCACTACATGTAGGGTACTTTGTATGACCCTGGGGACATAAAGATGAAAAATATAATCCTTGCCCTCAAGGAGATTTCATCTTTAGAAGGTTGACTAGAAAAGGCTTTTTTTGTTTGTTTGATATTTTATTTGTTTATTCACCAGGCTTATGATTTCATTAATATAATGGACTCCTGGTGATGAATTCCTTCTGTCAAAGTGAGTGGTGCCTGCTCAGTGATGACAGAGCCCTCAGCACAAGGTCAAAAATTCAGAGATTTCTTGTCTGGGAATGTCTTGTGGGAGGTGGAGAGCTGTTATTGTGCTATGTGACTAGTACTTTTGCTTTGATGTGAATTCTGTTATTGTGCTCTATTTATTGATGCTAGTGATGACTCTGTTTCTTTTCTTTTTGGAGGAGGAAGGGATTTTTCCCCGGAGGGACCAATCACCTAATGATAGTCAGTGTGCAGGCCTACATCTGGTATGGCCTGATTTTGAACTATAGAATGATAGATCATAGAATATCAGAGCTGAAAGGGCTTGGAATCATAGTACATGGAATATCAGAGAGGGGAAGGGCCTTAGGATCCTAGAACATGGAATGTCAACACTAGATGGGACACGAGAGATCAAATCATCCATTTTTTTAATTTTACAGTTAGGAAACTGAAATTAGGAATTTGGAAACTGAAGTCCATAGAGGGCAATCACGTGCTTAAGGTCATATTTCTCGTAAATGGATCCACTCCTTTGAATTCAGCATCTCACTGAAAGCAACAGTTGAGCCCCACAGGTAGTGGGAACAGCACTGCATTTGGAGTCAGAGGAACTGGGCTCAAATCTGAGTCTGCCACTTACCTGCATGACCTTAGGCAAGTAAATGAACTTTTTTGGACCTTAGTTTCCTCATGTGTATCATATGACTTCTGAGATCTTTCCCATCTCTATAAGGAAGGGTTAAATGTGAGTGCTTTCTGGATATCATCAAGGAAAGGAATAAACATTTACATAGTGCCTACTATGTATAGGCACTATGATAAGTCCTTTACAAATATTATCTCATTTGATCCTTACAAGAAACCTACCTGGGATGTGTGTACAATTATTATCCCCATTTTACAGTTGAGAAAACTGAGGCAAATAAAAGTTAAGCGGCTTGTTCAGGGCCACAAACCTAGTAAGTGTCTGAGGCTGGATTTCAACTCAAGACTTCCTGACTCCAGGCCCAGTACTGCATCACTAGCTACTTCTGATTGTCATGGAAGTGAATATTCATAGAAACAAAGACTTAGAATTTTAGAGCTCTAACTGATCTTGGAGATCAATTAATCCAACAACCCCTTTATGTGAGAGAGAAGGGAACAGGCCCAGGGAAAGATTGTGGGATCATGGTTTTAGAACTTTAGAACCTTAAAGATCATTTTAATCCAATATATATTGGATTTTTGCAGGTGAACAATCTTTGGTCTAGAGAGGTCAAGGGGCTTCATGGTCACACAGCTATTGAGCGGCATGGCCAGGATTCACACCAAGATATCTTGACTCAACACAAATCACCAGCGTGACACAGAACATGAAAAGCTCATGTGACCTTAGACTGTGGCAAGAGAGGTATATTGTCCAAAATAAGAAAAGTGACCATCCTAATAGACTTTGAGCTAAGCAGATCACATCTGAAATCATAGAATGTGTGTTAAATTGAACTGACCTGAAGGAGACCTTAGTGATCACCCATGCCAACGGTTCTCAAAATGTGGTCCAAAGTTCCTTTCAGGGGGTCTATGAGGTCAAAACCACTTTCATAATAATACTGAAATGTTAATTGCCTATTAAAATAGTCCTCCCTTTTCCAACCACATATTGATGTGAGACCAGATTTTCCCTACCACTCTGTTCCCATATTTGAACAAATCTCTAAGAAAAAGTTCCCAGTCATGAGTTCTGATTAAAGACACGAGTGTCTCTAAAAGCTTTAATCTAAAGCTTTAAAGCTTGTGGGAATAAAAATAATAATAATCCCTTATATATATATATATATATATATTACCCTATAGTTTAAAATACCCTTCTATATCCACAATTTTATTTGCTCCTCACAATAACCACATGAGTTATGTATCATAGGTGTTATTACCAGCATTTTCCAGGTGAAGAAAGTGGTGAAATGACTTGACCAAATTCCCACAGCTACTGTAGGATGAAGCTGGAACTCTAATACAGATCTGCTAGGTCTATGTGTCTTCTACTACCTCAGCTGCCTCTCATAACTAATTTGGAGACCAGGTTTATTCAGGGCTTCTTACAGGGCTGTATGCTTGCTACACCAACATCAGAAATCCCAAGCTGAGTGAAATTGCTCACCTCTCTCTTTCTCCAAAACAATTTTTCACTGCTCATGTTCCACATGCAACTTTATTAGAATACCACCCCCAACACACACACCTACACACACTATATTCTATTGTATATTCTATATACTCTACCTCCATCTATTTATCTTGAAAAAGGAAATAGAGCATCTAAGAAAAACTTATTCATCATTATATTGAGTCTCAGAGTTTATTAATATAACTGAGTCCACGTGATGGAAATTTATAGTATGTGATGAAGATTTGGGAATCAGTTAAGGAGTCTGAACAAGCAGGAGGAAAATCAGTTTGAGGGAGGAAAAAAGAAAAATATAGAAAATTCAAACACAAGATCTTTGCATAATCAACTTAGGAGAGCAAACTTGGTATGAAAATTGAACTTTATATCACACTCATATAACCCGAGGTAGACTTATATGAGCCTCATTATATTAGACTCTTATATTAGACTTCTATGAGCCTCAATATCCTCATCTAGAAAATAAAGATAATAGTATTTACAAGTCAATAATTAACTAGTTTTTATTAAGCGTTATGTGCCAGACACTATACTAAGCTTTGGAGATATAAGAGAGGCAAAAGATGGTTCCTACCCTCAAGCAGTTTACATTCAGATGGGATAGAGTGTATAATTAACTAGGCACATACAAGATATGCTAGGAGTAGACGGAAGGTAATCTGAGAGGAGAAGTCACTAGTGGTTGGAGGGATTGGCAAAGGTCTCCTGTAAATGGGAAAATTTGAGCAGTGTCTTGAAAGAAGCAAAAGAAACTTTAAAGTAGAAGCAAAGGGACAGAGATTTCCAGGAATAGGGGATAGACAAGTACAAAGGCACAGAGATGTAGGTTTTGAGCAACAGCAAGTTGTCCAGGTTGACTGGATCATAGAGTTCATGAAGAAGAGTAAAATATAAAAAAGACTGGAAAGGTAGAAAGTGGCTAGATTGTGAAGAACTTTAAATGTCAGCATTTATATTGAATCTAAGAGGAAATGATGAGCATTGGTGATCATTGAACAAGGGGGTAACATGGTCAGACCTGCACTTTAGAAAAATCATCCTATTAATGGAGCAGAGGGCAGATGGAAGGGAGAGAAACTTGAGGGCCAGTTAGAAGGCTATGGCAATAGTCCAAGGAAAGAGTGATGAGGACCTGAACTAGGGTGGTGCCTGTGTGAATGGAAAGAAGGGGACATCCATGAAAGACATGAAGGCAGAAGCTATAGGATTTGTCACCTAATTGGACATAATAGCATTAGTGAGAAAGAGGAGCTAAGGATGAGACCAAGGTTGTGAGCCTGACTATGGGGATGGTGATTCCTTCAATGATAATGTGAAAATAAAGAAGATGGGGAAGGTTTAGGGGGAAAGATGATGAATTTTGTTTTGGACATTTTAAGTCTAAAAGGCTGATGGGCCATCTGGTTCAAGATGTCCAAGAAGGAATTGATCCATGGCTATAGCTTGGGGTTGGTGAGAGGACAGCATTTTGCAAACTTTAAAGTTCTATAAGAATATGAGTTATTATTATTACCTCATAGGAAGTTTAAAAGAAATAATGAATATAAATCATTTTGTAACTGCTAATTGCCATATAGATGTTGGCTCTTACTAATATTGAGGGCGTTAACATTTTGTCCGATAATTCTTTTTGTTATGCACAGCGCCTGGCTTAGCGCTAGGCACACATTAAATGTACAATTTGTACTTGTTGACTGACAGAGTAAAACTGGATGCCAATTTCATTTGTTTGAATATTCGTTGATCTTCCTAGAGGAAGGTGAGTCAGTAACAAATGTATTATCTGATAGTTACCCCATTCTGTCTTTAGCTAATGTTCTTGCTTCCTGTTGATTTGTTTGAATTCTTTCCAAATGTCTTAGCTTGCTATTGCCTCTGCAATGTGGAAAGTAACATTTTCATCAGTTATAGAAATATGTATTTGTAAAGTTGAATAGGGAAAGGAAGCTTCCTCTGAGGGGAAGGAGAAATATAAAATTTTCAAGAAAGAAGAGAATAATTGGGCATTGAATGTGAAGAGTTGAGTAAGAGTTGAGAACCAGGAATTGCTCATGATTCTTCTCAAGCAGCCTCACATTCTGTTCACTACTCCAGATGATAGAAGCTTCTATTTACCTGTTAACTTCATGTGAGGAAGGGTAGGAGAAGCAGATGTTAAAGGTATTCATTGAGTCTGGTTTCATGGCAGCAAAAAAATGAGCTGACTGACAGGGAGTAAAAAATGATTCTCAGAACCAAAGCTTGAAAAGAAAGAGCAGAGAGAGAAGAGATGGCATCCTTTTCCTGAAGGGAATAAACACCTCATCATTGAGTTTCAGAGACAAAGAAAATATTCACCCAAATGAGTTTGCTTAATGCAGAACCACCATCCAGCTGTATCCAGCAAGGTTAAGTAAGACATATTTACTGTGTCTGAGCACCTAAGTGCCTGGGAATGTGTGGAATCATTTGGTCCCATTTACATCTCCTTTTATGTGTCTCTCTACCTTCTGATTTGAATTAAAGATTTGTTTTCAATTGAATCTAGAGCTCAGGAAACTAAATGTCCATTTTGAGTCATTTTCTTCAACTTTGGAAATGGGTCCCACCATGACCTTTTTGCCATTTTCCCTTAGTGAGTTATGTAGAACATTAAATGATTAACTGAAGTGCTTAGGGTGATACAGCCAGTTTGTGTCAGATGCAGGACTTGATCAAGTCTTCCTAGTCTCTATCTACTATGCCATGAATATATAAGCTCTTTCATTAGTATGTAAGCTCCTTCAGGGCAGGGACAGTTTTTGTGTTTTTATGTTTCTTTGCATCCTCAGTGCTTAGTATTGTGCCTGGCAGTGCTCAATAAATATTTGTTAATTGATTGGTTGTAAATAATAGAATAAAAACTCCATAACCCCTTTAATTTTGTCCACAGTTATCATAATCAGAATGTTTCCTTTCTCATCCTGCTGGTTTTGTTGGTAATATATAGGAATGTTGCTGATTTGCGTGGATTTATTTTATATACTGAGGTTGCTGATGTTGTTGATTGTTTTGACTAGTATTTTAGTTGATTCTCTAAGTTTCTTTAAGTAAATCCCTGTGTCATCTGCAGTGAGTGATAATTTTGTTTCCTCTTTGCCTGTACTTATGTTTTCAATTTCTTTTTCTTGTCTTACTACTATTGCTAGAATTTCTAGTGCAATATTGAATAGTAATGGTGATAATAGACATCCTTACTTTACTCCTGATCTCATTGGAAAGGCTTCTAGCTTATATCCATTAGAGATAATGCTTGCTTTTGCTGTATAATATTTTAAGGAAGGCTCCATTTATTCCTACACTTTCTAACTTTTTTTAAATTTTAATTTAATTTTTTAATATTTTTAATATATTTTTTAAGCAAAAAATTGGGGTTAAGTAACTTGCTCAAGGTTACATGGCCAGTTATTTCTGGGTGTGGTGCTAAGTATCTGAGCCCAGATTCGATCCCAAGTCTCCAGACTGTGGGGCCGGCACTCTTACTCACTGAGCCACCTGGCCACCCCTGCTTTCTAACATTTTTTAAACAGGAATGAATATTTAATTTTTGTCAAAAACTTTTCTGCACCTATTGAGATAATTATATGATTTTTGTATTGTTATTAATATGATTTATTATATTTGTATATTTTCTTTTTAAAATATTTTTTAAATTTTTGCTTTTTGGAGGGGGAAGGCAGGGCAATTGGGGTTAAGTGATTTACCCAAGGTCACAAGGCTAGTAAGTGTTAAGTGTCAGAAACTGGATTTGAACTCAGGTCCTCCTGACTCCAGGACCAGTGCTCTATTCACTGAGCCACCTACCCACCCCTATATATTTTGTACCATTGTATGTTTGGTATGCATATTCATTCTTTGTCTATGGTACCTTTTAGCAAAATATAATTTTGGGGGTCAGAGCCAAGATGGAGGAGTAAAAACAGTAACTTGCTTGAGCCCCTGCTCCAACCACCTCCAATACCTGTAAAATATGACTTTAAACAAATTTTAGAGCTACAGAACCCACAAAGTGACAGAGAGAAACAGATCTCCCACTGAAGGTAGCCTGGCAGGCTGACAGGAAGGGTCTATCACACAGGGATGAGAGCTGAGTGCAATCCCATGTGAGCTGTGTGGGCCCAGATTCATAGTGGCACAGACCAGCCAGAGCAGACTTAAGGAGAGTGAATCAACAGCAACTGTGGTGTTTTCCAGACTTCTCAACCAATAAACACTAAACAGAAAGTAAAAGGTCAGTAGGGAACTCTGTTGGAACTGGATGGAGAAGAGCTCAATCCAGTCCCTGCCCTTGGGATGAGAGGTAGCATGAGGTGTGGTGGCTGCAGCTGCTGCTGTGAGGCCTAAAGATCATAGGGGGAACAACCAACCATTCAGAGGATCAGAGCTTTTGTTTTGACCTGCTTGGATCTGGGTCACAGAATTAAGTAGTGGTTCTGGGGTGAGAAACACCACTGTGCTAGAGCTTGTGGTGGCTGTGAAGAGGGCACCCTCCTCATAGCTCTGACAACTGTGAAAACCCCAGTAATTTGGGACACAGCTCTCTCCACTCTGGAAGCAGAGTTCTATTGTGGCAAAGAGCTCAAAAGTCAAGTAATTGGCTGTCAAGATAAGCAAGCAGAAGTGTGATCAGACCATAGAATCCTTTTTTGGGGACAAAAAGGATCAAAAAATGGAAGCAGAAGAAGACAATGAAGTCAAAACTCCTCCATCAAAAGCTTCCAAGAAAAATATGAACTGGTAACAGGCCATGGAGAAGTTCAAGAAGGATTTTGAAAATCAAGTAAGAGAAGTGGAGGAAAAATTGGGAAGAGAAATGAGAATGATGTAAAAAAATCATGAAAAGCAAGTCAACAGCCTGCTAAAGGAGACCCCAAAAATACTGAAGAAAATAATACCTTAAGAAATAGACTAACTCAAATGGCAAAAGAGGCCCAAAAAACCAATGAGAAGAATGCCTTAAAAAGTTGAATATACCAGATGGAAAAGGCATTTCAAAAACACACTGAAGAGAATAATTCCTTCAAAATTAGATTGGAGCAAATGGAAGCTAATAACTTTATGAGACATCAAGACACTATAAAACAGATCCAAACACATGAAAAAATAGAAGGCAATGTGAAATATCTCATTGGAAATAGCACTAACCTGCAAAATAGATCCAAGCGAGAGAATTTAAAAATTGTTGGACTACCTGAAAGCCATGATCAAAAAAGGAGCCTAGAAATCATCCTTCAAGAAATTCACAAGGAAAATTGCCCTGATATTCTAGAACCAGAGGGCAAAATAGAAATTGAAAGAATTCACCAATTGCCTCTTGAAAAAGATCCCCAAAAGGAAACTAGGAATATCATAGCCAAATTCCAGAGTTCTCAGGTCAAGGAGGAAATATTACAAGCTGTCAGGAAGAAACAATTTGAGTATTATGAAAACACAATCAGGATAACACAAGATCTAGCAGCTTCTACATTAAGGGATTGAAGGGCTTGGAATATGACATTCTGGAGGTCACAGGAGCTAGGATTAAAATCAAGAATCACCTACCCAGCAAAACTGAGTATAATGATTCAGGGGAAAGTATGGTCATTCAGTAAAATAGAGGACTTTCAAGTATTCTTGATGAAAAACCAGAGCTGAACAGAAAATTTAACTTTCAAATACAAGAAGCAAGAGAAGCATGTGAAGGTAAACAGGAAAAAGAAATCATAAGAAACTTATTAAAGCTGAACTATTTACATTCCTACATGGAAAAATGATAATTGTAACTCATGAGACTTTTCTCAGTATGAGGATAGTTGAAGGGAATATATATGTATACATACATATGTATGTATATAGGTATGTATAGGAGGGTGTATGTGTGTATAAATATATATGTGAGTGTGTGTATATGTGTGTACATGTATACATAGCAGAGGGCACAGGATCAGTTGAATAGGAAGGGATGATATCTAAAAAATGAGATCAAGAGGTGAGAGAGGAATATAATGGGAGAGGGAGAAAGGGAGAGATAGAATAGGGTAAATTATCTCATAAAAGAGGTAAGAGAGAATTGTTGCAATGGAGGGGAAGAGCAGGAAGGTGAAAGGGAATGCATCAACCTTACTTTCATCGAATTTGGCTTAAAGAGGGAATAACATATACTCAACTGGGTATCTTGACCTACAGGAAAGTGGGAGGGGGGAAGGGGATAAGAGGGCAGATGATAGAAGGAAGGGCAGATTGGGGAAGAGGGTAGTTAGAAGCACTCAGTTTTGAAAAAGGATAGGGTCAAAGTAGAAAATGGAATAAGTGGGGGGTTTGGATAGGATGGAGGGAAATATAGTTGGTCTTTCACAATGTGACTACTATGGAAACATTTTGCATAACTACACATGTGCAATCTATATTGAATTGCTTATCTTCCCAGTGGGGGTGGGTGAGGAGGGAAGAAGAGAAAGAATCTGGAACTCAAAGTTTTAAAAACAAATGTTTAAAAAAATTGTTTTTTTGCATACAACTGGGAAATGGGATATGCAGGCACTGGAGGATGGAAATCCATCTTGCCCTACTAGGAAGTTAGGTGGCGAATGGGAGAAGATATAAGAGAGAGCAGATTGGGGAAAAGGGTATTCAGTAGGCTCGCTATCTTGGGGTGGTGGATAGGGGAAAGATGGCGAGAAAATTTGTGGCTCAAGATCTTGTGGAGATGAATGTTGAAAACTAAAAATAAATAAATAAAAGATTAATTAAAAAATAATACAATAAAAATAAAGTAAAAATAATGTAATTTCTGCAGTTTAAATGGAGTTACAAAGCTAGATGAAGAGAGGAAGGACTTTGAGGCCTTCCAGTACTGTAGAAGCAAGGAGCTTTCTTTGGTCATGTTCCTTACTTATTGGCCAAACTCTTATAACAGTCTAAGATTATGCCTACTAATTCCACAAGTGCTATGGATATTTATGGGAAAGTGTAACACAATTTTCTGAGGAGAATGATTTGCAAAAATTATTTTTTACTCTTCCATTTTAATAAAAAAAACCATAATAAACAAAACATTGTTTAAAAAAAAAAACACAACAAATGGAGACACATTTCAGACACAACTGAAATGGCCAAACAACAAGCAAATTTCTTTGGTTATCTCTTTTATTTAGAGATTTTTGCTTTTGCTTTGTCTAAGATTATAATTGCTACCTGTGCCTTTTTTTATTTGAGATGAAGGGTAATAGACTCTGCTCTGCTCCTTGTTTTGACTCTATGGGTATTTTTCTGTTTCAAATGTGTTTCTTATGAACAACATATTTTGTTTTCTAATCCATTCTATCATCTTCTGTTTTACAAGTGATTTCATCATATCCAAATTCATAGTCATGATTGCTAACTCTCCATCCTGTTTTCTTACATTTAGCCTTCTTTTTTTCCTCTGCCCTGTCTTTAAGAGTTTGTTTTCATTCTGACTAATGCTCACCTTCACCCTCCCATCTAACCTCTTCATTTCCTTCTGTTTTCTTAACCTCTTTTCTTCCTATTTCCCAGGTGGGTAAGATATATTTCTTTTTTTGCTTTTTGGAGGGCATTTGAGGTTAAGTGACTTGCCCAAGGTCATATGGCTAGTTTTGGTGTTAAGTGATTTGAACTCAGGTCCTCCTGACTCCAGGGCCAGTGCTTTATTCACTGTGCCACCTAGCCACCCTGTAATATATATTTCTATACCCAACTGAGTATATATGTTTTCTTCTCTCCTTTAATCAGTACAGATGAGAGTAAGGTTTGTCATCCACTCCACACACATCCCTACCACTCCCTTCTTGCTGTATAAACTCTTCTCTGTGCATCATATTTATGTGAGATTGCTTTTCCTCTTTTCCCTCTTCCTCCCCTCCCTCTACTAGAGCATTCATCTTCACCCATCATTGTGTTTTTCTTTTGAGATCATCCAAACACAACACAATCAAGCTGAGGTCCTCTGTCTAATTAAATTTTCTCTATGACCCCTGATGGTGACAAAATTGTGAGAGGTTACATGTATCATCTCCCCCTATAAGAGTGTAAAGAATTAAATCTTGCTTAGTCCCTTATGTTTTCTCCCACATGTTTACCTTTTTTATGCTTTTCTTGATATATATATGTCAAATTTTCTACTTAGCTCTAGTCTTTTAATCAGGAATGCTTAGAAGTCCTCTATTCCATTAAAGATGAATTTCTCCCTTATGGATTATACTTAGCTGCATAGGTTACTTTTTTTTTTTTTACTAAATCCTTTGCCTTCTGTATTATCATCTTCCAAGCTCTCTGCTTCTGTAAAGTGTTTGCTGCTAAATCTTGTACATTTCTGATGTGACTCCTTAGTGAATTCATTTTTTCCCCCTAGCTGCTTGCAATATTTTTCCCTTAACATGAGAGCATTGAATTTTGACTATCATATTCCTGGGAATTTTGATTTTGGGTTTTTTTTCAGTGACCAGTAAATTATCTCAATTTTTTTGTCCTCTAGCTCCAATATATCTGGACAGTTCTTTTATTATTTCTTCAAATATTATATCCAGGTTCTTTTTTGATCCATGGACTTTAGATAATACAGTGATTCTTAAATCGCCGCTTTTTGGTCTGTTTTACAGGTCAGTTGTTTTTCCTATATTTCACATTGTTTTCTATTTTTTTAGTCTTTTGACTGTTTTATTATTTCTTGATGTCTCATGGAGTTATTGGCTTCCATTTTTCCAATTGTAATTTTCAAGGAATTATTTTATAATTTAGTAAGGTTTTGAATACTTTTTTTCAAGCTGATAATTCTCTTTTCATACTTTTTTTCCTAGCACTAGTCTCATTTGATTTTTAAAAAGTCTTTTTTTTTCTTTCTTGCTCTAACTTGCTCCTCTTGCTTTAAATCTTTTAAAATTTCTTGTTAGACTTGTGTCCATGCTTCTTTTTTTTTATTTGAAGCTTTGCTTGTGTATATTTGGAATCACTCTCTTTTTCTCTTTTTTTTTCTTGAGCTACCTTGTCATTGTAATTGCTCCTTGTGGATGGATTCTGTTTTTGTTTGTTCATTCTTCTAGTCACCCTTGACTGTGGACTTTATTTTGATACTGGGTTTTGCATACTTCTGGTGGGTATGTCTGACCAGTGTTTCTATCCTCTTATACCTTTCTGCTGCTTTCACAGCTCCAGCTAGGATCAGTGCCTCTCAAGTGGTGTGATGGTGGGGAGATCTTTTTGTTTCCCTTCTGGTCTGATTACTGTAAGTTCCTAACCCAGGTTGGTGTCTATTGGTTCCTTTCTTGTTGGAAACTTTAGTGGTCTGCTGCTTGACAGCCACTATTGACCCACTAGAAGGTTCTGTAAATTCAGGGTTTCTGAATTGTCTACTCCTTTTGTAGGATCAGAATCACACTGGTAACATTTGTTCACTAGAACTTGTTCCATGCTCAGTACACAGCTAAGGCAAATGCTTATAACTACTCCTCTCTACCCTGGATTCAGAGTTGGGTAGTGGGTGACAGAGCTGACAGATGGAGCCTGTTCCCATATCCACTGCTTGCTTAGGGATATTCTGGGAATCTCATTCTTTCCTGGTGCTTTCTTCCCTGCTTCCCAGTCTTAGTCCTCTCTCAGTCCCTGGAAGCTGGGATGCTTCATGCTATACTGTGCTCCTAGACAGACCCTATCTCCAGTGCCCATAGACCTCTCTGTGCATTTTCCTAAGTTGCCCTGGGCTGGAAAAATAACTCACTGTGACTTCTTGGCTTTCCTGATTAAAATTCAGTCTGGTGTGTTCTTTTGGTCAAATTGGTATGGGGGGGGGGCATGCTAGACTCTAATACTTCCTCTCTCTCCACCATCTACCTCCTCAATATATGTGCAAAAAGACTCTGTTTTTATTTCCACAGAGTGTTTTGAAGTTGCATTGATTTAATTCTTATGTGTGTCTTGGCAAGAAGACTCAAATATTTTATATATTCTGCAGTTATTTTTGAATGAAAATTCTCTGTCTCTTCCTGTTGGGTTTCAGTGGTAATATACTGAAAGACTCATGATTTATGTGGGTTTATTTGATATACTACTACTTTGTTGAAGTTAAGTGTCTCAATTAATTTTTAGTTTCCTTTCTAGGGCCCTTTAAGTACAGTATAATATCATTTGCAAAAAGTGATAATTTTGTTTCCTTTTTCCTATGCTTAGTTCCTTCAAATTCTTTTTCTTATCATTGCTATAGCTAGTATTTCTGAGACTTATTTTAAATAGCGAAGGTACATATTTACCTTTTCCTTGATCTCATTGCAAAGATCTCTAGTGTTTCTCCATTATAGATAATTCTAGCTATTGGTTTTAGATAGATGCTATGTATCATGTTAAGGAAAGCTGTACATATTCTTATACTTTTAATTTCATTTATTTAAATTGGTGTTATATTTTTATCAACAATCTTTTTATATCTATCAATACAATTGTGTGATTTTCAAATTGTTTTTGTTATTAATATGATCCATTTTGTTTGTAGTTTTCCTAATATTATGAACCAACTCTAAATTAGTAGTATAAATCCAAGTTGGCCATAGCATACAATCTTAATTTATTATTATAGCTTCTTTGTGCCCTCTTTTCCATTCCCACAGCTACCACTTGAGTTCAGGCCCTTGTGAACTCCTGTCTGTTATATTAGAATCACCTCCATTTTAATGTGGCATGTAGGGCCCCCTTTATTCAATATTTTTACTTATACAAATAGTCTGAGAATTTGGTGCCTTCTAGTCCCTCTGAAGTGATAACTCTTCATAATCCTAATTGGCACCTAATTAGTAAACCCTCCATTTTTTAAAGACTTCATTGTTAGAGCAGGATCAACTATAGATGATGTAAGAGACCTGTTGACAAATGCAGCACCATTCTCAGTAGATGCTGATTCTAGAAGACCATCATATTAAAGAAAAAATGAAAATCTATTTGCATTATCTCATCATATGGTACTTACACCACTCTCAGGAATCTGTAATCTTAGACTAATAGTTTTATTCATGAAGGGCAGCTTGTCACCCTGACAGCACTACTGCTCAGGGCTCAATATAGGAAAATCGAATGCTTCTCATGGGCATGTCCCTACTTGACCCATGAGCACCCTTTTCAGTATTAGTTAGGACATGCTAGTGAAGTAAGGCAGAAGTAGGGAACTGAAGTGGAGAGGCAAATGGAAGGCATCAGACAACCTGGCCTTAACCCCATATGCTACCCCAAAATCCAGAAAGCTTAGTGTGGTTGTACTTGAAGGAGCTAGATGGGTAATTTGATAGCATTGAGTCTGTGCAGAATGTCTATGTTCAGTTGATTACTAGCTTGCCTCAGGAATAGAAGCTTTTAGACTTGTCTGGGTGTGAAAAAGTCACTATAGATTGGTGGCCAAAGGTGTTGTAGATGAGAGGATGGACAATTATTGTACAGGCTCAAGTGGCCAGGTGAAGGACCCACACATAGGGGACTACCTGTCAACATTTGAGCCGAAAGTAGTTTCCTAAATACACACAGTTGGTTCCCTTCTTGTAAAATGAGAGGGTTTGGCTAAATAGCCTCTAAGACCTCTTTCAGCTTTAAATCTGTGATCCTACAATATAACCCATTGAGAGATTCAAGGCAAGGAGAGAAGTGAAGCTGCTCTCGTTAATTTGTCTTCCTTGAATGTGGCCACTGAGATAAATGAGGTTGTCCCTGACCACAGACAGTCTTTAGGAGTGTGCCTTCCATGTGTGTTCCTTGACCACATGTGTTCCCTATGTCCATCTTCCCCTGGTGGTAGTATAACTTGTGGGAGAACGATCCCTCTACGTGAATGGGGGGATCTTTGAGTGTCACTTTTTTTGCTATGCTGCTCTATTAAAATCTCTAGTTATGTGTATGTGCACATAAGAAGAGCGCCTGGGAGAGAGGTGTCTTCTCTCCATATACTCCCTTTCTGGCTAATCTCCTCAACTCCTTTCCTCAATTACCCTGTCTAGGCAGACGACTCTGATCTACATTTCCAACGTTCATCTCTCTCTTGAAGGTCAATCCTGCCTCACAAGCCGATGGCCGGACACCTCGACTTGAAAATTTCATAGCTCTCTAACACTTAAGTTAGGGATGGGATTTGCTCTCTTCCCCTTGAAACTCATCCTTCTTGACTCATGATGGAAACGGCTCTCACATCCAGAGAAAGAACTGATGGATTCTGAATGCAGATTGAAGCATACTATTTTCACTTTCTTCATTTAAAAATTTTTTTTCTTTTGGTCTATTTCTTCTTTCACAACATGATTAATATGAAAATATATTTTACATGATTGCACATATATAACCTATATAAAATTGCTTACCATTTTAGGGAGAGGAGAGGAGAAGTAGGAAGGGAGAAAAATTTGAAACAAAAATTTTTTCAAATGAATGTTAAAAATTGTCTTTACATGTAATTGGAAAAAATAAAATGCTATCAAACAAGAAGGAAACTCACCCTTTTTCCTAACTTTGGTCTTTAAAACAGTTCACAATCTGGCTCCAACCTATCTTTCTCAATTTCACATTCTTTCTTCTCACATACTCCACATTCCTGCTAAACTGGCTGGCTTCTGGGACTTTACACTGGTTGTCTCCCATGCTTGGAATGTTCTTTCTCTCCATCTTTATCTCTGGGAATCCCTTGATCCCTATAGACTCAGCTCAGATACCACTTCTTCCAAAAGGCCTTTCCTGATCTCCCAGTTATTAGCCCTCTCCCTTATCTTCTGAAATTAATTTGTTTTTTATTTATTTCTTTTTAGTGAATTAAATTAAGAAACAATATTTATTAACATGTTTTCCATATATTTTTCTGTGTACATGTTATTTCCCCTGAGCATCTCCTTAAGGTTAAGTATTGCATTTTTGTCTTTATATCCCTAGCATCTAGCATATGGCACATGGGAGATACTTAATTTACAAATGCTTATTCAATTGAATTGAATTAATCCTCCAGTTGGCTGATGAAATAAATACTTTAATAGGGGCTCATTGGCTATGATTTGAGGTAGGAGTAAACTCGCAGAGTGCCTTGGATATGGATTAACCTTATGGAATCCTACATGTAAAGGGGGCTTCTACAAATTGATATAGAGACTATTCTAATCAACCAGGCAGAAGTTAATGAGGGCCTAAAGTGGTAGCGGTGGTGGT
The DNA here is from genome assembly GCF_028583685.1 of Petaurus breviceps papuanus. Lineage (NCBI taxonomy): Eukaryota > Metazoa > Chordata > Mammalia > Diprotodontia > Petauridae > Petaurus > Petaurus breviceps. The sequence continues at coordinate 5,300,334 of NW_027186446.1, read as the reverse complement.
GTTGGGAAGTCATAAATGTGAATGATTTGCTATAGTATTAGTAGAACTGATAGGACTTAGTTGATAGAATATGGAAAGTGAGGGAAAAATAAAAAATGACTGAGGTTCGGATAAAATAGAAGGAAAGAGGTGTACTAGATGGCCACTGAGGGCCCTTCTAGCTCTCAAATTCCGTGACTAGGATCAGAAAACCCAAGTACCCATTTTTTCAGGAATGTCCCAATAAAAGTTGTCTTCAAATGAGATATTTGTAAAGCACTTAGCCCACTTAAGAAGATCCCCTAGGAGAGGAATAGGTGTCTTCTCTCTCTATAGTAAGTACTTAATAAATGCAGTCCCTACCTCTTCCCTCCTTGACAACACACAGTCTCAGAGACAAGCTCTGCCTGGGGGAGGTGGGAACCTCTATAGTTGAAAAGGAGCTGTTCAGAGTTGCACTTATTTGATTTGGGGTTGAGCTTAGCTGATACTTCTGTGATTGCTTCTTGAGATGGTCACTACAAGCTAGAGATAGCATCAGGCCTGGAGGTAGGAATTCTAGCTTGGTAGCTCTAGCTCTCCCCAGTAATTCTCTCAGTGAACTTGGGTAGATCACATGATCTCCATGGCAGGCCAGTCTTTTCCCCATCCCCCACACTATGTCACAGTCCTTCCTCCCAACTTTGTTCACATGGGTTCCCTGCCCTGGGATGCTCTTACCCTTCCTCCCACGTATCCAAATCTCGCCTTTCCTCAATCTCTATAGCAAGGGTCACCAATATATGGTATGATAGCAAGAGCATTGGATGTGGGAATTAGAAGACACAAATTCAGAATCCCAGAGTTGGAAGGGATACCCAGAGACCTTCTGCTCTCATTTTATGAATGAAGAATTTCAGGTCCATAAGGGTAAAGTACCATAGCTACATGTCACAGTGGATAGAACATTGGGCCTGGAGTCAGGAAGACCTAAATTCAAATATGGTCTCAGGAACTTGCTAGATGTGTTACCCTGGGCAAGTCACTTAACCCTGTTTGCCTCAGTTTTCTCAACTATAAAATTAGCTGGAAAAGGAAATGGTAAGTCAGTCCAGTATCTTTGCCAAGAAAACCCAAATTAGGTCATAAAGAGTCAGACTCAACTGAAACAACTGAACAAAAATAATAACAACAACAGTAAAACCATAGCTAATTAGCAGCTGAAGCAGGACCAGAACCCAGGAGTTGTGACTCTGTCACCAGTAGTCCTTCCATCATACCCTGGTGACTGGCCTGCTCCACTTTGCACTCCCCCTCAGAGATGGGTTATTCAGCTAGATTTGCCTTTGAAGTGCTTTAGTGGAGGAGTGAGAACAGGGAGTGAAAAGTGACAGGGGAGGGGGCGGAGGAGGGGCCAATCACTAGTTCTCTGTGATAAGGAAATCTCCCCAGGGACCCAAATGTCGAAATCTGGATTAAGCTATAGATGAAATCTACAGCATGAGTGTTTGCTGTGTGTGACTGGAGCTACTGATCCATCTGGGGTACATTCCAATTAGCTGATGTACCATCATGTCTTGTGCTTTCTCGTGCTGGGCTAGCAGGATGGCATGTGTTACTGCTGAGCCCTAATGTGTGTGCGGCCCACTGGCATGTGATCCCACAGGCCTGCACTCAGGAAGAACCAGGCAGGAAAGGCAAAGAGGAACGAATACGAAAGAGGTGGCAAGGGGAAAGGCTCCCACTCTCGCATCTCAATCTGGCCCCACACAGCGAGGGGAGAAGGTGCTTAATAATGGATTATTGAATCATTGAATTGTAATGTCTAATGTCCCTTCCATTTTGACATCCTCCTAGAGCTGAAAGCTCCCCTCCCTAAACCACCTCCTCCCTCCTTACTCCACTGCTTGAGCCCCAGCTATTAAAGAAAAGAAAGTAAGATGAATTATGATGGAGTGAAAAGAACACTGGCTTAGTCCAAGGATCCAGGTTCAAATCCTGTCTCTGATGCTTACTATCTTTGTATCCCAGAGAAAGTCATTTAAACTCTCTAGGCCTCAGTTTCCTCATCTGTAAAGTGAGGGCTTAAACTAAACGACCTCTGAAGTCCCTTCCAGTTCTAGGCAGCTAGGCGGTACAGTGACTAGAGCACCATACCTGGAGTCAGGAAGCACAAAGCAGGCCCTGGACACTAGATCTGTGACCTCTCTCAAATCATTTAGCCACTGCCTGCTTCAGTTTCCTCAACTGAGGAACCAGGCAGACAGAAGTTAAGTGACTTGCCCAGGGTCACACAGTTAGTAAGTGTCGAGGCTAGATTTGAACTTGGGTTTTCTTGACTCCAGGCCCTGTGCTCTATCTATTCAACTGAGGAAAATGGGGATAATAACAGCATCTACCTCACAGGTTATTGTAAGGATCAAATGAGACAATATTTAGCACATTTAGCACAATGCCTGGCATATAGTAGGGGCTTAGTAAATGCTTACTCCCTTCCCTTATTCCTGGTGTGTGCACCTGCATGCACACCACACACACACATACACACACTCACACATACATGCACACTCACACATACATACACACACTAACACACACACACACTTTCACACACATACACACACGCATACATGCTTGGATCCATAGCTATCATAGGTCTTGCTAGAAACGATATTATAGTTTGTTTTTTTCCCCTTTGAGTTGCCATTACAGGTAAAAATACAAGAACCTTTGCAAAGGTGCCTGTCCAAACTTATATGGGATTGAAGTGAGGGGACCGGTGAGAGCAGGATTGCAGGAGTAGTCTGGGGCCTTCTGTAATGTAATACCAAGCAAAGGCAACTTCCCAGGTTCAAAATACCAGCATAGGTGCTCTCTATTTTATTCAGTGACAAACCAAGAACAGAGAAGATCAAAACATGACATCATTGAAAATACAGCATTTACTAAGTGTGATTAAATAATCTCCAAGTACTACCCCACCCCAGGATCTTCCAATCATTCAATCAATTACAAAGTCCCTGTTCTAAATACTACTCCACCCCTAGGCTATACCTTAATTAAGTCCACCACAAAACCCCTATTCTCAAATGGAGATTAGTTTCCAAACATAGGTAAAGTACCTTCATTTGTCAATCACAGAGCACAATAAGGTCAAAAGTTCCCCACCTCCTGGATCACAATTGAATCTACCCCAGAGTTACATCAAGTTTAAACACAGCACTTAATACCCAAATGGAGGTCTTTTCTTCATCTTGACAGGAGGAAAGTTCTCAGCAATCTTAGTTCCTGGAGAGACAAGGCTTAGCAAGGCCATAAGATACATTGCCAGTCCCTTCATGAATTTATCCTCTGTCTGTAGAACAGCCCTAGAACCCCTGAACACATTAGCAAAGCCCTCTCCCAGGATTTCTGTAAACATACAACAAGAAAATCCTTCTTCAGGGCTTCTGAACCAACAGAAAGGCTCCCAGACCCCTGCAACCACAGTACTGTCCCTCACCAGTGGACAGTATTCACTCTGTCTGCAGGACAGTCTCCAGACCCCTGCAACAACAGTACTGTCCCTCACCAGTGGACAGTATTCACTCTCTGTCTGCAGGACAGTCGCAGGCCTTCTTAGCGAACAGCCAGGTTCCAGGACTTCTTCAACAAAAGGACAGTCTTTCACCAGTGGACAAATCTGGCAAAATAACATCAAAACAGACAGACAAAGTACCAGCAAAACAGCCATGTCTCCTCAGTCCTTGGCAGCTCAGGGGGGCAGGTCTCAAAAGTCCAGGGCAATTCAAAGCGGCCACCAGCAATTCTCTTAGTCTCTCCACGAAGTGCTGCTACCAAAAAAGATCTTCCGCCTCTCTCTAGTGTCTCTCCAAATCTACATCACCAGCTCCTCCCAGTTCAGGACTTTCTTTTCACATCAACAAGCCCATCCCACAGGTGGGATTAACAAACTCTGGGTTTTAACACAATCAATTTGAAAACCAAGCCAATACAGGGGAATCTTTAATTGCCATTACTATCACACCTTCAGAAAGCTTCTTGGTGGCAGCCAAGGACCCACAAGTCTCAATTGTTTCCATAACCCACAGTAGTTGTAGGGAGTGGATCTTTGTGTTCTTAATTTGCATAATGTGCCCCAGTGCCTTATGGGAAGAAGTTACAGACCAAATAAATGGGTCTGACAGCCCTGAAAGAGGGGAGATATGGCTCCTCCATAGAAGAACATCTTGTCTTTTTCTCCAGCAGTTGTAAAAAATGCACCAACTCATTATGAGCTCAGAATCTATAATCTATTCCCAATTAGGAGATGGAATGAGTTCTTTTCTATAGTTTATTCTCTTGGCTTGCTAAATTGAACTTTCCTTTTCTGATCTTACTGCTTTGTTCACCTTTGACCTCCCCTCTGATCTGTACT
>NW_027186446.1:5287546-5295949 GCF_028583685.1 Petaurus breviceps papuanus | reverse complement strand
CCCATTTTACAGATAAGAAAGCAGTTTCAGAGAGATAAAATGATTTACACTTGCAGTTTGAGATGTCAATGGGACTGCTATTAAATGCGGAGGCCAGCTTTTGAATCCTCCTCTCTTGTCTGTAAGGGCAACACTCCTGCTACAATCTGCTGCCTCTTATTTATCAAGAAGAGTTCAATTTCTGACCTGTAGTAGTAGCTGTCAATCAGCCCCTCCAATATCTGTAATAGGACGCCTTTCCAGGAGCAGATTTGAGCCCATCCAGTTAGGCCATACAGAGCCCTTGATGTCTCAAATACCCTGGACAAGATCTTGCTGCTACAGTTAACTTCTCAAGTTCTGGGTTCTCTTGGAAAATGACAGGGAGCATAAGATAAAAGACTTAGAGCTGGAAAAACCTTAGGGATCCTCTAATCCAACCTCCTCATTTTAACTCTATGAAAATGAGGCCACAGACAGGTCTCAATCAATAAGAATATAGTGAGGACTTACCACCTGCCAGGCACAATGATGGGTAGAGACTAGTACACAAAGACAAAGGTGAATTAGTGTATTCCTTCAAGGAGTAGATTGGGGATTCTGGCTTCCCCCTTGCAATAGGAGAATGAGAGAGTCTTTGCCTAGCTAGAAAAGGGGAGGGGGAATGGAGAACTGAAAGAAGGTTTGGGGGAGAATTCATTGTGACACTCCATTATTCTCTCAGGTGCATAGATGGGTGACCTAGGGCAGAAGGAGTGAGAGAAAGGATCCTTCTCTTTCTTGTGTGATGCACCATCCCACAGCCCTGATGGCTATTGGATTTAGCAACATAGAAATTATTGATGATCTTGGAAAAAGTGGTTTCAATTGAATGTTGGGTTGGAAATCAGTTTGAAGGGTTGAGAAGGGCAAGAATCTAACAAAGTAGAGGAAAAGAGTGAAAAGAGATTTTTCTGGAAGTTTGGCTACAGAGCGGGGACAGGCGGAGAAAGAGGAAGGGAACAAGCATTTGTTAAGCACCTACTATTTCAAGGAGGCGGTTAAATGACTCAGTGGTTAAAGTGCCGAGCCTAGAGTCAGGAAGACCTGAGTTCAAATCCAGCCTCAGACACTTACTAGCTGTGTGACCCTGGGCAAGTTTCTTAACCTCTGTTTGCCTCAATCCATTAGAGAAGAAATAACAAAAACACTCCAGTATCTTTGCCAAGAAAACCCAAGGACAGTATGATCTTTGGGGCCACAAATATTTGGACATGATTGATCCACAACAACAAAATGTGTCATGCACTATGGTAAGCACTTTACAAATATCTCATTTGATCTTCACAACAATCCTAGGTAGAAGGTGCTATCATAATCCCAATTTTACAATTGAGGAAACTGAAACAGACAGAAAGTTAAAATACATGCCCAATGTCACATAGCTAGAAATTGTCAGAGGCAAGATTTGAACTCAGGACTTCCTGACTTCTGGCCCAGAGCTCTATCCACTGGCTAGGAAGAGAGATATAAAAAGATAGCTCAAGGGATGTTACGGTCAAGTGAAGTTGACTTTTGTTTTGTTTTGTTTTTTGGAGGGGGGAAGGTAGGGCAATTGGGGTTAAGTGACTTGCCCAGGGTCACTCCGCTAGTTTTGTGTTAAGTGTCTGAGGTCGGATCTGAACTTAGGTCCTCCTGACTCCAGGGCTGGTGCTCTAATCACTGTGCCACCTAGCCACCCCTCAAATGAAGTTTTTTTTAAAGTTTTTTTTTTTTTAAGAATGGGAGAGATCTAGGCATATTTATAGGCAACAAAGAGAGAATTAATGTATACAGTGAAATTAAAAATCAGGGAGAAAGGAGATAGTCAAAAGGGCAACTTCTGGCAGCAAAAGGAGGGCATGGGATTAAGGGCACCCATGCGGGGGTTGAAATTGGCAAAGAGAAGGGCACCCATTCTCTAAGAGAGGAGAAAAGGAAGAGAAGATAGAAGTGGGAGTGTGGAGTTTATTTGAAGACAGAATGGTGAGGAAGAGGAGCTAACAATGGGTGGCCTCAGCTTTTTCAGTGACATATAAGGTGCAGTCCTTTGCAGAGAGGAGGAAGGTGGTAGTATAGGGAGTTTAAGAAGGGAAGGAAAGATTAGGTATAATCATTCTTAAAACAAGGGTGTGTAATAGAGATTCAACTAGGGGGAAGGACTGGCATACAGTAGTGAGGACCTAGTTGAAATTGTAGAGCATGAATTTGTGGATGATCCAGTCAGTATGGTTGCTGGTGACTTCCAGTAGCATTCGATCAAGGGCAATGAAGGCAGGAAGAGCATGAAAGTAATCAACCTAGGGAAAGGAGTGAGTGTTGCTAGGACTATGAGACAAGAGGCTCCAGCGTAGAAGACAGTGAAAAGCTGGATTGGTTAGCTAAAAGATCAGTGTTTTTAAGTAGAAAAAAGTGAGACGAGAGCAGGAGTGAAGACCTAGAAAGTGAGAGAAGGGTGGAGGGACTAGAGGTTGTGGTGAGGATGGAAAAGGGATCTAGACGTGAGGCAGAAGAACAGAATTGCAGGGTGCTAGATGGTGGAAGGAAGTAAAATACTTGTAGGCAGAGATCCAGGATGTACTCATCCCTTGGGTGACTGAGATGGAATGAAGGTGTGGATCACAAGCATTGTGGAGACTGATTAATTGGGAAGGAAAGGTATTTGAGGGGACAGTGATGTATAAGTTAATGTTCCTAAGGATAAGGACAGGATTTGGTTTGGAGAAACAGACTGTCAGTCAGGTATGGAGCTCCTTGAGAAAAGAGGGAGAATTGCCCAAGGGCTAGTAGAGAACAGTCACCAGAATCAAGATAAGGTGATATATTTGGAGAGAGTGTTGTAAAGGGGGGCCTGGGAGTGGCATGGAGGAATAGCAAGCAGACTCTCCCCTCTCCAGGCCCAGTGTGCCTTGTGGCATGCCATTAGGAAGGTCTAGGACTGGAGAGTGGGTGGCCAGTTTTCCAGTGGCATTGAGGGAGAGGCAGGTCTCCATGACTGCAAAGAGAGGGGAAGAGCAGAGGAGGAGATCTAATATGAAGGGTGGTTTGTTTAAAATAGAGTGAGGGACCCTAGGGCATAATGCAAGGGGAGGGTAGAGTTGGATAGGACTGACATGGATGGGAATGAGGAAGTGGGACAATGAAAGAAAGTTTAAATTGAGGCAATGACTCACAAACACAGAGATTAGGAGAGGAGTCACCGAATATTAGTTTGCTATGCCTTTTCCAACAGCAGTGATATGGTTGATTTAATTATTATGCCCTGAACAGGAGGTAGAAGGCTGTGAAGGTAGGGGTGGAATATATACACAGTAACTGGACCAAGGACAACACCCATGCTAGCTAGATTCTGGTGTTCTGGTGGAATGATTAGATGCAATGACTCTCAGTCCCAGGGCAAGTCCCAAAGCTAAGAGGATTAATCCCCTCCTGGGGTAGATTCTCTTGAGGCCTGGAGGGTGATGAGAGGTCATCAGCAGCAAGACAAATGACAAAAACCTGAGTCCACATAACTACCAAGTAGAAGAGTGAGGATTTAAGGCAAGGTCTTCTTAGTCTGGGGTGGCTAGGTGATTCAGTGGATAGAGCACTGGGCTTGGAATCAGGAAGACTTGTCTTCCCGAGTTCAAACCTGACCTCAGCCACGCACTAGCTGTATGACCCTGGGCAAGTCACTTAACCCCCTTTGCCTCAATTTCCTCATTTATAAAATAAACTGGAGAAGGAAATGGCAAAGCACTCCAGAATCTTTGCTAAGGGGTCTGACCTCAAATGGGGTCTTGAAGAGTCAGGCATGACTGAAAAATGACTGAACAACAATCACCTCTTCTTTAAAAAAAATATTTATTTACTTTTAGTTTACAACGTTCAGTTCCACAAGCTTTTGAGTTATACATTTTCTCTCCCTCCCTCTCCTTCCTCCCTCCCCCCACCATGGAAGCATGCAATCTGATATCAGTTCTACAATACCTTCACATTAAACAATAGTCTAGTTGTAAAGAAGGATTATAACCAATGGAATGAACAACAAGAAAGAAGGAACAAAATAACACAAAAAGGAGAGAGAGTGAGTAGTTTGCTTCAATCTGCATTCAGACTCTGTAATTCTTTCTCTAGACGTGGATAGCCCTCTCCATCATGAGTCTTTTGGAGAATGACAGCCTCTTAATCCAACTCTGGTGTCTCCCTGATCTCGCCTGGGAAGGGTGGTTAATTAGGAAGGAAAGATATTTGAGGGGCACTGATGTTTAAGTTAATGTTCCTAAACACAAGGGCAGGATATGGTTTGGTAAAACAGAGTCTGGTGCTGAAATTGAGAAAGAAGGGAGACCCCTCAGGGCTAGTAGAGAACAGTCACCGTCATGCAGGAGTCTTGGCTCCCTGGTAAGTGAAATTAGGACAAGGACAATTGCATATTGTGGGGCCCAGAGCAAGACAACACCACCTCACCCCAGGGCCAAGTGAGATATCTGAAAAAATGGTGGCAGCGATCTCAGCCTCATTGAAAATACTCTGTAATTTCTGGTAATGACCAGCTCTAAATGACGAACAAGAGCTCCTGAAAGGTCATTTATCTGAGCGGAGGAAAAATTGTTCCTTTTCCTCGGGCTGTCATCTTTCACTTTAATTAATATCAAAAGTGTACTCTGTTGGCAGGGGCTTCAAATGCTCTAACGCTGGGAGACTGGACTTCCTGTGACATTTTTAATGAAAAAATGTAAATCATATTTGGCTAACACTACGATATGGGTGTTCATTAGCTAATTCTAAATTGCCGTGGAACACCTGTGGCAATGCATCTGGCCTCTGTATGAATATCAAAGGATCACGTGACCAGGGGTGCCAGTGGGACTGAAGCTGAACAGACAGAAATTGGGGGACATAGTACTTTGACTTGCTCTATATTTTTTCTTTTAATTCTGATTTGGTTTTCATCCTCTGAAGTTGCTGCTATTTTCTCACCCCCATCTCTCCTCCCACAATCCTTCAGCAAAAGGGCAAAAGGACAAATACCCTTCACTTTAAGAAGGGATACCCTCCAGTTCTGAAAGGGAGTGGGGACATGGTGAGAGAGGAGAAATGAGCACAGTGAGATGCCTACTTGAGAAGAAACTGAGGACCAAGGAGCGGAGAAGTAACATCCTCTAGGTTACAGTGTTAGAGACAGAGCTGACCTGACCAATGATACATTGCATCTGTTTGACAAGAGAGACCTTGCGAGGTGATCTTTAGGTTCTCTGGACACAGAGTTGGGGGAAGGAGCAGAGGAAGGGGCATAAAAGGAACATTCAGAGTTTGCTACCTCATACCAAAATGCAAAGTTCGTTTGGCACTGAGTCATCACAGAGCAGAAAGCAAGCTCCAAAGCATCCACCTGGTCCGCTGGAACTGGGGAGGGAAATTTTGAGCATGCTTCATATGATAGTCCCCACAGGCAAATTCAGCCTCTGCTCTGCCTTCCAACTCTGATATTCTGTGTTCCATGATTCTAAGGTCCCTTCCAGCTGCAATATTCTGTGATCCCCTAAGAAGGGAAGAACACTGGGATAGATTGCCCAGGAAATGATAACCAGATTTGGAAAAGGTAGGTTTTTACTTCACCTTTTAATAGTCTAGGTTGTCTGTGAGGCTATGGTTTTGACTGTCACATGTATGTAATGTAATTCTTATTATGCCTGAATAATTAATGATTAATAGTAATACTAATATAGTTTCTGGGAGCTTAAGAGCTCAGGTCTACCAGACAGCTAGCTACTTCATGTTCAAGGTGGAGGTCCAAGTTCACAGCCTAGGATCCCTCACCAATGTGTTTGCTCTTAATATTCAGCCAGATGATTAAATTATTTCAAAGCAAAAGGCACTGAATGCAATAGCATAGTGAGAAAAGTTATCAGTAAAACAGTTCCTCTATAAACCTGTTCTATAGTCTGCCACAAATATGCACACCATCAATAAGGACATGTGTAGAGAACAGGAACACACAAGGAATTTGTGGCCAGGGCATAAGTATGGAGGGGCAACTGTCCTCTGAAGTTGCTGCAGTTTTCTGGTGATGTCAAGAGACTGTCCCTGCTGGTTTCTGCTCAGACTTGTCTCCTTCAGCTGCTGCTCTGCTGGACAGTTCTCAGCAGGAGGCTGTTCTATTGAATGCCATTCCACAGAATATTTAGTCTCTGCCAGACTGCATGTGACCAAGCACAGATCCATTGGGCATTTGTCCATGGAGCTTCTTTCTGCCTTTAGCTTCTGTTTCTAGGAAGGTGGCATGGTCAAACCTGTACTTTATAAAAGTCAATTAGCAGCTGTGTAGAGAATGGATTACAGAGAGAAGAGTGGAAGCTGAGAAACCAATTAGGAGTTTGTAGCAATAGGGCTAAAAAGATGAAGAGATCTAGAAGTAGATTGGGTAGTACATGAGTGGAAAGAAGGGGGAGGTTTGAGGGGTTTTGTGGAGGTAAAAACACAGACAAGACTTGAAAACTGAATGGAATGGGGAAGAAGGAAAGAAAAGTGAAGTCAATAATAACTGCATAGTTATGCCCATCTTTTTTCTTTTGTATATGTCTAAATCATTTTCAACTCAAACCATCGGTTAATGATTACAATGTCTTACATTTCTCTAAAACATTAAGGTTTGCAAAACAGTTTCTCACCACGCCAATCCTGTGCATGCAGATGTTATCCTATCATTTTAGAGATGAGGAAACTGAGGCCCATAGAAGTTACAGTGTGGATACTTGTCTGGTACGTCATGGAGGGAATTCTTATTTAGGTGTGGGTTGGACTAAATGGTCTCTGAGATACCTTCCAGCCCTCAGGTTTGATGACAGTGTTGTCTATCTCTCCTTTATAAGAATACTCTTTCAGGTAAAGATGGAGGCCTTTTTATAGCTCTTTTAGAAAAGTAACCACCTTTGCCTTGGATGAGAAAAAATTCCTTTCCTTGGAAGGAAAAAAAACCAGGAGGCAGGTAGGTGGCACAATGAATGGAACACCAGCCCTGGAGTCAGGAGGACTCAGACACTTAACACAAAACTAGCCATGTGTCCTTGGACAAGTCACTTAAGTCCAATGACCCTAGCTTACCCCCTCCAAAAAAAAAAAGGGAAAACCCAAAACAAAAAATACCTATCTTGGCTTTTGTTCCTTGGGAGTAAATTGTCTTGGTTCTTTTGTTCCCCATCATTGTTGGGCATTACTGACTTTCCCTGACTCTGCAATCCAGCCAAACTGGCCTCTTTATTCCATATACATAGCATATTACCACCATGCTTCAGCTGCCCTCTCCCTCTGCCCCTGAAGCTTCCTTCTCCCACTGGTGAATTTCTCCCAGTACCTCCATTCTGAGGAAGGGCCCAGACCAGCTGTACTTTGTACTTTGGACTCTGGCGCCATGTTTCAGAGGCCATCTCCCTCTGCTTCCTCACCATGTTCCCAGGTGGGTACCTTTCATCTCTGTGCCCTCCCCCATTCTTTTCACATTCCTTACTCCCTTTCATGACTTCCTTTGTTAGATTGTAAACTCCTTGGGGACAGGCACTACCTTTCTATTTGCTTGTAGTCATATCCTCAGTGTTTAGCACAGTGTCTGGCACATAAGTGCTTAATAAACATTTGTTCACAACAGTGTGCTCCATCTCCCATCTTTACACTGGTAGTCATCCATGCCCAGAAAGCTTTCCCATCTCAACCTCATAGAATTACCTCAAAGATGCCCCTCTGACATCATCTCCTTCAGCCTTTCCTGCTCCACCCACCCCCAGCTGCCAGTTCCCCATCGCCCAAGCTACCTTGTATCTGTATGTATTTGTACTTATTCACTCTACATCTGCTAATATGCTTGGTTTCAACTCCATAAAACAAGATGCCCATAGCTGGTCAAGCTCATCTCCTCTATTCTCAGCACTATGCTGTTAACTCAAGCCTTGACTGATGGCACCTCCCTCAGCCTCCTGTCCTCTCTGACTGGAGGACTGGAAGGTGGAAGACCAAATTCCTCCCATTGCCTTCTTTTATAGAGGGAGAAACTGGACTTCTGACTCACTCCACTTTGCATCTGCTGCTTTGCCTGTTTTCAACTCCACGGAGCAAGATGCCCCCATGCCAGATTACCCTCTGGTTTACCCTTTCCTCTTCCTGACTTCTTTTGTGCATTGATTTCCCCTCTTCAGTTTGGAAGCACCTTGAGGGCAGGTGCCATCTTTATTTTTATTAATTGTATCCCCAACATTTAGCACAGTGCCTAGAACATAGTAGGTACTTCATAAATGTTTATTCGACTGGTCTGGATTCACTATATGTTTCATATATCTTTATATGTCTTTGTTGTCTACTCCAATTAAAATGTAAGCTTATTGAAAGTAGGGATTGTTTCCTTTTTTTGATTCTTTTCTTTCTTTCTTTCTT
>NW_027186446.1:5211899-5287446 GCF_028583685.1 Petaurus breviceps papuanus | reverse complement strand
CTTCCTTCCTTCCTTCCTTCCTATCTTTCTTTCTTCCTTCCTTCCTTCCTTCCTTTCTTTTTCTTTCTTGCATCCCCAGAACTTAGCACAAAAAAAAACCCAGCACAAAGTAGGAGTTTAATAAATATTGATTGATGGACTGTCCACACTACTCATCTCCCACGAAGAATTCTCAGCTTCAGGCACCAATTCTTCAGAACAAAAAGTCAGACCTTCCACTAGCTAAAGCCCTTAGGCTTGATCCTTTCTTTCCACTAAACTTCCTACTCACTCAGCAGGGGTAGGGATTCAATAAGTTGAGAGGAAGGTGGGGCATTCCATACTTAGAGAACAGCAGGATCAAAAGGTTGAAGGAGGCTAGAAAGTACAGGTTGTATTCAGAGAATAGTCTAATAAAGAGAGAGCATAGAGTCTAGAAGGAGTATCATGAGATAAATTTTGTGAGAAGTAGGTTGGAGGCAGATTGTGGAAAATATTGAATGTCAGGTTAAGAAATTAAGACTTTATTCACTTTACCAAGTATCATGCAGTGTGTGAGGCTGGTTGGTAGCACAAGTATTTTTACTTTGCAAGTGAAGACACTGTTTCATACTGACTGTTACACAGCTAATACAGGACGAGTCAGGATGAGAGCCTGGGTCTTTTTAATCCAAATCAAGTTGTAATTATTATAACCACATTTCCCCCTTTCTCTGAAGAGTATGTTCTCTTTGATTTAAGCAATTCATGGCATGGTTTTCCTCAAGACTTGAATGTCCTTTTCCTCTTTTTATAGGTTTAACACGATGGGTTTTTTTAAGGGTACATCCCTAACATTTGAGGCTGATTTTATGGAATATGGAGTACATACATGCATACATACATACACACATGTGTATGTATATATGTATATGGAATATGATTTTATGGAATCAATTGGTCTATCACTATAAGATTCAGGAATGAGATTCTATACCGGAGGGCCAGGGGGCAGACATCACAAATTACTTCTCATTCATTGTCTCCTCTTCTCTATCACCCATCATAGAGATTTGGGGACAGAATACAAGATTGAATTTCAAACATTCATTGCCCATGATCCAATAAACTTGGTTTGATTAGGCCCATGAATATAGGCTGCACCCCTAAAATGAAAATGCCTTTAAAGGATAAAAGATTCACTCTGAAAAAAATTTTTGCAAGATTTACTTCCATGAATTCATGATTTTATTAATATTGTTACTTTTTTGGGCGGGTGCCACCTGACAAAAAACTCTCCCTACTCTGTCTTAGCTTCTGCCTGGTCAAACCTATGCATTTGGATTTATTCTATGCAAAATCCAATGAGCTATGCTCTAGGCAGCTGTGAAGGGTATATTGTCTAGAATGGGAAAAGGAGGGAGATAGAGACAATATTTCATATTACATCCCTCTCAGACTGAATTTCTCTTGTTCCTGTGTGTCTGCACTCATGAGATCTCTGATTCCTGTAATAGACTCCTTCTGCCAGAGATACTACCATCTCCATCTGTTGAAATTCTTTTCTTTCCTTCTTCAGGTACCACTTTTAATATGAACATTTCCCTTTACTCCCCACCCCCCACATATAGCTAAATCATCTCAATTTCTCATAATGTTTTGTGTGGATTTCTCTTTGTACTAATCATATGCTCCCTTACAGCACAGTTATTTGTGTATTTGTTCCTCCTCTCATTAAAATAATAAACTAACGTTTATATAGCACTTTAAGGTTTGTGAAGTGCTTTACATATTCTATTATCTTATTTGATCCTTATAAAACCCTGCAATATTGTTTACAATGCTATTATTCATCCTATTTTACAGAAAATTTACCCTATTTTGCATATGAGGAAACTGAGGCTGAAAAGTTAAGTAACATACCTAAGAATCACACAGATAGTAAATGTATGATTCAGGATTTGAACTTAGGTTTTTCTGACTCCAAGTTTGGCACTCTATCTTCTGTGCTGTCTAGCTGTCCTTTTGGATTTATAAAAATGATAATAATAATTAGCACATTCATAAAGTATGTTACAAATATCTTATTTGATCTTCACAACAGCACTGGAAGGTAGGTACTAACATTATCCCCATTTTACAGATGAGGAAACTGAGGCAGATAGATTAAGTGATTTTCCCAGTGTAACACAGCTAGTGAGTATCTGAGGCTAGATTTGAACTCAGGTCTTCCTGCCTCCAGGTTCAGTACTCCAGCCATTGTGCCACCATTGTGTCTTTAAATAAGGTTCAGCATTGTTTTGCTAGGCTCTAGGACTAGAACTAACAAATGGAAATTACTGGGGCAGATTTCGGTTCATTTTATTGAAGACCTTCCCAATAATTAAAATTGTCTAAAGATAGAATGGGCTTCCTTGGAGGGAAAATATCTGGAGCCCTACTTCTAAGTGCTATGTTGTTTAAACCAAAGACACTTTCCTGGGAAGTGGGAATTGTGTGTCATTTACGAAAATGGAATATTTAGGTCCTGAGTATGGGAAGCCAAAATCTGCTGGATGTGTTTTATGAAGCATTCTTGCTAATTGTCACTAAAAGAACAGAGAAAGCTGTCCTGGGAGACTGTGGGAGATACTCTTTGACCTCTCTGGATTTGTATAAATGAGTTGATTTGGTGCATGAGCTTCAAAATTTGTCTTAGCAGTTAGAGCAATCTGATAACTGTCCTTATTTGACGGAAATATATTTACCTGAGTGACAAGAGTCTATTGACCAACTCACTCCACTGTTTACTCATTGAAAAGAGTTCCCAAGCAACTCCAGGGGTGGAGAAACTGTGGCCTCATAGCCACATGTGGCCCTCTAGATCCCCAAGTGCGGCCCCTTGTTTGAGTCCAAACTTCACAGAACAAATCCCCTTAATAAAATAATTTGTTCTGTAAAACTTGTACTCAGTCAAAAGACCACACCCAAGGACCTAGAAGGCCATGTGTGATCTCATGTCCACAGGTTCCCTCCCCCTGATAGAGAGAACAGTCTGCTGAGGAAGGTTCTGTGGTTTACTATAGCAGTGATATCTTTTGGGAGTAGTTAGTGCAGAGGGGCAGCATGGTAGCGTAGACAAAACACTAGTTTTGTAGTCTGAAGACATGAGTTCAAAGCTTACTCCTGTCATTTAACTTCTATGGGCCTCAATTTCCTCATCTGTAAAATGGGAGGATTGAACTTGGTGGCCTCTAAAGTTTCTTCCAGCTATGAAACCTCTGATCCTATTAGTTTGTAATTAGTTCATAGAGGCAATGAGGTGGCACAATGGCTAGGGCTCTGGGGCCAGAGGTAAGAAGACCTGAGTTCAAATTCAGTCTTAGACTGCATTTAACACTTACTAGCTGTGTTACCTTGTGCAAGTCACTTAACCCCTGTCTGCCTCAATTTCCTCATCTTTAAAATGGAAATGGACAGCTAGATGACCAGTTAGTAGAATGCCAGTCTCAGGAAGATCTGAAGTCACAGGAAGATCTGAGTTCTAATCTGTCCACAGGCACTAACTGCATGATCCTTGCCAAGTCACTTAACCCTGTTTGCCTCAGTTTCCTCATCTGTAAAATGATCTGGAGAAGGAAATGGCAAACCACCCCAGTATCTTTGCCAAGAAAACCCTAAATGGGGTTGCAAAGAGTCAAGAATGACTGAAAATGACCAAACAAGAACAAAATGGGGATATCAGGATCAAATGAGATAATATTTGTAAAATACTTAGCATAATACCTGGCATATCAAAGATGCTTAATAGATGTTTGTTCCCTTTATATTCCTCCTTTCCCAGTTTTGCGAATTAGGAAACTGAGGCTCAGAGAAAGGAAATGGCTTGCTTAGTTAAGGAATTTAATTTAGCTGTTAGCTGTTCTGAAAACTGTTTAATGGAGATGTGTCAGGACGACCAGAGGATAACACCACAGTGCTCATTTTAAGACCGTCATACTGTGCCCATGTAGAAGGCCAGTGGCTTTCTCTAAACATCTCTTTAGGTATCTGGTCTCTCCTTGATTAGATTGTCATCTCCTTGAGGGCAGAGACTGTCTTTTGCCTCTTTTGGCATCCCCAGTGTTTAGCACAGTACCTGTCACAAAGCAAGCACTTATTAAGTGTTTATTGATTAATTGATTGGTCACAGAAAGTCCTGGTCATTTCAAGAACCCTAGAACACATGATTTTGGCATCCTAGAGTTTACCATTCTAGAATTATGGAACTCCATTGTTCTAGATCTGCAGGGTCTATGAGTTTAGAAGATCAAAGGACATGATGCTAGAACCCTGAAACCCATGGTTCTGTTACTTTGTGAGAAAGTGCTGGCATTCCAGAATGAATGGTTCTCAAGCTCTAGATTTCCAGCTTCCCAGTTTTGTGTAAAGGTCAACAGCTACCTTCTTATCCAGTTTGTACTGAGGGCGTTAGGGAAAACATAGTTTATAGACCAGATGCCTAGAGTGAAGGCAAGGGCCTATGCATTGTAGTTAAAGGTTCAATTAAAAAAGAAATACAAGCAGGCTCTTTGAACTGTGACATATCTCCACAGCCCTCAATTAGAGCTTGGGCTACTCTTGCTTTCCTGCCGCTTAAATCAGCTGCCTTTGAGCTGATTTATGTGGAGAAAGTGGCTCTAAAATAAGCTCTACCTATTCCTTCCCACCTTCTGGGAGTTTTCCCCAACACAGTAGAGAGAAAAGAAATTAATTTGAAAGACACAGGGCTCCCAGATTCCACTCTTTCTTAAATAGCCCTTTTGGTTCCAAGGGGTTTCAGAAATAAAAATAATAATAGCTAGCATTTAGTCAGTGCTTTAAGGTTCACCGAGTGTTGTGTTGTGTTTTGTTTTGTTTTTTACAAATATTATATCATTTCATCCTGACAACAATCCTAGAAAGTTATTACTTATCCCTATTCTACAAATGAGGAAATTAAGGCTGAAGGAGTTTAAGTGAATGCCACATCTTAGAAGTGTGTTGTACAATCTCTAAATGAAATAAAGTTTGAGATGATGCCAGCTAGCTGAGTTAGTTAACACAAGGGTAGAAGAGTTTATGGGACTTACAGGTTAAGATGCAAAACTGGGCATTCAGGGACATAGAGTGGTCACTCACTTAGAGATTATAGAGGATGGCAGAACTAGAAAATTCCCAATGTGCATCGCTAGCCCTGAATGCTTTCCTGAGTTCAAGTTCTATCTCTCCAGGAACGCACAGAATATTCCTTGTTGTGCACTATTTATCTCTGCCCTCAGCTTCCTCTGGTTTTCTCCTTTCAGCTCTAACTTGTCCTTTATTGTCTCCTATGCTGGAGTCTTCTCACATAATTAACGTGGGCATTCTCTTAGATTTTTGCTCTCTTTCTAGCACTTGGGGGGGGGTGCTTGGCCTATACTTTACATGTTTATTGATTGATTTCTACATGGTTCCTCCTGGCAATCTAGCACCCTTATGCAGCCAATTTCCACATCTATATCTCCAGTTCTGACCTCTCTCCTGAGCCTTCTTGTTCCTGGCAAGGGGGCCAGTGTCATTGGATCCAAAGAGAGCAAGGTGGGGAATAAGGTACTAAGAAAACTGGAAAGGTAGGAGATCAGGTCATGAAAGATTTGGAATGACAAACATTGGATTCTGTATTTGATTCTGGAAGCAATGGGGAACCAATGGAATTTATTGAGTAGAGTGGTAATATGGTTGGACATGTGCTTTAGGTAAACCATTTAGTGGTTGAATAGAGGATGGACTGGAGTGGAGTGCCACTTAAGGCAGAAGGACCAATCACAAGGTCATTGCAATAGTTCAGGTATGAGCTGATGAGGGCCTGTATCAGGGTGGTGTCAGTGTCAGAGGAGAGCAGTGGGCATAGATGGGAGAAGTAATGGGAGAACGGATAGGATTTGGTGACAGATTGGGAAGTGGAATGACTTGCCCCAAGAGTCAAACTGAGGACTTCTGACTTCCTAGACTCCTTCTCTTTCTAGTATATCACACTGTCTCTGGTACTTACATAACTTATCCTCTGATGGCCAGAAATTTTGAAGAAAAAGACCAGCAGGGAATGAACACTTCCTGCTGGGCCTTATAGTGGTCCATAGAGCCTGATGCCATGTGGGCGTGCAAATACTGTTCTCCTGTGCCCAGCTCCCAGGCAGTACAGCCTACCCAGCAAGCTGCTCAGCACAGCCTGTGAAGGGATGGCCAGGGAAGCACGGATAATGGGTTTTCATTCACATTTTGAAGGAAAGTTTAGGCTTAATCCCTGTTTCAAGAGCCTTGATGCTCTGAAAGGAATCATATTCTTTCCCCCAAAGATCCTCAATGAGGATGAGGGACTTACCAATAATAATGATATCTTACATTTATATCACACTTTTCAGCTTACAAAGTCCTCTCACATCCTTCTTATCTACATGTGAGCTCTGTGAGGTAGTCAGGGCAACAAGGTCTAATTATCCAATAGGCGCACTCCAAGATACTTTCATGGTTAACAGAAAAGGAACAGCCTAGATGCTTCCTCTTCCAGAGCACATACAATTTCTTTTTTATACCTTAGCATTCACTAGAGTCCCAGTATGAGAAACAGAGTGATGTGGGGGTGAAGCCTCTAGACCCTCAGGGGGCTTGGGGAGATCTTAGTCTGTTGTTTCAGGGTCAGCAAAGTATAGGATTTTTTTTTTCTCTGTCATTGGGTTACATGTAGCCTGTGGAAAGTCATTTCAGGGAATTCTGGCAAGATGACTGAGTGAATAATCGCATCTAAGTCTGTGTCCCACTCATCCTCTCAAAATGGCAAATAATCAGCCAGATAAAGTAAAAGAATAATACTAAACAACAAAGAAGGGATAGGAAGGAATTCATCACAAGGAAGATCTCACAGAAAAACCAGCACCGATACTTAATGAAATGAAGAAGCAATCCAAAAGGTAATCCAATCCAATGAATAAGCCCTATGAAGTCAAAGAAGGTGGCTTTTGGCTCTGTTATTTCATTCAGCATTGGAAATTTGAAACTCATTTAACAAAGGTGGTCAGTACCTTTTCCATGACTTACAGGGTACTAAAAGGTTCAGGGTCCTACAGCCAGTAGGTGTCCAAGTCATGACTTGAAACTGTATCTTCCTAGTTCTAAGGACGACTCTATCTATGGCATGAGAGTCTGGTTGGTTGTTGTCCTTCATTCTAGAAAAGGACAGAAATGATAACACTATGTTGGGGTCAAGGTACACTGTGTCCAGCTGTGGCTAATCAGACAGCATGAGCCTGGAAGGCTCCTTCGCAAGTTGGGTGCCAGTAGTCCTCATTAACATTTGGAGTGGAAATGTCTCTAAATTTGAGCAGCTAATGTTTCTTTTGAGCTACTGCAATTTACCTTTGCTCATAGAGCACAGCACCTTCTGTGATACAGGTATGCCACGCTGGGCAGTCCTGAGACAAGTGTGTTCCATGTCTCACAATGGATTCCAAAGTTCTTCAGAGACACCTTGAGAGTAAGAGAGAGCCCACAGGTCACATTGTAGCCCACAACACTCTAGAGTACAGCCTGAACTAAATTAAAATGTAATTGAGAAATACTTAACAAAATAAATAAGAATACAATAGACCATATAAAATGTTAATATGTGATTTCCTGAGTAAAAATGTGGCTTGTAGAGATGGTTTAGTGGTTCCCATTTCTATTTGAGTTTGACACCCACATTCTCTCTGACATAAAAGGAAGTAATGCAAACATCCCAGAGGAGAAAGAGTTTGTTACATCCACAAGACCCCCAGATATGCAATGGAAAGATTGACTGCAAGAACATTCAGAGTATTTGTAAAATTGATTTTTAAAACTAAAGAAATAGACCTCTCAAGGAAGTATTCAAAGAGACAGACAAGAGAGGATTCTGGGAAGATGGCAGAGTAGGTCAGAAAATTGCAAGCTCTCAAGATTTTCCCTGGTGAGAGTTAAAATAGCATCATAGAGTGAACAAAGTGTGGGTGGAGATAAATAAGAACAGGGACATAAAATTGTCCTCCTGGGACAATATGAAAAGATTGGGAGAAAAATCCCAGGATGAGGTTTGGTCCCTGGGAAGAGTAAACACCTCCAGACTAGATTCCATTTTAACAGCAAGCGACTAGCCTCTTAAACAAGTGGCAAGCCCTGGGGTTAGTTGGTTTGAGAGGCTGCCTCTGCCCCAGCCAATGGAAACTTTACCCCCGGGATAGTGAGGGGAGTTGGGTGTCTGAACCCAGGAAGATCAAAGGAACCTCTGCTGACCAGGAACACCAGACCCAGCTGTCCTGCAAAGAGTGGCAGGGGCTAAAATGAACCAGCACATGCCCAGTGAATGCAGAAGCAGTGGGACAGGAAGCCCCTGGCTGTGGGCACTTACAGGAGGTTGGAGGTTTGACTTTGGTTTCAGGTTAGAGGGAGAACTGAAGATCTGGGACAAGAAGCACTATTTCCCATACCCCAGGACTAGAGCTGACTACAAATAATTAAGCTATCACCACAAAAAATGCACAGGCAAAGTAGAAAGAATCCAACCATAGAAACCTATTATGGGAATAAAGATGACCAGGGTTCATCTTCAGAGGAGGATATTGAAGTGAAAAACAAAAACCAAAGAGTAATGTCAAATGGCCACCTGCCCAAAAGGAATTTATAGAAGATCTTAAAAAATCAAATGACAGAGATAGAGGAAAAACAACAAAAGAAAATAAAAATAATCCAAGAAAATCAAGAAGGGTATGAAAGGAAAGTCAAACAACTAGAAAATGAGATCCAGAATTTTAAGGAAGAAAATGACACCTTGAAAATTAGAATTAGGCAAAGTGAAGCCAATGAAATGAGAGACCAAGAAATGATAAACAAAATATGAATAATGAAAAAAAATAGAAGAGAAAGTGAAACGTCTTTTAAGAAAAACAACAGATTTGGAGAATAGATCAAGAAGAGAATATATAAAAATAGGTGTACTAACAAAGAGCCAGACAAGAAAAGAAATATTTTAGAACTAATGACAGAGAATCTCTTGAAAAAAAAGTTGATTCTTTAAGAAAGAAAGCAGATTTGGAATTGAAACATGCAAAGATGGAAAAATAAAAGAGCAAAATCAGAAAATCGAAAAATTTGGAGACATCTGAGTTTTTATAAACCAAAGATCTTGAAGACAGAATGCAATGAGACAATCTTCACATAATTAACCCTTCAGCAAAATGTAGTGAGATTTTAAAACCTGGATAATATACTTCAGGAAATCATGTAAGCAAATTGTCCAGAAGTATTAGCAACGGAAGACAAAATTCATATTGATATTACTTGAGGGGGTGGAGCCAAAATGGCAGAGTGAAAGTAGGGACTAACCTAAACTCTCCCACAAATTCCTTCAGATACCTCTAAGGGGTGAATTTGAGTAGATTTTGGAGTGGCAGAATCCTCAAAGAGACAGAGAGTGACAGATTTCCAGCCCAAGACAACCTGGGGGGTCAACAGATATTGCACTGGGTTGGGAGAAGAGTGCAGAGTACACGGTCTGCACCAGCACAGACTCAGCCAGAGCAGAGCCAGAGCAGACCCCAACTGACTGAATCACCAGTGACAGTGGTGATTCCCAGACCTCTCAGCACAGGATGGGGGTGGGGGCTGGGGAGGGGGAGAGGTCTGTCAGAACTGGGTGAGAGAGAGGCATACTCCTGCAGCCGTGGCAAGAGCTACTCCTGGGGCTACCAGACTACAGACTAAATGTTTGAAAGTCACCTACCTAAACTTCTGGGAGCCAAGATGGTGGAGTAAACTGTAAGTGTTCTCACCGCCCCCCCCCCCCCGACATTATAAAACCCAGAGAATATTGCCCCAGGAAAAATCTGGGAATAGTGGAGCCAGCCAAAAGGGCACCACAGTCTTGTAGCCTGGGAGTCTAGAGAGAATAACCTCTTGCTGTGGCTGAAGAAAATCAGTACAGGACAGGAGGCATCCCAGCAAGCCAACAACAAACCCCACTTTAGCTGACCAGCAGAAGATCCTGAGCCCCAGGGTGGTAGAGCCAGCAAACTCCAACACCAAGACCCCAGGCATGCCTTCACACAGCCAGAAGAATCAGCAATCACCAGTGTGGATGGGCATCCACCAGCAGTTGAGCCTACCTGTGCTCTAGAGAAGCCCTAGGGAAGGAGGAGACCTCCAGCAGCCAGACCACCCCTCCCCCACATCTCATGCCTCAAGCTTCAGTGTAACCCTGGGGAATACACAAAGACTGCACCTAGCCTCAGCGTACACCAGCCAGCTCCAGCTCAACACCAGGTAAGCTACAGCATTATATGGCTTCCTGCTGCCAGAACTAGAGGCCACAGCACACAAAGCCAGTCATCAGGCCCAGAACAAGAAGCATGTGCCCCAGAAGCAGAGATACACTTTAAAGGCCAGGAAAAAGGGAATCACAATGGGCAAAAAGCATTAGAAAAGCAAATACCATCGATTTTTACTATGAGGACAGAGAAGATCGAAATACAGATTCAGAAGAGGACAGCATTGATGCTATACCCACATCTGAAACCCCCAAAGGGAATATGAACTGGTCTCACGCCCAAAACACATTCTTGGAAGAGCTCAAGAAGGATTTTAAAAGCCAAATTAGAGAGATAGAAGAAAAATCAAACAATTCTTTTAAAAATGCAATTAACAAAATGGAAACATTTCACCAAAGAAAACAACTCCTTAGAAAATACAATTGGCCAAATGATTAAGGAGCTACAAAACCCAACTGGAAAAAAATAACTGTGTAAAAAGTAAAATTGGCCAAATGGAAAAGGAGGTGCAAAAACTGACTGAAGAAAAAAATGTGTTAAAAATTAGAATTGGGCAAGTAGAAGCTGATGCCACTATGAGGTATCAAGAATCAGTCAAACAAAATCTAAAAAATGAAAAAAATGGAAGAAAATGTAAGATAATATTACTTGATAGAGCACCAACATAGAAAACCACAAGTTCAACTTACCTAGAAATATTGTGGTCAAGTTCTAGAACTTCAACTTTAAACCCAAATCCTGTGAGCATCCGTGGGGAGGTCTTTCCCATATCAAGGAAAAGAAGTAAAAAAAAAATGCAGACTATTTCTTGATCAATCAGTCAATAAACAAGTATTTCTTAAGTGCTAAGTATGTACCAGGTACTTGTACACACATACATGCACACACACACACCACGCCTAAAAAATTTGTACTATGAAATAAGAAAGTTTTCATAAGAAATCAGTTTTCACTGTAAAATATTATATTCTTGAGATCTTAGCTTGATTATAAATTTTTAAAAGATGGATTTTCAGTAAAAGAAAGTTATTTCAATAATTCCTGCTGTAAGGGATGATAAGCTTCACTAAAGATTATAAAGAAGCTGACTAAACAACTCAAAAACAGTGTGAAGTTCTTCAATAAATCTAATGGAATTGTAGGGTCAGTGACCATTAGAGGAAGGCCACTGTTGATCACAGGGAAGTTTTAGGTATTGACTGAAAGGATTAGCTGTTCCTCTTCTGACTTAGATAAAAAGAAGCTGGCCTGTCTCTAAAGTAAGCTCTGAGGAAGAGTTGTCTTTCCCTTTCTGTTCTTGGAGACTACAACAAAGGAGAAGGAAGTTTCTCTCTCTTCTTTCCTCCTCCACCACCATTAGTATTGTAGAGCTAGTACTATCTGACACAGCTTTTTATAAAAGGAGCCCACAGAAGAATCCTGCACAGAGAGTCTGGTTCCAGAGTCAGTTTATTTAAGAGAACTCAATGAGAAAAGAGAAAGTCTGCTGCCTGAAACTGGGAATCCTCTCCAGTTATAGTAGGCCTCAGAGACAAAATTTCTGCTGGCCCTAGGGTTTGGATTCTGATTCCTTCTGAAAATGCTGAGCAGTAATCTAGGCCAGGATTTCCGTAAAGACAGAAACTTCAAGAAGCAGAGACTACAACTAAGGAATGCCTAGAGCAACCAGTGGACCATGGATCAGTATGTAAAGTCAAGCTACATCTGGCAGCATTCAGGGAAAGGAATTCAGTAGAGAAGAGTCCAGTGGAGACCATAAGACCAAGGTGAAAAGAAAAAGCGGGAAGACACCTGCACCCCTGTAGCCTTAGAAAAGTGAGCTACCCTTATTTGCACATTCCTTGGTTACATGTGTGCTTCTCCACCTGTGAACTCTGTGTGTGTGTCCAGTCTTTCCACTGAAAGCTGTGAGCATTTGTGGGAAAATGTGACTCAAATTTATAAGGAGACCTGTACTTGTCTTACTATACTCTTTCAGTAAATGCTTTTGCTTTGAATAATTGTGCCCCTTAGCTGACTAGGGAGAAAATAAACACGCTACTGGGGGCTCATGAACAATACCTCACACCTAAGACCCTGGGGATCCAACCTGACAGTGAACAGGAGCTGGGGGAACATGGAAGGATGCTCTGCTACTGAAGAAGTATTCAAGTTGCCCATTCATTCAATAACAGGAGTTAAGAAAGGCAAACAAGTCCATATAGTATGAAAAATGCAAACAGGTAAGGCAGTATTTACAGGCTCCAAAAAAGAGACAATCCTACTGATTTTTAGAACCCTTGCCTTTTCTGAGAAGCATTAATTTATCTGTAAATGAAACTCAAAAATGGTAATCAAACAGAAGCTACCTTGAGGAAGTTCATTTTACTTTTCTGGTCCCCATTTTTTTTTTAATCTGTAAAATGAAAGTGACTTTCTTAGCTCTGAATTCTATCATTCATTCATTCATTTGTTTATTTTTGAGTGGACCTGTGATTTCTTTGGTGTAGAAGATTCTCAATGAGAAATACTTTTTCTATTAATGTGATTAGTGCTTGCTCTGCAACTTTTGATCTAAGAGAATTGCTTGGGACACTGAGAGATGAGGTGACTTGCCCAGAGTGATATAGTTGGTATTTCTCAGAGAAAGGATTTGAATGCAGCTCTTCCTGATTCCAAATCCATCTTTTTGTCCATTATGCTAACCCTGCCTCTTCATCTTTTTATTATTGTCCCCATTTTGTGAATGAGAAGACTGGGTCTTATAGATATTAGGTGATTTGTCCAAGGTCACACAATAATGATCATGGCAGGTCTAGAATTCAACTTTCCTGAATCCCAATTTCACACTCATTCCTCTTCCCAGAACATTTAATTTCTTGCATTAGGTCTTCATAAATTTAAATAGAGCTTTGGATAATTATCATCATAAACTAGGGGGATTTTGTTTAGGAATCTATAGATTTCTGGGTGCTGGGATGATGGGAATTAGACAGATGGATGTGTCTGGGGGAAATATTCATTGCCTCTGAGATTTTTATTTGCTTCAAAACTGACCAGAGGGTGAAGGAAAAACTGAGTCTCTGGGGGATCCTATGATTCTCCCCCTTCTTGATTGATTTTCAACGGAAGAAGTGGCCCATTGAAGGGAAAAGAAAATTATTAACAAATTCAGGGGTCGGATAACTATGGCACCTTATTAAAAAAATTATATAATAGTACTCAATTCTGTGCTGGCAGGCCTTTCTGTTTCTATAGTGATAGTAGCATAATGTCATGAAAGGGACAAAGGGGACCCATTTAGGTCTTGAGTAAGGGAGGCCAAAATTTGCTGGACTTGTTTGTGAAGTATATTTGCTAATTGTCCCTGTTTATTATTGTTATTAATTCTAGTTTTGTTTTTTTCATTTTTTTGTGGCTTTCGGAAAGAAATGGTGCTGGGACAAGTTGTTAACCTGTTCTTATTCTTTCATATTTAAAGTCTTGCAGCCTATTGCCCAGGTAGAGAAATTAAATGATTTTTGCAACAACATAAAAGTATTGACATGCAAATTCAACTTTTCTAAGTACACAAAGCATTCTTGAGACAACTCTAGTAGTTGAAAGGATGATAGAAATGAGATGTTTCTCATCCTGTTTCCATGTGATTTTGATTTCATGTCCTGGGTCTCTATATTTTGAAAGCTTTTTGTTCCACATAGTTTAGAGATCACGAGTACATAAAATGTGCTTAAATTTGTAAGAATCAATGTTATGTCTAGGTGATTTGTATTAATAACTCTGTGATAATGGTCAAATTTATTAAATTCTAAAGGATATTTGAGATCTGTATTTGCAGCCTATGAATTTTTTGTTAATCCATGAAAGATAGTGAGTTTATTATGTATAATTCTAGGCATAAGGTCATGTTTTGGTAGTTGCTAAATTCTAGCAGACTACAGTGATGCGTTGTAATGTCTAGTTCCTTTGATCAGTAAGACTGACTCCTTAAGGATAACCTATTTGAAACTTTTGTTAGTGATGACCTGATCTTGAGCTACCATCATAAATCCCTTTGTTTCTATGAACAAAATCTCATGACTTAAGTCATTTGTTTGATGGTATTGATTGAATTATCATGAATGTCACTCATGGAGAGCCTTTTGATTCTCCTCCTGTATCTCAGAGGCTCCATCTGGAGATAAACCAACTTCAGTTATTTCCATAAATCCAATGTCATGCACCTATTATCAGTCTTTACTTTTCTCTGCAATGTGATATTTGCTTCTTTCAAAGGGTTTTATGTAAGTTTTTAACCAGTTTATCCTACGCTCTGAGAATATTTATTAATCTTCCTTTCTGATGGTTGTGTTGATCTTTATATAACTGCCTTAGGGTGATGTATTTGGCTAATACTGTATTGGTTAAAATTCTTTCCAAATCTGTCATGGTCCATTCTCCAGTTCCAAAAGGATAGGTTAAAACTGGTATGTATAAATGGAATTGCTTTAAACATGTTTCCCCCAGGATTTCAGAATTATAAAAGTTATTCTGAGGTCTACATTTTTCTTTACTTTTTCCTTATGACTTTGTGTTCAATATGCCTTACCTGTAGGAGATGAGGGTATTTGTAGGTAACATCTTTATTCCTTGGATCCAGATTTAAGTTTGCAGTGTAAATACTTCTGTCTTTCTTTGTTGTGCATTAAGTATCTTATATTGTTTGAGTCCAAATGACATTTTCATATTAATAGGAAATGGTTCCAGGAGATGGTGAAACTATTAAATGTTGTTTTTTTTAACGGAGCCTTATTACTTGATAACACCCATGTTCAACAAGTGATAATATGTCTTGGTAGAATTTTTAAAAATATATATTTATTTAATTAACTATTTCTCAATCATATGTAACTAAATTTTTGGCATTCATTTTAAAATTTTGAGTTCCAAGTTCTCTTCCTTCCTCCCTCCCCATCCTCATGCCTTGAGAAAGCAAGCAATATGATATCAATTATACATGTGAGGTCATGCAAAATATATTTCCATATTAGCCATGTTGCAAAAGGAAACATACACACATACCAACAAGAAAAATAAAGAAAAAATATGCTTCAGTTTGCACTCAAGGTTTATCGGTTCTCTCTCTGGAGGTGGTTAGAATTTTTCATCATGAGTCTTTTGGAATTGTCTTGGATCATTGTCTTGATCAGAGTAGCTAAGTCTTTCACAGTTGATCATCATTACAATATTGTTATTACTGTGTACAGTGTTCTCCTGCTTTTACTAACTTCACTTTGTATCAGTTCATATCAGTCTTCCCGGCTTCTTGGGGGAAACTATCCTGCTTGTCATTTCTTATTAGCACAATAGTACTCCATCACAATCATATTCCACAATTTGTTCAGCCATTTCCCAGTTGATGGGCATACCCTCAATTTCCAATTTTTGCCACCACAGAAAGAGTTGTTATAAATATGTTTGTACAAATAGATCCTTTCCCCTTGGATAGGGACTTCTTTAACCTGAAGGCCATCCCCACTTAGAGAGGATAATAGATTTAAGATGAGATAGTACCGTAGAAGATCTCCCTGAAAGAAATTACATTTTACATCAACTGTTTTTTATATTATTGTTCTGGTAGCATGTTTTAAATAAAAAGCAGTTTTCCATGTGGACACCAGACACTCTGACCCTCTCACTATGCTCAGATCTACTTTATACGTTTTGGTGTATCAGTCATTATGAGTGTGGAACTGAGTTAAAGGATTTGTAATCATCTACAAAGATAGGAAATGTTACAACAATTTGGGGTAGTTTGCGCAATAATCATTGATTACTAATCAGCTGTTCTTTATACTCCTGGAAGTTTTGGGGGACACCCTTTTTGCTCCTAAGGCAATATATTGTTTTCCTTCAAGTGTTTATAGGTTTTTTTTTGAGAGATACAATGGAGTACATAATGATAGTCCAAAATACCATTATGGTACTTTGAATACAGTACATAAAAAAGTAATTAACTTATATTTAGAAGGGTCACTGGCATTCTTATCTTTTGGTAACAAATATGTGAACTCTTCTGTTAAGAAATATGGGATCAAGCACTCCAGAGAGAAAACTGGTACAGTGCTCATAAAAATGTGCTGGCACATGTTTAACTATTGGCTTTCTGGGAAAAATGTATTCAGAACATGTTTTTAAGTTTAAGGTGCATTACTTTCTATACAATCGATAAGACATTAAATCAAACCTTGTTTTGTAGCATTTGCGGATTCCCAAGGTGTAAATGCTTACCTTGAAAATTTAATGATCAGGGGTGGCCAGGTAGCATAGCGAGTAAGAGCACCGGTCCCAGAGTCGGGATGACCTGGGATTGAATCCGGGCTCAGACACTTAGCACCCATCCAGAAACACCTGGCCGTGTAACCTTGAGCAAGTTACTTAACCCCAATTGCTTTAAAAAAAAAAGAAAATTTAATGATCAGCTAGCTCAAGAGCCAGCTGGAGTTGGTTCCTTTACACCTTGACTACTTCAGCATTAATTTATATAACCCTCTACTGGATTTTCACTAATAATTTTATTTCACATCTGGAACTGACATTTTCCAGTTTTGCAGAGTAGTTAACCTCCCTTGCATAACAACTATTCTCTCATTGATTATACTAATAGTACACATGCAATCTTAAGTGTCTGAGGCTGGATTTGAACTCAGGTCCTCCTGATTCCAGGGAGGGTGCTCTATTCACTACACTACCTAGCCACCCCTGCATGCAAGCTCCCTGTTTCACATTTGATCCAACTCGTGATTTTGTTGGGTTGTTTGTCTTTTTAACTCTCAAGAGTATAGTTTTTGATCAATGTTAAATTTTTTTTTGGTTTTCACCGTGTTTTGACTTCTTATTACCCTAACCTTTTGGCTTCTATCTCTTATTTATTATTCACATAATTCTAATGGAAAATCATTTTTTTCTTTTGAATCTCTATTGCAGTTGCTTTGGAATTACTCTTTCTTTTTGGAGTATTTCTAGATTTGCAACAATTTTTACACTGGTTGATGTACAAAGTCTTTTTTTTTTTTTTTAACACAGTTATCTCTCTAGCTTTAGTTTCTGAATTGGGACCTTTGAGACAGGGCCAGGCTTTTCCCCTGATAGCTTTTGGGTGGGGTTGTCAGCCTGGATTTGTCTTGTCCTTAGTCCTCTGGGTCTCCTGGGTTCCTGCTCTGACCTCTACCTTCTAGGGTTAGGTTCCCCCTAGATGTCTGAGTTAAGTGTATTAAAACTATGAGGCTCTTTGTGGCCTCTCAAGACAAAATATTAGGGACATCAGAGCCCTGGACCTAGGCTGTACTGGTCTGATCACTCACTGTGAAGGCTCCATGCTGCTCACTGGTCATTGATAACTGTTGACTGCTTACTGTCTATTGCTGTTCCCTGGGGCTTCCATGTTCCCCATATTGTACCTTTCTGCCTATTCTGGAGCTCTCAGGAGGGATCTCAAGGACCCCTCTACTTTTTCAGTCTCTGGACAGAGAGTTTTACAAGTTACCTGTTTCACTTTATATAGGAAGCTACCATAGTGGCTTTACTATGGGGCAAGGGGGCAGGTTTCCCTTTTCTGTTCTTCATTGACTTCTGGCTAACTTTTTGTGTGGTTCTGTCTGAGATGGAGGATGTTACTTTCTATAGTTTCTTTTTGGATTTCTTGGTAATTGTGAGGGCTGCTACAAACTTGTTGGAGTAGGAATGTGGTAGCTGAGTGGTCTGCTACCCACAGAATTTGAGGTAGCCATCTTGTCAAGAAGTTTATGCTTTCAATGCATTCAGGTCCTTCAGTTTTTCCTTCTTCATATTTAATAATTCTTAAATTTCTGGTTTTTTTCATCAAATTCGACTTTAAGAATGAAGTTATTTCTTATGATTGGCCTGCACTGATCTACAATCCATTGTTGACTAACTTGGAGAGTTAATAATGAATACTGAGAATAAAATAGTACAGGTCCTTGAACAGAATTGGTAAGATCTGTTTCTAATTTTTTTATGATGTAGCACCAGGGAATGATAAAAAGCATTCTTATCTTCCAGTTGTTTTATGTGACTCATGGTTTTCTAACCTTAGTGGTCAGCACAATCTGCACCAAAGTATTGCCAGCAGGTGGATTGGTATTTCCGATTTGTTCCAATGTATCTTGCCTTCTTGGGGTATCAGAACACAAAGCAGCTCCACTCACTCCATTATCTTCTAGGGCCACGCCATTACCCAGTACCATCCTTTCTATTTTCTTAATTCATAGGAGAATTTAAATCACACTAGCCAGGTGCGAACCCAATCGGTGAGTCCAACAGGCCAATATTTCAGGGTTCCTGTCTGGCTTTCAGGGCCACCATAGTGATCTCAGAGCCCACATAGAGTTTCTGCTGCATTTCATCCAAGGCTAGCATTTCCTCTCGCCCCTCCCCCTCCAACGTGGCCATAGGTTGGGCTTTGAGGAGTTGCTGTTTATGATTATAAGTATAGAAAAATCATTCTTTTCATTTTATTCAATGGAATCCAGATAGAAAGGGCAAAAGTCATCTGGGAAAGGTTACTTTCCTGTTATTATTTTTTTATACTTCATGTCCTTTGGACTCTTGTCCAAATAGATAAAATAGTTGCTTTTTGTAGTTAAATAAAAGCCTTAGGTTATCTGCTGCTCTTCTGTAGCCTCACTGAAAGCTTACTTGGTACGTCTCCAGGAGCAGGATGATGGAGAAGCTGTATTCCTCATCCTGTTTCCACATTAATTTGATTTCTATTATTATTATTTATTAAATCTATTGTTATCTGACTGGCAGGGGAAGACATAAGTCAGAGCAGCCCTTTTCTGAAAGATGAAGCAGAAAGATTCCACATCTCTCTTCTCTGCCAGTCCCTCTTGAGACACATTTATGAAGAAATAGTGTGCCTTTAATCACTTAATTCAGTTTTAATTTTAAATTGTAAATGCAAAGTTTATTTACAATGAGGTAAACCTCTGATCCCTGCCCTGATCATTTTAATGTACTGGAGTGGAGTAAGATTTTTTTTTTTTGACCAGGTCCTCCACAGGCATCTGAATGTGTTAGCATTATACATCTCATGCTTGAGTGAGCATGTGCAAGGAATGCTAGAGCTTGGCATGTGCATATCCAGGCCTCCATAAATTATGCACATTGCTTCCATTTCTATACAAAGGCACTGAAAAAAATTATAATAAAAATTAACTTATATTGCACACACAGCCCTTATCTGTTGTCTATGGTCCCTAGCCCCTCATACAAGTAGACTTTTCTTTTTCTGGGCTGCAAGAGAAAGGGTTGGCCTTGGCCGATGTGGTCATGCTCCACTCTTCAGTGAGTGATTTAAGGGATAGGTGAGTCTTTTTGTAGAGAGAAATAATGCATCCCAAATACCTGTGACTCTGGAGAGCTGGACCAGCATTTGGAGACACAATTCTCTCACCCTGCCCTCAACCCTGTATTATTTAACAGAGTCAAGAAAGACAGAGTTGCGGCTCTCACACAGGCCCTCACTGTTTCCCATCTGGATTATTGCAATAGCCTCCTGGTGAGTCTGTCTGCTTCAAGCCTCTCCCTGCTCTAATCCATCCTCCATTCAGCCACCAAAGAAATGTTCTTAAGTCACAGTTCTGACCATGTCACCCCTCTTATTCAATAAACTACAGTGGTTTCCTAATGCCTCTAAGAACAAATACAAAATGCTCTCTTTGTCATTCAAAGCCCTTCATTTACCTAGCCCCTTTCTATCTTTCCAGTCTTGTTACATCTTACTCCTCAACACACACTTTTTCCATCCAGTGACACTGGCTTCCTGGATGTTCCACAAATAAGGCGCTCCATCTTTCTGCCCTGGGCATTTTCCCTGTCTGCCACCCACTCCTGGAACACTCTCTCTCCTCTGCTCCAATTATTGACCTATCTTGCTTCCTTTTAGTCTAAACTAAAAGCCCACTATCTGGAAGAAGTCTTCCTTAACCCCTTTTAATTTCAGTGCCTTCTCTCTGTTAATTATCTTCCATTTATCCTGCAAAGAAACTCACTTTGTCTATATTTGTTGGCTTGTCTTTCCCCTTCCTTAGCTCCTTGAGGGCAGGGACAGTCTTTTACCTCTTTATATATCCCCAGTACTTAGCATAGTAGGTGCTTAATAAATATTTATCCATTGATTGATTCTATGGGGAGGAAGTCATTGAGAAATTATGGTGAGATATAAAAAAGAAAGGAGCATCAGTAAAAAAGTTTTGGGAGGGGAAACCTTGACTTAGAGAGGCACGTAGTACAACAGAAAGATGGACATATAGTCAGAAGACCTGAATTTCGCCCTGGGCCTGACTCTTAAGTGAATGACCTGTTTACCTCTTACAGTGTTGTTGTAAGCAAAGAATACAAGTTAAGTCCACCCTCCCTCCCCCAATACACTGATATACATACCCTATATACATAAAGTATTGTGATTCTCATCTCTGGAAAAAACAAATCTAGAATTTTCCCTACACGCTCACAGAGCCACAGAATGAGAGAGTTGCAAGAAATCTTTGAACTTTAGAACAGAGAACGTCAGAGCTAGAAGGGTTCTTGGAATCATAGAACAGAACATTTCAGATCTGGAAGGAATGTTGGACTCATAGAACACAGATGATGAGGGGAATTTCTAAGGCAGCAAGGTGGTGCTAGATTTTGGGTCAGGAAGATTTGAGTTCACATCCTGCCTCAGACATCAATTGTGTGACCTTGGGCAAGTCATTTATCTCTCTGTACCTTAGTTTCCTCATTTTTAAAACGGGGATAATAATAGGTTATAAGGAGAATATTTTGTAAACCTTAAGAATCATTAGATAAATGCTATCATGATCATGATCATCATTATAAATTTGATGAACTTATAGGTTGATGATCCTTTGTTGGAGACTTTGTATCTTCCTGTGGAGGTTGTGAACATTCCTATTGACAGTCTGAAAAGGTAAAAGGACATCCACTGGGTCACTCTGAGTAATACCACATTGAGAATAAAAACATCTTAAATCTCATTGATTGATAATAAAGTGATTGGCTTGGGTTATGGTGTGTCAAAGCCCCCTTTGGGCTGGGATTATAAAGAGAAGGGGAAAGGCATATGATATAAAGTCAACCCTGGAAACTGAAAGCAAACTTGAGAGCTTGGCAGGAGGAACCCCTGAACTTTGACCTAGTCCCTTCCCCTATCGCTAGGATTGGCCACCACAGAGAAGCAGAGGCAGAGGCCTATTGCCATCGTGCATGTTTTTTGTCATGTGAACTCTAAGGGAGGGGAAGAACATGGCCAAATGGTGACAATCTGGGAACTTGGTTTCTTTGGGAAAGAAGGAGAATTTTCTTGAATGTTGAATTCCTGGATAGTTTGAAGCCCAACTTCCTGGAGAGAGGAAGTGGAATTTCCTGGACATTGTTAAGTTCCTTCAGAATTCAAGGAGAGAGAGACAGAGAGATAATGAGACAGAGAGAGACAGAGACAGAGAGGCAGAGAGAGACAGAGAGACAGAAAGACAGAGAGACAGAGACAGAAAGAAAGAGACAGAGACAGAGAGAGAATGTGATAAAGCTGTATTAGTTATATCTGAGGTTCTCAGAGGAAACTGGGCAGGGCTAAAATGTGTTAAATCCAGAGCTTGGAATGCTTGACTATAAGTGATAGAATACTAGAATGTTAGAACTGGTGAGACTTAAGATCATTTAAGACAGAATGTCTGAAGGGCTGAAAAATTCTTTAGAACATAGAACATGGACCATCAGAGATAAAAGGGGCTTTAGAATAGAATAGAATCATAGGATTTGTGGAGTTGGAAGAGATCTTAGAATCAAAAACTGAGCTGAAAGGGACATTAGAATCATAGAATAAAAGGATGTTAGAGTTGGAAGGGGACTTAGAGGTCATTTCATCCAATATTTTTACAGAAATTAAGGACTGGAATAAGCTGAGAATCATAGAATGTGTCATGCCCAAGCTACAAAAGACCTTAGATATCATCTAGTATTTCTGCTTTGATTTGCAGGTGAGGAAAATGAGGCCCAAAAGTAACTTTCCAAAGGTAACAGCTGGTACAAGAGCCCAATGCCAAACTCAGATCTTTACATTTCCAGTCCAGCGTTCTTTTCCGTAGTGCTTCTACCTTGTCTCCGTGGCTGTTTCATGGTGCTTATCTCCAGCGAATGGAACATTTGAAACACTAGGTTGAGAGGCTTCTAAACCTAATGGGATTCTTAGATCTTTTCTAGTGTTCGTGAGATGTGTATTCTGTCCTCTTGACATGTGAAATATATGATCCTACTCCAGGCTCCCTCAGCTGTTTGTAGGCCTGGACATTTTAGCCTTGAATTACAGGCTTTTAGTAATGTCACCCTACATGAATTACAGCGTGGATCTTGACAGTCTATTTAAATTAAATATATATTGCAAGACTGTGTAGTATAAATCAGTATAAATATTTATAAAATGGGAAAGGCCAGGGGAACAATCTGATTAGCTAATGAGGAATCTCCAGCTTCACAGGTTAGAAAGGGTTAACTTCATATCATCGTTAAAAACCAGAGCTGGGAAGGACCTTCGAGGTCATCTGGTCCAATCGTCTCATTTAATAATATATTGCATTACTTCCCTTCGGATTTAGTGACTTTATGAAATAGGAAAAGAAAGCAATGCTTAGAACTTTGAACAATATAAGTTCCACCTTCCTTTTCTCTTTAAGGGAATGTTTTATCTTACAATTGTCTCTAACCAAGAATAGACAGTCATCTTGAATGACACTGATTTTTCATATTTGAATATGTGAATGGACTAACAGGATGTAAAACCTTAAAGGGCCCTTCAAATAAGAGAATGACAGAATGTCAGAGGAACCACTAGAACCCCAAACTATAAACTGTTTGATTTAGAAGGGGCCTTACAAGGACTCATAGGATACAGACTGGCCGAGCTTGAAGGGACTGAACAAAACCCCCAAATGTTAGAATTGGAAAGGACTTTAGAATCCCAAAGTATATATAACATCAGAACTGAAAATAGACCTCAGGGCCAAAGAACCACAGTGTCCTGTGGAGTTGAAAGAGGCTTTGAATCACAGGACATAATAAAATTCACATTATATAATATATTAAAGTTTGTAAAGTGCTTTTCCCACAACCAACTTTTAGGTGATTAATGTATGTTCCCCATTTTACAGGTGAAGAGACAGTGACTTTACATGTGGTCACATAGTCAATAAGGAGACCATAAATTTAAAGCTGAATGGGATCCTAGAGGTCATTTGATTCAACTCCCTCAATAGACATGTGGGGAAACAGAGGCCCTAGAGATTAAATGACCTAAGTGGCAAATCATTCTGTCACTTAATATTTGATCACTTAGATGCTGTGTGGTAGGGCCTAGATTCAAATCCAGGTCCCTGGACTCTATATCCAGCATTCTTATATGGACAGTGAGGTGGTGCAGTCAGAAGACTTTATCTTCCTCAGTCTGAATCTGACCTCAGACTCTTACTACCTGTGTGGCTCTGGAAAGTCACTTAACCATGTTTGCCTCAGTTTCCTCATCTGTAAAATGAGCTGGAGAAGGAAATGGCAAGCCACTCTAGCTCTTCATCAAGGAAACCCCAAATGGGGTCATGAAGAGTCAGACATGACTGAAATGAATGAAGAACTCAAATTTTTAATAGTTTAAGTTTATAAAACATCTGTGAGTAGTTAGAATTTATAATACATGCTTTTATTACCTCTATTTTACAGCTATGGAAACTAAGGCAGAGGGAGGTGAAATGTCTTAGCTAACTCTTCTCTTGCTTAATTCTAGGTCACACAACTGATAAGCTTTGGAGGTGGGATCTGAACCCAGGTCTCCTGCTTCCAGGTACAGCAGTATTTTCATTACTTTACACACATGGTATTAGGCTAGTAAATCTAAGGACAGATCTAGAAGAGACCCAAGCAACCTTTTAGTCCACTTCCTTCATTCTACAGAGAAAGAAACTGAGACTCAGAAATGGTTGAACAAATGAATGGACAAGAGTTGGTTGCACTTGGGGAAAGCTCTTTTAATGAAGGAGCCATCCTTTTATCATCTTGGAGGAACAAATTAAATTGAGGAAAGTCACTTCCCAGTAGGGATCAATTTCCCACTTCTGGCCTCTCCAAGTGTTGGGTGTACAATAGGTGCTTAATAGTTAGTGACTCGTTTAAATGGCAGGTATCAAGGAGGAGGTGGTGTGCTTATCACTGCAGTGTGTTCTGGGTCTATTCTCCCTGCTGTACTCTTTGTCTCCAAGGTGGTCTTAGGGGAGGGCTGGACAGCTCCCTTCAGATACTCTTTGATTTATAGGATTGCCTCATACTTTTGCATTTTATCCTCTCTTTCATATTAATGGAAGTTAATAATTCCCCTCCCTCCCCCCGCCAAGGGAACAGTACCCTAAGCAAACTGGCATTCCCACCTAGAAGGCGCTACTCTTTCAGAAACAGACTAGCAAAGTGGAAAGTGCACTTACTAATTGCATGACCTTGGTCAAGACACTTTATTCCCTGAGCTTAATTTTTAAATGGGGGAAATATATTTGTACTACATAGCCTCCATGGCCATTATGAGAAAAAAAATAGTTATTATTATTTGGAATCAGAATCATTACCTGCATAATTTTGGACAGGACACAGCCTTTTTAGGTCTGTTTCCTCATTTGTAAAATGCGGGTGCAAATGGGCTAGATGATGCTTAAAGTTTGATCCAGCCTGAAAATCCTATGATTCTGTGATCTCTGGTACTATTCTCAACAGAAGATGTTAGCCAGCACAATAAGGGGGAATATTGGTGTATTACAGGGGGAAATGTTTTCCTTTTCTTGAGGGGGAATAGGAGAGGAATTCATAGATACCTTTAAAGCTTATTCATATTTTATGTTTAGTGAATGGCTTTAATACTTCAATTTTCCCTTAATCTGTTTTCAAGAAATATGTTTTTTTTTTTTTTAAATTTTTGAGAGAGTTAAATGGGATTCATGCTTTGGATAAGGGCTGAACTGATGACCTCTGACATTCCTTCCAGCTCTAAGTAAATGATTCTATAAATATGGGGAAACCACTGACTGGAGATTCATGAGCTCTGCATTCTCATCTTGTTCTACCAACTAATTTAGTGAATGATCTCGGTCATCACTCTCCCTAGAGCTTAGTTTACCCCTTTGCAAAATGATAGATTAGAGTAGATTAAATGATACTCTCTTTCAGGGCAGCTAGGTGGCGCCATAGTGCACAGAGTGCTGGGTCTGGAGTCAGGAAGACTCATCTTGAGTTCAAGTCTGACCTCAGACACATAATAGCTGTGTGACCCTGGAAAAGTCACTTAAAACCCTGTTTTCTCCAGTTTCCTCATCTATAAAATGAATTGGAGAAAGAAAAGGCAAACTGCTCCAGTATCTCTGCCAAGAAAACCCCAAATTGGGTTATGAAGAGTTGGGCACAGAAACAACTGAACAGCAAAGCTATCTTTCAGACCTAAATATTGTTCTTTGATCCAACCTTGACATTTTCTGGTATTATGATTCTAAACTCTGACATTGTAGGCTCTGTAGATCTAAGATTCTTTCTAAATTTAGATTCATTGATTTCATGAATGAAGGGATACGCATGATCAAACTTTTTAGAAACTGATGATATAAAAAAAAATTGGTAAGTGGGTGTGGTGCAATCCCTGCTACCTGGAGGCTGAGGCTGGCAGATGGTTTGAGCTTGAGAGGTCTGAGCTACAGTGGTGTTAAAGGTGTTTTCACTAAGCTTGGCACCAATATGGTGAATCTTCAGGGAGGAGGTGGGCACTAGACTGCCCAGGCAAAACAGCATTGATCAGAAGCTGAGCAGGTCAAAGCTTCTGGTCTGATCCGTAGTCAGAAGGGGTCCTGGGTGGCTGCTGCATTTCCCAACCAGGGGATATAGAGAGACTCAGGTTAAAATAAGTAAATAAGCAAACAAATAAATAAATACATTTTAAAATAGGGAGGAAGAGCAGTGACTGCACTGCAATTTTTAGAGTTGCCTGGGGGCAACGACAATTTAAGCTGCCTGGAATGTTGTTGTTTAGTCATTTTTCACGAACCTCAAGTCTGACTCTCTGTGACCCCATTTGGGGTTTCCTTGGCAACTGGAGTAGTTTGCCATTTCCTTCTCCAGATTAGTTAACAGATGAGGAAACTGAGGCAAACATGGTTAAGTGACTTGCCCAGGGTCACACAGCTAGTATGTGTCTGAGACCAGATTTGAACTCAGATCTTGCTGACTGAAGACTGGGCATTCTACTTGCTGTGCCCAATAGCTGCCTTGGAACAGAGTAGGTGCTTAATAAAGACATTAACTGACTTGGTTAGAGTCACACAGGTGTACAGAGGCAGGATTTGAACATAGGTCTTTTGACTTTGAGGGTGGTTCTCTGTAAATCACACTATGTGATTACTAATACTAATGATAATCCTTATAATATTAACTACAGTAATAAAAAGCCCGAGAGGAAACATATTTAAGACAATTTACAGACATCTAATACCAACCTTAATATACACTTTTGGAATAGTAAAATGGTAGATGTTGTTATTAGTCCCATTCTACAGATCAGGAAATTGAGATTGACAGAGGTTAAATGATTTGCCCAGGGTCACATAGCTAATAAAAATGTCTGAGGAAGGATTCAACCTCAAATGTCAACACACCGTCTACCTGTCTCCCTTATTTCTTTGGGCCTCGGTTAAGCCGGAGCTCAGGTTAACACCATGCTTGAATACAGTCTGTCTTCTGTCAGACCCTTCTGAGGTGAATTGGTGAGCAAATGACAGGTACTGGGGAGATCTAGAGTCCCTTCCAGTTTGGCTCTGTCTGCCTTTCAAAGTCCTTCATAACTTAGCCCCCTCTTACCTTCCCAGTCTTCTCACCTTACTCCCCATCCGTGACACTGCTATTCCTCAAACAAGACAATCCATCTCCCGGTTCCAGGCATTTCTCTGTCTGTCTCCCATGCCCTGGAACACTCCAAATGCTGACCTCCCTGGCTTCCTTTAAGTCCCAACTAAATTCCTACCATTTACAGGAAGCCCTCCACAACCCCTCTTAATTACATTGCTTTCCTTCTTTTAATTATTTCCTATTTAACTTGTATATAGTTTGCTTTGATTGTATTTGTTGGCACGATGTCTCTCCCATTAGACTGTAAGCTCCTTGAGGCAGGGACTGTCTTTTGCCTTCCTTTTTTTCATATCCTCAGCACTTAGAATAGCACCTGGCACATAGTAGATACCTAATAAATGCTTATTGAATGAATGAATGAAAGCCAGGGATCTCTCCTGTTAGGCAGCAGTCTTATCTCTGACCCAGGGAGGTCTGAAAGCCCTGTTCCCTCTCTACTCATCTCCCTTTTGGCTGCTACTTTAGAAGCCTTGCTAAAAAAGCAGCCAGAATTTCTCCTTTGTTTTCACAAGTTTCTAATTATGTATAAGTGGAAAAGAAGGAGGCCATGACCCGAGGATGTTTTTACATTCAGAGGAGGAAGGTGAGCAGACCATCTGTTCCTTGCTGTATGAATGTTGGTGCTTCTGTAGAGGCCATGCCCCTCTGGTTCTTCCTGGAGGAGTACTCCTTACCCCAGACCCCTTGGGGCAGCGTGTGTTTCTGAAGAATCTGTTACCTAGAGGAGGAATAGAATTTCTGTGTAGAAATTATAAGTAAGGTTCCAAACACTGGGGCTTTCAACTGGTAATTAAACCTGAGGAAGAAAAGCAGCCTGATGCCCTGCCAGAGAATGTTAGATCTGGAAGGGACTTCCAGTTCCTTCATTTTGTACTTCCAGAAGCTGAAGATCAGAGGCTGAATGATTTGACCCGGGTCACACAGTTAGCAAGGAGCAGAGCCAGGATTCAAACCCACATCCTTTGACTCCAAATCTAATGCATTTTCTACCACAAAAGGAGATGTGAAGGAGTTTGTCATCCTTAAAAGAAATCACCCTTGAATATACAGCTCTAAGTTTATGGGGTGTTGAGAGAGGACTGGAACCTCTTGTATGAGAGCCCTTTTCAGGGCTTCTCATTCACCTCTGGTGTCCACCTTCACCTCACTCTCATCTGTGACTCTAAGAAGGTGTAGCATGCACAGTGGCCATATCCTGGTAAAGCTGTATCAGCAGACGGGCTAAACTAGGTTGAGGGTAACTCACAGGCCTCAAACCTATTGGTGATGCCTACCCCAAGCATGTTGAAGACATTCCCCAGTAGAATGGGCGGATAATTTGTTCCAATAGCCATGAAGGCAGCTGAAGTATTTAGAGCGTGGTCAGACATCAAAGACCATCCACCGTGACCCAGGCCATCACCAGTTGTCCTGACTTTTGTCCTGCCACTGGAAGAGAGAGTGAAACTGACGACTTTGTGCAACTTTGCCCCACTTTAATCCAATTCATGTGCAAGTCAAGACATCACCCATGATATCACTGATCCTCTGAAAATGAAGGATGAACACCAACAGAAGTGAGACTCCCCACAATGCCTAGTTGTTTATCTTCTAGATCATGGAGGGAGAAAGCTGAAAAGGACCTTAGAAATCCTCTATTCCAGAATTTCTTTTTTAGACTCTTTTGGCAATCATGGGAAATCTATGGACCCCTTCTCAAAATATTAGGTTTTTAAAGGCATAAAGCAAAATACACAGGATTATAAAAGAAACCAGTCATGCTGAGAGTGATCAAAAATAATTTTTTAAAAACCATGCAAACAAACCAAGGACTCAAATCCCAGGTTAAGAACCCTCCCTATGATCCAACCCCTTCATTTTGCAAATGCGGAAATTAAACTATTTTCTCATGGTAAAACATAAGTTCCCTGAGGGCAGGGATTACTTTGTTTTTGTCTTTGTTTCTGGAGATCCCAGTCCAATGTCTGGCATATAGTAGAAACTAAATGAATACTTGTTTATCTCAACTGAGATAAATAATCAAAACACTAGGAAAGATCAAATCAGGAGCACATCACTGCCACTGAGGAGGTGGAGGAAGACTCGCTGGAGGGATCGGAACTCTGTTGAGCTTTAGGAGTAGGACTGGATTGGTGCAGGTGGGGTCAAGGGGATGTTCTCAATGGAAGGCAGAACAGCAGAATGGGGCAAGAAATTTCAGGGCATGGTCAGGAGAAAGAAGATAGTTCATTTGGACTGGGATGGAGGGCTCATGAAGAGGCACAGTGGAAGCTGTAACTGGAAGGGTGAGTTGAAAAGTCAGATGACAAGCATTTATTAGGTGCCTACTGTATG
This sequence comes from Petaurus breviceps papuanus, assembly GCF_028583685.1. Classification (NCBI taxonomy): domain Eukaryota; kingdom Metazoa; phylum Chordata; class Mammalia; order Diprotodontia; family Petauridae; genus Petaurus; species Petaurus breviceps. The sequence continues at coordinate 5,257,876 of NW_027186446.1, read as the reverse complement.
CAAGGTGTATAAGTGCTAAGGAAACAAAGCTAAAAGACAATCCCTCCTCTCAAGGAGTTCACAGTCTAATGGGGGAGTCAACATGCAGACTAAGCTACATACAGGATAAACTGGAATAACTAATAATTACAATTATTTATTATATACAATAATCATTAAAATTCCAATAATAAAGCGGAATAATGAGTAGAGGGAAAGTGCTAGCATTGAGAGAGATCCCATAGAAGGTAGGATTTTATATGAGCCTTGAAGAAAGCCAGAGAAGCCAGGAGGCAAAGATGAGAAGAGAGAGAACATTCCAGGCATGGAGGCAGTCAGGGGAAATGGCCAGAATCAGGGGATGGAGTGTATTGTTCAAGCAGGAGCAAGGATCCCATTGTCACTGGATCCAAGAGTGTGGAGGAGGGCCCTGTAAAGTGAAAGAAGGATGGAAAGGGGTGTGTAGGAGGGGGCTCTCAGTGTCAAACATATTTCATATTTGATCTAAGAGTTCGCAGGGGGTCCCTGAAGTTTATTTAATAGGGGAGTGACATGGTCAGAAGGGTGTTTAGGAAGTCTTTGATATCTGAGTAGAGGATGAACTAGAGGTGAAAAGGGCTTGAGCTCTGCTGTAAGGACAGTCCATTGCAGGAAATAGGAACAGAAGAGAAAGTGTTTTATGTGAGGAACAGCAGTCTGGTTTAACTGAATAAAAGTGCGTGAAGGGGAGTAAAAGGCCAGAAAGGCTGGAAAAGTGGGTTGGGTCCAGGTTGTAAAGAGTTTACCTCATTTCAATTGTAAGGAGTCTATGTTTGATTCAGGAGGTGATATGGTATAATAGAACCTGAGTTTGAATTGGGGAGTCCCACGGTTGGGCCTATGACTGCTGAGTGGAGGATGGATCAGAGAGGGTAGGAGATTTGAGTGGGGGGGAGGCCTAATGAAGGACTACTACAATAATCCAGGTGAGCTACGACGAGGTCTTGAAAATGAGTTTTTGGGGTGTGAACCGAAAGATGTGGAGGGAAAATCAATCAGACTTGGCGAATGATTTGAAATGTTGGGAGAAGCAGAGGAAGGAATGGAGGATGAAGTTTGCAAACTTGGGGAATCAGAAGGATGGTGCCACTTGGCCACTGAAGGTGGAGTTAGGAGGAAAGGTGGGCTCGAGGGGATGAGAGCATTAGTTTAGTTTTGCACATTTTGAGTGTGAGATGACTATGAGTCATCCTGAAATATCCAATAGATGATGCAAGGATTGGGGAGATACCCTGCCTCGGTTACTTATTATTTGTGTGATGTTGGGCAAATCACTTAAAATTCCTGGGCCTCAGTTTCTTCAATCTGTAAAACAAAGAGATTGGACTCTATGATTTATAAGGTTCCTTCCAGCTCTAAATTTTAAGATCCTAAGATTTGATTCAGTAAGCAAAAGGGAGCCAAAGAAAGTACAGCAGACTACAGGGGTGTGAGGGTAATGAATTAATTGTCCCTCCTTCCCTCCCTCCCCAGCCTAATTTCTAGTGGCCAAGTAGGAGCTGATGCCCAGAAATGCTAAGGACTCATCTTCCAAATTCCTCGACCTCCCCAGCCCAGCCAAGGCTCTGAGCTGTGGAACTGAGAAACCCAGACATGTAGTCACCACTTGTTTGCAGAACAAGGAAAAAAAAATACCCCAACAGTGGAGTATTGTGTTTGTCTTATTAATGTTCATTTTCTCCTTATTATTTTTCCTCCTAATTGCTTATTTTCCATATTATTTGCAGAGTAATTCCACTTGCATTTTTTTCTCCCCTCACTGAAGATCTTTTGCTTCAAGAAATTACCACAGATGGGACGAGGAGAAACACACATGTTTGTTTTTTATTTTACTTGCAATCATTTGATTTTACGAAATGAGTTTGTACTACTTGGAATGTTGGCGGCCTCTCTCTCCTCTCCTCATCGAGCAGCTTGGGAGATCAGCCTTGGAGTCTTCGTTTGGAGAAGATGTTTTTGTACCTCATCTCATTTGCAAGACGCTGTCGCAAAGGCAGCTTGCTTTGTGCTCAGTGGCATCCAAACTGGCAGAGGATCTTCTTTTCCGAGGGTCTGGACTTAGAGTGAGAGATCTTTTGATCTTTTGATCCTGATGCTTCCAAAGACCATCCTGAAAAAAAGGGAACCGAGCATTAGGAGGCCCGGGGCAAAATTCCTTGTGGCTCCAAACTCAATCTCGGGTAACTACTGAGGTTTATGTAAAATGGAGATTCTTAACCTGGGGTTCAAGGACTCCTGCGAGTTTCATGGACAGATTTCTGTGGGATCCATGATATGAAAAATAAATCTATATACATACATACATTATATATATGTGTGTATACATTATATATATATGTGTGTGTGTATATATATATATATATATAGACAGAGAGAGAGAGAGAGAGGGAGAGAGAGAGAGAGAATTGGTTTTTTCCACTAACCTCTGACTGAAATTTAACATTTCCTTCAATTATGGATGTAGGTAACAAGACATTACTCTGAGGTGTCCACAGGCTTCACCAGTCTGCCAAAGGGATTCATGAGACACAAAGGTTATAGAGTCACAAAATATAGAATTTCAGAGTTGGAAGGAGCTTTAGAGCCTTTGAACAGCTGAGCTAGAAGGGGCCTTAGATATAAACATAATTCAATCAGCTCCTTTTAAAAATGAGGAGGTTGATGACTTTAAAAACAAGGGGTGAAATGACTTCTCTGACATCATAGAGGTAGTAGGAAGCAGAACTAGGATCCAAACCCAGGTCACAGCCCCCAGAGCTGGAAGTTACTTCAGAGGGAGGTAGGAAGGAAAAAAAAAAGACGGAAACAAGCATCTATTAAATGCCTATGTGCTGAGCATTTTATAACTATTTCATCTGATCCTCGCAACAATCCTGTGAGGTAAGCACTACTATTATTTTACAGCAAAGGAAACTGAGGCAAATCTTCTTGTTAAGTGACTTTCCCAGGGGTCACATTTGAACCCAGGACTTCTTGAGTCCAGCTGCAGTGTTCTACCCCATGTACCACCTCACCAGAGTACAGTCTGTCTTCTGTCAGGCCCTTCTGAGGTGAATTGGTGAGCAAATGACAGCTGCCGGGGAGATCTAGAGTCCCTTCAGTTTGGCTCTGTCTGCCTTTCAAAGTCCTTCATAACTTAGCCCCCTCTTATCTTCCCAGTCTCCTCACACCTTATTTCCCATCAGTGACACTGGCCTGGCTATTCCTCAAACAGTCCATCTCCCTGCTCCAGGCATTTCTCTGAAAAAACAAACCACACACAACATCTTGTGACTTCTGTGGCTCAGAGTTTATCTAGCCATCCTCTCCTCCCTTCCCATTTTCTAGATGAGGAAAATGAGGCCCAGCAAAGGAAAAGTGGCTTTTCCAAGGATACACAGCTAATGAGAAACAGAACCAGCAATCAAAATGAAGTTCTCTGACCAAATCCTAGTCCTAGTTCCTTCTCTGAAAGATCACAAGGTGATCTTTATTTAATTAATTAATGGCAAAACCAAGACCACATGGAGCCCATGTTTCTGTCCTCCCGGTTCAGTTCTCTATGCATGTCACCACACTGTCCTTTTTAGTGATAAAATTGTGAGCTAATTTAAACACACACACACACACACACACACACACTCCAGAAAACAAAAATAAAAAGACAACTGTACTGTGCTGTCAGATGCTCCTGGGAAAGGAGCCAGCAAGGATACATGGTGTGGTTCTTTATGAATTATTTATTGTTCATTCTCCTGATCAGAGCTTTGGCCCTTGTCCTCCTTTAAAGGCACTAAAAGTCTTAGCTGAGTGTCCACTTGAAAGCAGTGGGCATACCTCCCAAGGCAGGGTCTTTGCACCATCCCAGCAGCCCCCATGTTCCAAGCTCAGGCACATAGAACCCTCATAATGGATGAGTCCATCTATTATTAAGCAGCAGAGGGAACTTGCCAGAGACAGAAGTGCACGGGACTCACATCCTCTGACTGAAAATAGCTGAATGTGGGGCAGTGCAAACACAGATACTGGTATTTGATCAACAGAGAGTGAGAAAGAATCACAAACCTCTTGCCAGGATAGAGGGCAACCCTGCTTCTGGTAGTGGCTTAGGCGTGATGACCTCTTAGGTCCTTGAAACTTTATGACTGGCATTTTCTGTTTTACACCAGGGCAGTTTGAGATAGTGGATTACACATTGGCTTTTGGGTCTGGAAGATCTGAGTTTGAATCCTTCCTCAGACACTTTTGCCCAGTTTCCTCATGTAAAATAAGAAGGTTGGATTCAATAGACTGTAAGGTCCCTTTGAATTTTGTTCAAGGCATGCAATCCTACGATCTCATGATTCCCTTAACCCCTCCAGAGAGATGGCACTCATTTCTTTTTATGTCTTTTCTGATCACTTATCTGATATCTGTGGATATTTCTCTGGCTGGTATCTCTTTCAAGATGTATCTTGAGTCTCCCAAGAGTTAAAATCTTGTGACCTTAGAAGAATAGTTCACTTTTTAATTGCAGATTTGATCATGTTACCCCCTTCTTCCCACTCAATAAACTCTACTGACTCTGTATCATCTCCAGGATCAAATAGAAAATCCTGTTTGACATCCAAAACCCTTCTTCACCTGACTTCTCATACCTTATGCCCACTTCCCCACTACTACATACTCCGTTATTCAGTGACATTGACCTCCTTGTTATTTCTTTTTTTTTCTTCTGCCTTTTGGAGGAGGAAGGTAGGGCATTTGGGGTTAAATGACTTGCCCAAGGTCACACAGCTAGTTTTGTGTTAAGTGTCTGATTCCGGATTTGAACTCAGGTCCTCCTGACTCCAGGGCTGGTGCTCTATTCAATGCGCCACCTACTTGCCCCTCTCCTTGCCATTTCTTAAACAGGACCCACCCCTCTCCTCCCTAAACACTCCCCCCCCCAACTCTGAGTATTTTCACTGGCTCTCCCATGTACACGATGCTCTCCTTTCTCATCTCTGCCTCCTGGCTCCCCTGATTTCCTTCTTCAGGTCCCAGATAAAATCTTACCTTCTGCAAGAAGCCTTTCCTGATGCTCCTTAGTGTTAGCATCTTCCTTCCTTTTTATCCCATATGGAGTTTGTACTTGCTTGTTTCCCCCCATTAGACTGTAAACTTTTTGAGAGCAGGGACTGTCTTTTATCTTTCTTTGTATCCTTAGTGCTTAGCAAAAGGTAGATGCTTAATAAATGTTTGTTGAGATCTGTAAAATGAGCTGAAGGGGTTAGAGCCAAGATGCCCACTTAGAAGCAGGAAAACTCTGTATGCCCCCTCCATAACCAGTTCAAATACCTATAAAAATGACTCTAAGCAAACTTTAGGGCTACAGAACCCACAAAGTGACAGAGAGAAACAAACCTCCCACTGTAGACAGCCTGGCAGGCTGGCAGTAAGGGTCCATCACAGTGCGCTGGGTGCAGAGGCAGCCCCGAATGAGTCCACAGTTTTAGTCTCAGGGTGGCCTGACTAGAGGGTCTTTGGAAGAGTGGATCACCAGCAGTTATGGAAGTTTTCAGAATTATCAACCCATAAATGCCAAAGACAAAGTGAGAGTTCAGTGTGGACTTTGTGGGAACAGGAGGTCCAGGAGTATGGTTTGGCCTCTACCCCCATAGGGAGAGGAGGCTGAGGCACAGTGGCCACTACCATGTGGCAGCTTCAGCTCCTGGCCTGCAGATTGTAGGGGGACCAAGCCACCAGTCTGAGGGGTAAATGCTCTTGCTTTCACCTGCTTGGGTATGGATTGCTGTCTAGGGTGGAGGTCCTGGGGTGTGTGACCAGTGTGCCAGAGCCAGTGGAGGCTTCTGAGAGGGCACCCAACTAATAGCTTCAGCAGCTGAGAAAACTCCAACGATCTGGGACAAAGCTCTCCTCTCTGGAAGCAGAGTTCTATTGTGACAAAAAGCTCAAAAGTCAAATAATTGAGTGGCAACATGAGCAAGCAAAAGAAGCACAGCAGTCAGACCTTAGATTCCTTTTTTGGGGACAAAAATGATCAAAGCATGGAACAGGAGGAAGACAACATAGTCAGAACTCCTGTACCAAAAGCTTCCAAGAAATATATGAACTGGTTACAGTCAATAGAGGAGCTTAAGAAGGATTTTGAAAACCAAATAAGAGAAGTGGAAGAAAAATTGGGAAGAGAAATGAAAATGATGCAAGAACATCATGAAAAGTGAGTCAACAACCTGATTGAAGAAAATAACATCTTAAAAAATAGACTGACTCAAATGGCAAAAGAGGCTCAAAAAGGCAATGAGGAGAAGAATGCCTTAAAAAGCCAGTTTTGCTAGATGGAAAAAGAATCTCAAAAGCTCACTGAAGAGAATCATTCCTTCAGAATTAGACTGGAGCAAATGGAAGCTACTGACTTTATGAGAAATCAAAATACTATTAAACAGACCCAAAAAAATGAAAAAATAGAAGGCAATGTGAAATATCTCATTGGAAAAACCACTGAACTGGAAAATTGATCCAGGAGAGAGAATTTAAAAATTATTGGACTACCTGAAAGCCATGAACAAAAAAAGAATCTGGAAATAATCCTTCAAGAAATTCTCAAGGAAAATTGCCCTGATGTTTTAGAACCAGGGGGCAAAATAGAGGTTGAAAGAATGCACTTCAGGGCGGCTAGGTGGCACAGTAAATAGAGCACTGGCCCTGGAGTCAGGAGGACCTGAGTTCAAATCCGGCCTCAGACACTTAGCACAAAACTAGCTTTGTGACCTTGGGCAAGTCACTAAACCCCAATTGCCCTAGCTTTCCCCCTTCAAAAAGCAAATAATAATAATAATCCATCCATCCCCTCTTGGAAAAGATCCCAAAAAGAAAACTCCTAGGAATATTATAGCCAGATTCCGGAATTCCCAGATCAAGTGGAAAATATTGCAAGCAGCCAAGAGGAAACAATTTGAATGTTGTGGAAATACAATCAGGATAACACAGGATCTGGAAGCTTTTACACTGAGGAATTTAAGGACTTGGAACATGATATTCTGGAGGTCAAAGGAGCTGGGATTAAAACCAAGAATCACCTACCCAGCAAAACTGAGTACCATATTTTAGGGGAAAATATGATCATTCAATGGAATAGAGGACTTTCAAGCATTCTTGATGAAAAAACCAGAGCTGAATAGAAAATCTGACATTCAGATACAAGAAGCAAGAGAAGCATGAGAAGGAGGTTGAATCACAAATCTAAATCAGCCTACTGAACTACTGAATAGGCATGGCCACATTTCACTTCATTCTGCAACAGAACATATTCCGATTGGTGCTAATCTCCTGTGAATGAAGTCCCCTTGCCACTGTTCAGCTCCACTCAACAGATCCCGGACCTCTCCCTATCACAATGTCACCTCCAAATCTGGACATGTCAAACTCCAAGAGCACTCTGCGGTTATTTATTCAGGAAAAGAAACACAAAGTGAAGAAGGTGGACGGGGGCCCTGGCACAACCTTGCATAGTTCAGTTTACATTTCACTCGGGCACAGCCATGCTGGGTAGGAGGAAAGATTGTCATCCATCTCCCTACCCACCCACTCATGGGAAGTCTATTGTAAGAAAGAGTTTACTTACCACCATGGAAGAGACAAAGGAAGTGAGTGAGCTGGAAGCTGTCTCTCTCTTAACTGACACAGAATTCTTCCTACTACTGCTCCCCTAGGATGGGGGAGAACCAAGGAAGCAGGAGAGCACTCAAGATTTTCCCTGTCATACCAAAGTGCCAAATTCTTTCATTGCTGAAGTAGCCAGGGGCTTGAGATTCCCAAAGAAGTAAGCCCCCTCATCACCAAGTCACCCACATGTTGTAAATAAATGGGTAGTAGGAACATCAGTTTTGTACATGCCCAGAGAAGGCCTCAATTATGCATATGATGGAGACTGACCAATGAAGGCCCAGACCTCGATGTAGATGTAACTCCTGTCCTAAAGCCCATAAACATGAGAATCTTCTTACTGATGAAGATGAACATTCTGTCCTTGTGAGAGTTCGAGAGCTCCAGCCTTCTCTAGTGGAGGGACTGTCTTGGTGTATCAAGTTGCTTTCTGGCTTCCAACTTGGAGAAGGAAGGAGGAATCCCAGCCCACTTCAGGTTGCTGAAGGAAAAGACTCTGGGAAGGTATGAGAGGAGCTGGCAGTCTCCATCATGTCCTTTTCCCCAGCTAGCTACTCTAGAGACTTTGGGGGGCTTCCCCTTGGGTGAGATCTAGGACTCTCTTTCCCTTGGTTGAGCTGGGTTGCTTTGCTCCCAATGGGAGAGTTCCTTTACTCTGTATTGTTTGGCATTTATTCTATTACATATAACTTTGCTGATTTCTATTTAGCTATGATTTGGATAAATGGATTTCTTTGCTATTTTTACATATGAGATGGAGGTTCAGAATGGGGAAGAGATTTACCTATGGTAATAGGATCCTAGAATCTTATCTGGGAGGTGCCTTAGATGCAATCAATTCCAACCTTCTCATTTTGTAGATGAGAAAAATGAGACACAGAGAAATTACATGACTTGCCTATGGTCATACAAGTAGTAAATAGGAAAGTTAAGAGCTGAACCTAGTAGTAGGGTGGGGGTCTGAGACAAAGGTCATTAGACTCTCACCCTCCTCTGTACCACCTCTAGACGTATGATAAATATGAAACCAGACTCCTTCCCCCTTTCCCCAGGCATTGTGGGAAAGCCACATCTCCTGCTATCAGGAGGAGGCTATCAGAAAGGGGACTCATCAAATTATGGAATGTAAGTTGTAAGAAGCCACAGAAGTCACAAGATGTGTGTGTGGTTTGTTTGTTTGTTTTTTTTTCTGAGTCAAAGGGGGGAAAATAACCAGCTGGACATCAGGAAAGGGAAAGAGTTGTTATCACAAAGTTGGGACAAGTGATTTAGCAGCCAGGGCTTCCCCTCCCTGTGATTAACAGTGACACTATGGCAGCCAAGCCATGATGCTGGTGATCTGATCTGACTGCTTATCTCACGTTAGCGGGTTATCATCGACTGGAATGTGCTGTTTCATATTCGGGATGCTTGTGGTACAACATAATCTAGGGAGTTCTGCAATACAGTATTGAGATACTTGGCCCCAGTTGTCCACTTATGTGAGTTTGATGTTTTCCCCTTAAAGTCTGACCATTAGTGTTTGGACCCAGAAAATTTGTCATTACTGTTCATTCCTGAAAAAATGGAAATCCATTGGACAGCACCTGTAAGTCTATGGTTTACTGAGACTAGGGGTGGGGAACCTGGGGCCTTGAGGCCACATGTGGCCCTCTAGGTGCTCGAGTGTGGCCCCTTGACTGAATCCATGCTTCACAGAATAAATAAAAGGGCCTCGCTTGAGGACTTAGAGGGCCACATGTGTTCTCAAGGCTGTAGGTTCCTCACTCTTGACTTAGCATGTAGCAAAGAATTTGATGGAGTCTACCTATCATACTATTTTTGTGGAAGACTTGGAGAGATATAGGCTAGGTGACTGAACTGGTCAAAGGATCAGATTCAAAGAATAGTCATTAATGATTCAATGTCAATTTAGGGAAAGTCTCCAGTGAAAAATGCCCCAGGAAATCTCTGTGCTATCTAACAATTTTAGCAGTGACTTGGATGAAGGCACAGATGGCTCTCATGTTTGCAAATAACACCAAATTGGAGGTTAGCTAACACACTGGACAATAGAGTCAAGATTTAAAAAAGGTCTTCACAGGCTAGATTCAATAAGATGAAATTGGATAAGGATCATAGGCAGGTATAATAGGGATAAATGTAAAGTCTTATGTGTGGGTTCAGAAAATCAACTTCACAAGTCCAAGATAGGGGAGGCATGATTAGAAAACAATTTGAAAAGGTAATGGACATATTACTAGTTTACAAAGTTAATATGAATCAGCTGTGTGATGTAGGAAACAAAAAAGCTGATGAGATCTTGGGCTACACTGAGAGGTAGAGCCTTGAGGAATAAGGTGATAGTGCTTGCCATACTATGCCCCAGTCAGACAAAATCTGAAATATTGCCTTTATTTGTGGTCACCATAGTTTAGAAAAGACATTGATAAGAGTGTGCATTTGAGGGTATTGTTGCTTGTCCTTCATCTCAAAGAGGACCATGACATCAGGAAGATGATTACATGACTTGCAAGTGAATTGAATTTAAGTGAGGGAGGGCTGTGCAAAGTCACCAGCTTCACTTTCTCCTCTGGAGCCATTTGGGTCCAGTGGTGGGATATAGATCAGGCAACTGGAGATGGCCTATGAGGATAACCAGGACAGAGTAGGAACTTGAGTCCATGTCTCATGAAGAATGGTTGAAAAAATCCCTGGATACAAGGAAGCTCAGTGGGGACAATGGGAGCTGCTTTCAAGTATTCGAAGGGTTATCATATGGAAGAGGGATTAGATTTGTTCTATTAGACCCCAAGGAACAATAGGCAGAAGGTGTTTTTGCTGTTGTTCAGTCATGTACAACTCTTTGTGATACCATTTGGGGTTATCTTGGCAAAGGTACTGGAGTGATTTGCTATTTCCATCTCCAACTCATTTTACAGATGAGGAAACTGAGGCAAACAGGGTTCAGTGACTTGCCCAGCGTCACATAGCTAGTAAGTATCTGAGGCCACATTTGAACTCTAGAAAATGAGTCTTCCTGACTCCAGGTCTAGTACTCTATCCACTGAGCCACCTAGCTGCCCTAGGCAGAAGGCACAAAGAGGCAAATTTAGATTGAATATAAGGAAAAATTTCCTCACAATTAAAAACATCCCAAAGTGGAATGGGCTGCTTGAAGGTGGTGGGATCTCCCTCACTGAATGTGTTCAAATATCAGAATGGTAATTAGCTGCTAAGTACATAATAGAGAAGATTCCTTTTTGCTAAGAGTTAGAGAGTTTTTAAGGTTTCTTTCAACTCAGTGGTTCTGGGAAATGGAAGGATGAGTTTGGGAAAAAGGTAATAGACCCTTTTGGGTAGAATGTAAAGTATGTGCAAGGGAGACATGTGAAATGAGTCTGGAAAGACAGGATGGGGTCATCACGCAGATGACTGTAAATAGCAAGCTGAGGAATTACTTTTTATACTAGAGGCAATATGGAGACACTAAATATTTTAGAGCAAGAGGATGACTTGGTCAGACCAGTGGCTTGGGGAAAATATTTTGTCAGTAGTGGGGAGGATGAATTGCTGATAATATTGCAATAGTCTAGGTGAGAGATTGTGGGGTCTGAACTAGGATTGTGGTTACCCCATGAGTGGAAGGGCAGGGAGAGATATGGGAGGGGAGGTGGAAGTAGAACTGGTTAAGTTTGGTGACTGGATGCTAAGAGGGAAGTGAGGGAAAGGAATGAGCCTAGGTTGATGCTGAGGTTGTGTAATGTTAATGGAATTTAAGATCTTCCCCCACCCATTAATAGGCCTCATGTGGAGCCCATTAAGGGAAACTTGCTTAGGGGAGGCTTGCTTGTAGGAAGGCTTTCACACCTTTTGCTAATTTCTAATTAGGCACCGAGTCAGCAGTGTTATGATGGGGCCCTCTGACTCTGAGAAGTATATATATACTCTGAGTTGGGGTTCGCTTCTGAGAAAGATCTTGTGATTCCCTGGTCGGAATTCTGAATGGCCATATGTTCAGAACTCCCCAACTGCTCTCTCAATCCAGGGATGTTTGTTAAATATATAGTTGATTCAGGCAGTCAGAGTCCTGTCTGTTGGTCTTTATTTCTCTGCTTGTATTTTCGCTGTTTGTATTTTCTTTGAAGTTCAGGGTGCTGACTTTTCCCCTGAACTAGTGAATGGAATTAAATAAGATTGCTGACCTCTTAGACAACTATCTTTCCTAGTAAAGCAAATCTAAGAACCTATGCTAGCAGCTATCCTGGGTATGCCAGAGTGGCTGCCACTATAGGTTGTAAACCTGTGTGATTGAAGGAATAGTGGTACCCTCAAAAAAATAAAATAGAAACTTTAGAGGAGAGAGATGTTATGGGAAAAGATAATTTCTGTTTTGAGATGCCTGTAGGATATCTAGGTGGAGATATCCAACAAGCAGCTAATGACGCAGGAAGGAGCCTCAGGAGTTAAATTAAGGCTGGATATATAGATTTAGGCACTATCTGTATTATACCCATGAAAACTGAGGAGGTCATTCAAAGAGGATGTAGGGTAGTCTTAGGGAATATGTGGGTGGGACACAGATAACGATCTAGCAAAAACAAAGTAAGAAGGGACAAATAGATGAGAAAAGAACCAGGAAAGAATAATGTCACAAAATCCCAGAGAAGAGAGAGTAGACAGGAGGAGGGGGTAGTTATCAGTTTCAAAAGTACCAGAGAGGTCAAGAAAATTGAGGCCCAAGAAAACGTCATATTTAGCAATTAAGATATCATTGATAAGCTGTTCCCCAATACAGAAGTGGTCAAAGGATATGAACAAGCAGTTCTTAAGAGAATTACAGACTATTAATAAGTATGTGAAAGAATGTGCCAAATCACTAATAAAAGAGAAATTTAAGTTTAAAAAAATCCTGAAGTTTAACTCACATGCAGAAAATTGGCAAAGATAATTAAAGATGGGATTAGTCAATGTTGAAGGAATTTTTGAAAGGCAGGAGCACTAATTGATGCATTGTTGGTGGAAGTGTGAGTAGGTACAACCAATTCTGTCAATCAGTCAGTCAACAATAAGCAATTATTGGGCACTTACTCTGTTCCTGACACTGTGCTAACTGGAAATACAAATACAAGCAAAATGGAAAAATGCTTCTTGCTCGCAAAGAGCTTATATTCTGATCAAGGAAACTGAAGGAGAGGGAGATGGGGAAAGTACCCAGTCTGGAAACATGATGTAGAAGTCTAGAGTGCAACCAAGTGGAAAAAATGAATAAATGACCAGCCTGAACTCCTTTCTTATAAATGACGGTTCTGGGAGGAGCCATCCAATCAGAGGGAGAAGACCCAAGGGGCAGAAAGGAATTTGGAATTATGCAAATAAAGTGGCTATAATATCCATTCCTTTTGACCCAGAGATTCCATTGCTAAGTGCCTGATTCAAGGAGGTCATTTATAAAAAAGAAGGCTCTATAGACACAATATATAGGATGCACTTATAAATAAATACATTCCTGTTGTGGTGTTGTTGTTCAGTCATTTCAGTGTTGCCCAACTCTTCACAATTCCACTTGGAGTTTGCTTGGCAAAGATACTGGAGTAGTTTTGCATTTTCTTCTCCAGTTCATTTTACAAATGAGGAAACTAAGGCCAACAGGGTGAAGTGACTTGCCCAGGTTCACACAGCTAATAAGTGTCAGGCCACATTTGAACACAGGAAGATGAGTCTTCCTGTCTTCAGGCCTGACTCTTTATCCCCTGTACCATCTAATTGCTCTATACGTTCGCAGCCATGAGGTTTATTGGGAGGCAAGGGGGTTGGTAGCAAAAAACTGGAAACAACATAGATGCCTGCTAATTGGAGAATGGCTAAACAAATCATGGTACATAAATATTACTGTTTTGTAAGAAGCAACAAATGTGATAAGTAGAGATTGACTTCTATGAACTGATGCAAGGTAAACAGAGCCAAGAAAACAATATATGCTGTGACAGCAATGTAAATGGGAAGAACGGCAATTGCGAAACAATTGAAAATGAATGTTGCCTAATTACCAAGAGCAAGTTTGGCTCCAATGAAGATGGATAATAATAATAATAACAGCTATTAGGATTTATCTAGCACTTTGTACATGCCAGACGCTGTTCCCAGCGCTTTACAATGATCTCATTTGATCCTTACAACCACAACAGGATGGAGGCTCTATTCTCCTCACTTTACACTAAGATTTGCCCAGGGTCGCATATCTACTAAGTGTCTGAGGTTGGATTTGAACTCAGATCTTCCTGACTCCAGGCCCTTTCATACTACAATATTTACACTGAATAAAATGTTAGATTTTTTTCTATGAATTGAATGATTTTCCTGAATTTTTCTCTTTAAAAAAAATCTTTGTTATTCAGATGACTGTCTAGAAGGGAGAAAGGGAAGAAATGTAAAATGAAATTTAGACTATATAAAAACCAAAGCTACCAATAAAATCTTTTCTTAAAAAGATTGTTGATAACCTTGGAGAAAGTAATTTGCTTATTAATGTAGGTCCTGCCTGCCTGGATGCATGGTGGTAAAAGAAGGGCTTCGGTGTTGCTGTGGAGGCAGGCAGAAGTGTGTGGGAGCTAACCAGTTCTGTGAGAACCTATCATTACATTTTGAATGTGAGCATTTATACCCCAGAAATCGGCAAGTACTAAAAAACGGAGCTTGATTTATTATTTTGTTAATTATATTCTAGACTTAAGAAAGCAAAGGAAAAAATGTTAATGATGCAGATTCAATTTAAAAGAGTGTCTTGCATACATTTTTTTTTTTGGAAAGCTGGTTGTTAAACAGTGAAGTACAGGCATTGTAGGTGCTGTCTCCAAGCTGAGCAGTAGGTCTTGGATATTAGTTTGCAAGGGAAAGAGCATGACATTTATTTTGGAGGTGTGGGGGGAGGGGCAGGGATCAGTCACTGCTGATGAAACCTGGATGCCGGCTAGGACAATTCCATACCTCCGGATGCCGGCTAGGACAATTCCATACCTCCTGAGTACTTCTGATGCAACCATATCACAGTCATTATTCCTAAAGGGGGAAGAAGCAAGAATGCTCAAAGAAGTTTCCTGGGGGTTGACTCTGGCACTCCAGGACCTAGTCAGGAGGAGATAATAGTAGGCAGTAAAGGAAATGAAATTTATTCACTTACTCTTTCTTATGTTCTCCTACCTTTTGGGTAATCCATACTTGACCCTGATGTTCAGTGACTTCATGCTGACCTGGACTGTGACGGTACAAAAAGAAAGTTCTATCTGATTTCTCAATTATACTGAGGTTCCTGGATCACTCCCAAGTATTTGCTTTTTAAAAGAGGACAAGAAAAGAGGAATATATATTATGTAATTATTAATTTGTGGAGACATCAGAAATCATCTAGCCTAATCCCCATACGAAGCAAAAATCATCTCTCCAATATCCCTGGCAGGCAGTCTTCCTAAAGACCCCAGCTTCAAAAACATGGCATAATCGAGGAAAAAGGGATCAAAGAAGGAATAGGACCACCTCTCCTTGGAGTAGGGGAGGGACTAGGATAGCAGTCAAAGGGGACTGGGCGGAGCTTTGCACAAGCATTATTTTGTTTAATGTCTTCTCTGCCAAAAAGAATAGCCACCAAATAGCAGAGTTATTAGGATATAAGTGGTGGAATGGCCAGACCTAAGGATTAGGGTCTTTAATGGAGTACCCCAGGGATCTGTGTTTTGGTTGTTTGTCCTTCATTTTTGAAGAGGAACCATGGCATCAGGGAAAAGATGACATGACTTGCAGTTGACTTTGATTTGAATGAGGGAGGGCTGTGCAAGGTCATCAGCCTTACTTTCTCCTCCAGAGCCATCTAATTAAAGGGCCATCCCTTGACTCACTTCTTAAAGAGGACTATTCACTTAATGGGCATTACCTCCCTCTAAGTGAGTACTTGAAAAGACTTTAGCCTAAAGGCCAGGGTCTCCATCGCATGGCATTGGATCTGTGGTGGTTAAACATTCTTAACCATGAGCTGGATAAAAGCAGAGATGATATGTTTATCAGATTTGCAGATGATCCCAAGGTGGGAGAGATAGCTAAAACATTTGATGACAGAATCAGGATCTAAGATCTTGGCAGTTAAGAACATTGGGTTGATTCTAATAATATAAAATGAAAGGCAGATTTAGACTTCATCTAAGGAAAAGCACCCTAAACATTAGAGCCATCCAAAAGTGGCCTGGGTTGTCTCAGCAGTTAAATTACAAGAGTTCAAGAAAGAGCTAGATATCCCCTTGCTGGGCACATCGTAGAGTGAATTCTTGTTCAGGTAGTGTTAGATGGCCACTAAGTTGTCTTTGAGTTCTGAGTTACCCTCTAGGTACCTCCATTTTAGGTGGTTTGGTCTTGCCAAACAAGGGCACTTAGATGGTACAGTGGGTAGAGTGCTAGGCTTGAAGTCAGGAAGACTCATCTTCCTGAGTTCAAATCTATTCTCAGACACTTATGTAAAGCCAAGCATGAGCAGCTTTCCAGAGGACTACTGCCGTGAACAGCTTTCAAGGTTCTGATTACATAGTATAGCAAACTCTCTATTAATTCAATAACAAATCAGAGCAAAACATTCACAGAAAATCAAGGTACAGTATTCACAATGTTACAACTTATCACAGAAAATAAAAATACAGCATTCACTATGTCACAACTCAACAACTTATTAACTAAAATGGCCACATAATTTTCACCAAAGAGGTCACATAGTTTTTAATAAAGTACATTCATTTAATCAATCAATAAGTGTCCTTAATTCAATCACAAAGTACAATAGTCAAAGTCCTCCACCCCTAGGTCACAGTAAATCACATTCTTCTCAGTTAGTACTTATATCCAAGTAGTCTTCTTTCAGCTTGGCTGGCTCTCAGCTTCCATGGTTCTTCTTCCACAGTCCCAGCTCCAACTGTCATCTGGGTTCAAAGGCAGGCAGCTCCCAGTTCCTTGTCCAGCTCCTTGTCCAGTTCTTCTTCCAGTTCCCATTCCATATTGAAGTTCGCAGTGTCCAGTCCACCTCAAGTCCTTCACAGTTTCTGTTTCTGGGAAGACAAAGCTTGACAGAGCCACAATAATATTCCAACATTTCCAGCACCATCATCAATTCACTATCTGCCTGTGAAATCAACTCAGACCCACCAACAAACTCTGAGAACTCAACACAAATCATCAACATAGAAATCAACACAGACCCACAAACAAGGTCCAAGAGGTCAACACAAATCATCAGTAAAGTAGCAGGACCTCCAACACCCTCCTCCAGGACTTCTGTACACATACAACCAGAAAATCTTCTTTCAGGGCTTCCAGTGAGGTCCCAGGGCTTCTGTACAAAGTATCACAAACAAACATCAACACAGACAGAGCAGACAAACAGAATGCCAGGATACCACAAGTTTTCTCCTTCTTGACTCTGCTACTGCAAGATTCCTCTTCTCAGTTCTGCTGCCTTTAGCCTGTAAATTCTCCTTATATGTGGTCATTAGCTCCTCCCCTTCTTGCTGCAGGAGTTCATGAGTTCTAGGGTTCACAAGTTGTGGGGTTCACACATTCTGTTTCTTAACAGACTTGATACAAGGCTTGAAAGAAACTTGAACTAAAACGAGGTATTAATTCAGTAGCTGAAACAAGATGTGAACTACTTCTGTGCTTGCCATTACAACTTATTAGCTGTGTGACCCTGGGCAAGTCACTTAACCCCATTTGTCTCAGTTTATTCATCTGTAAAATTAGTTGGAGAATTAAATGGAAAACCACTCCAGTGTCTCTGCCAAGAAAACCCCAAATGGGATATGAAGAGTCAGACACAACTGAACAACAAAAGGCAGGACTATACTTTGAAGCATTTCTGACAAGTGGCCATCCTAATTCTGCTCGAAAAGAAGTCTTTATATCCTGAGACAACTCATTCTACTTTCAGACAGCTCTATTTATAAGGGATTTTTCTCTTTCTAAACTTCTTCCCACTGCTCTTAGTTCTATTTTCTGAGGTCAAGCAAAATAAATCTGACCCCTTTCTTACATCACAGTTTTTCAGATATTTGGAAGTAAAAGCATAACTCCCCAAGTGTTTTCTTCTTTGAATCCTCAATTTCCCTCATGATTCTCCTCACCCCTTACCCAAACCAATCAGTTCTTAAGTTGTATTGACTCTACCTCTCATATCCATACATTCTTTACACTTTGATGGACATCACCCTACTTCAATCCCTTCCCATCTCTCAATTGGACTATTACAATAGATTACAATAGATTGCCCTTTCTGCCTCAAAATATCTCCCTTCTTCAATCCATCATCCATGGAACTATGTTCCTAATGCATAGGTCTGCTGCACAAGTTACTCCCCTGTTCAAAGAACTCAAGAAGTTTCCTATTGCCCATAGGATAAAAAGCATTTTTGGCATTTAAAGCCCTTCACCATCTAGGTTCTAGGCTTATTATACAACACTCCACTTCACACATTCCGCTGTCCAGACAAACTGGCCTAGTTAGTGTCCCTTACACATATCCCATCACCTGATTTTGTGCCTTTGCTCAGGGGGTCTCATTCAAATAATGCTATCACCTCTCTCCCCTATTGTAGAGCTCCTAGACTCCAGTTAAAACTATTAACAACTAAATCATTAATAATATGAAAAATGCAAATCAAAACAATTCTGAGGATACACTTCATCATACTCAGCAGATTGGCAAAGATGACAAAAGGTGAAAATAGTCTGTAGTAACACTCCGCTGGTGGAGGTGGGTATTGACCTAATGATTCTGGAAAGCAATTTAGTGTAAGCTCTTCTCCAAGTGACTAAAATGTCATCTTAGAGCCAGGGAGTTTGTCTTTTGCTCCAAGGAAAAAGAAAGACCCATAGCAATACTCTCCAGGGGCAGAGATCTAGAAACAAAGTAGATTCCCATTGATTGGAGAATAGCTAAATAAATCATGGCATGTGAAGGATATAGAATTTTACTGTGGTTTTAGAAAAGATGAATATGAGGAATTAAGAGAAGCATGGAAAGGATTAGAGAAACTGATGCAGAATGAAGAAAGCAGAACCAAGAAAACAATACACAAAAGTGCAACAATGAAAGTGGAAAGAACAAAAAAATGAAACAATACTGACTTATGAATACTGAATAAAAATTAGAAAACTTGACCCTGGAGATAGGTTGAGAAAAGGTGTTTCCCTTCCTTCTTTTCACAGGTGGAGGATTATGGGTGGGGAGCCTTGTACATAATGTCAAATGTGGTTATGTATTAATTTTGTCAAACTGCTTTTTCCTTCATTTCTTTTTTATTCTTTGCTGCAAGGGATGGCTCTCTGGGCAGGGGAGGAGGAAGGGATATATATAGGAATGAAGGCGAGGTACAAGCACAAGATATCAATAAATATTAAAGAAAAAAATAGAATCTTTAGCTTCCTTCAAGGGTCACTTCAAGCACCATCTCCTAGAATCATAACATTTCAGAGATGGAGGGGGCTTTCAGTGGTCATCTAGGCTGAACTTATATGCAAAGGGAATACTCACTACAACAAACCCATCAAGCAGTCACCCAGCCTCTGCTCGAAGACCTCCAAGGAGTGGGAATCGACCCCCGCCCCCACATACTCACCTCTTGAGAGAATTCATTCCCTTTATGGATAGTTCTAATTCTTGGGAAATATTTTCTTGACATCATCTAAATTGACCACTTTACAACTTCTACCTGTTACTCTTGCCCTCTGGGACAAAACAGAGTGAGCCAAATCTTTTTTCTTCATGGGACAGCCCTTCAAATACAACTTGCCCCCTCCCTCTGCTACTCATATGACTTTAAGATCCTTCACAATCCTAGCTGCATTCTTCTGGACACTCACCTGTTTAGCATTGTCCTTATCAAATTGTGGGGTCTACAGCTAAAAAAAAAAGGCTATATCCTAGATAAGTCTGAGAAGGGTAGAGTACATTGAAACATCATTTACTTTCTCCCAGAAGCCATGTGCCCTTCAATGCAGCTCAAGATCTCATTAGCTTTTTTTGACCACCACAGAACACTTATATTGAGCTTCCTGTCTTTCAAAACCCCCAGCTTTTTTTCAGAGAACTACTATTTATGCCTTCTTCATCTTATTTTTGTGAAGTTGATTTTTAAAAATCCAAATGCAAGACTTTACATTCATTTGTTTTGAATTTCATTTTCTTAGGTCTAACTTGTAATGATCTTTTTTTGGATCCTAAAACTGTCCCAGGTTATTAGCTGTCCCTCTCAGCTTTGTGTCCTTTTCAAATTTCATGAGCATGTGAAATATTTGCATTTATCCAAGGAATTGATAAAAATGTTAAACAACACAAGGAGAAAATCTGGGGACTTCCTGACACATTGATATGGAACCATTAACAACTAATTATTCTTTAAAGCAACCCACTTAATTGCATTACCTTCCAGTGCATATCTCTCCATTTCCTCCACAAGAATAATATTTTTTATCAAAAGTTGTTCTAGAATCTAGAAAACTTTACCCAAAGGATTCTTTTCATCTTATAATTAAGTGGGGTGTGGACATCTAGGATCTCCTCCCAGGCCCTCTGTTGGAGGAGGGCAACTAGGGAATTCACCTCATCATTTCCCACTCTGCTGACTTCTTGGATTTCAGGATCTCAAGAAACTCATTATTCTACAGGATGAAAGCAACTTGGAAGCTCACACTTCCTCAGATGATTTCCCACCTCACCTGTAGGATTTCACATTGTCTAAGCCATTCTTAGTGGCTTAGACACCTCCCACCCTTTCAGCTTCTTTTTATGTGTTGTCTCCCCCACATTAGAGTGTGAACTCCTTGAGATCAGGGGCTGTCTTATGCCTTTCTTTGCATTCCTAGCACTTAGCACAATGCCTGATCCATAGTAGGCATTTGCCTATTGACTAGTTCTGTCAATAAAGGAAGTGAGGTAAGTCTAACATAACATAATCTTGATTAAGCACTGCTAGCTCTTTGTAATCATTACTCTCCTGAGTAGATAATTGCTGATCATCTTTTTAATGATCCTTTCTGGAATTTTCTCAGGAAATGAAATGTCTCATTGGCTTATAGTTTGTAGATATCTTCCATTTAAAAATAAAATTGGGACCACATTTGCCCTTCTCCATTCTTGTGGTCCTTCTTCTATTTTCCATAATCTTTCACATATCACTGGAGGGCCATCTCCAGTTGTCCTGATCTATATCTTGGCCACTGGACCCAGATGGCTCCAGAGGAGACAGTGAAGCTGGTGACTCTGCACAGCCTTCCTCACTGAAATCCAATTTACTTACAAGTCACGGTATTACCTTCCTAATGTCATGGTCCTCTTCAAGAACAAACATATCACTAAGAATCGCTTAGACACCGTATCTGTCAATTCTTTCAGAATCCAAGGATACAGTCCATTTGGACCAGGTGACATGAATCCCTCCAATGAACACAGACTGTCTTTCACCACCTCCTAACTTATCTTGGATTTCAACTCCCTTTTAGCTGTTTTTGTTCTGTCATTTCATTATAAAAGTTGTTTTCCTTGGCAGAGCAAACATAAGCAAAGTAAGAATTAGACACCTTCTGCTTGCTGTCAGTTATCACCATCCCCTCCACCTCAAGCTTAAGTCTCAGCCCTGCTTTGTGCCTCCTTTTCTCCCAACTATATTTGCATCTGTATCATCTATCCCTACATTTATAGCTACAACTACATCAATATCCATATTTGTCTCTATATATCTATGTATATGTATGTTTATATATAATACATAGATACACACATATATAATAATACATTCATATCATTTCTGCAGGACTAATTTTTCCCCCTTTACCTGACCTTGCTTTCATCTTCTGTACATTTCTTTTTTTGAAAACATAAGTTGGTTGGTGCAGCTGCAACAAAATCTTAATAAAAATTACATTTTTCTTTCCCATAAAAATTGTTTTATTTTGTATCCTCAGAATTTCATTCTTGCACATTTCTCATCCCTCTTGGACTGACTTCTTTCCCCTTAAACATCTTATTTTGTACGATATTGCCTATCTTTCCTTTGAGTCTTTTGAAAGCTACTTTCTCAAAATCTAAGGTCCATGTCAGATTCTACCTGGATTTCCTCTTTAATTGTTTTATTTATTTATTTAGCTTTTTGGTGGGGGGAAGGCAGGGCAATTGGGGTTAAGTGACTTGCCCAAGGTAACATGGCTAGTAAGTGTTAAGTGTCTGAGGCCAGATTTGAACTCAGGTCCTCCTGACTCCAGGGCCAGCACTCTATTCACTGAGCCATCTAGCCACCCCCCTCTCTTCTATTGTAAACTTTAGTTTGGAATTGTCACTATCTCCTTGGGTTTCTATCATTTCCATATCAATGGCTAGTTCCTTCCTGTTAAAATCAGATCCTGAGTTGAATCTCTTCTTGTTTTCACCATCTTTTGAAGGATGAAAATTAAGAAATTATTTTCTGAGAGCAAGCTCCATGAAGATGTCTGGATAATAGAAATCACTCATCATTTCTACTGTGAAGCACATCTCTGAATCAAGCTCGTAACCTGTTTCCGAAATTCCTCATCTGCTTCATCTTTCTGTTGCAGTATATCCCAATGGCAAAGATCACTTCTATTTACACAAATAATCTCTGCTGGACTTCTCCCTTCTAGTTCTTGGATTTTCTCACCTGAGTATTCTTTTTAAATATGCAATGCTATCCTCTCATCCCATCTCCTACTTGTTTAATTTCTTACCTGTACAGAAACATAGTCTGCTCATGGGTGTCATCACACCAAGTCTCTGTGCTGCCTGTGAGGTCAAATTTACCTTCTTTAATTTGGATCTCTACTTCCTTTTGTTAAATGTTGGGCATTTGTATATAAACATTTGGGGTCATAGATTTTTACTGTGGTCTCTTTTTCTTGGATTTTGTCTCTTGCCAACTTCTGGTTGCCTTCACTGCTGTTGTCCTCCCTCTATTATGGCTACTTTCTGTAGAATCTAGCTTAGGGGATATACACAGGCAGTGTTCCAGATCTCCCATCCTTTTTGTTTTAAAGCTCTTTGAATTGGATTTACAACACACTTGACAAATGTAATTTACTGATTTCCACAGCTGCTAGTGCTATCCCACCCCCACCACCTTGTATTTACTCTCTCTATTTTGTATTTCCTTATATGCATATATGTTGCTTGTCTCCTTTCTGATATCATTTTTATTTCTGCATCCCTTTAACCTAGAAGAGTGCCTGACACATCATAAACACTGACTATTTCTTTGGGATAAATATTCCCAGTTCTTTCAACCATTCCTCCTGGGGCATATTTTCTGGGACCCTCACCTTCATCATCACTTTCCTTTTAATTGGTTTGTCATTGTTCTTAAAATGTGCTGCCTGGAACTAATGATAATTCTCTAGGTGTGGTTCAACTATATTTAAAATTTTTCCCTCTGGGCATTGTGGTTCTGTTCTTATAGCCTGATATTGCATTTGCTTTTTTTGATTTTTGCTGGCAGGTCACACTGTTGCCTCAGTCATAAGCCACTATTTTCTCATTCTGTACTGATGTGGTTGATTTTTTTTAGCTCAAGTGTAAAATCTAACATTTATCTCTATCAAATTTTATCTTATTACATTCAGTCCATTATTCTGCCTTCTAATGATCCTTTTGAAACCCTATTGTTGTTTATTATGTTTGCTATTCTTCCTAGTTTCATGTTAGGCATACATTTGATAAATAATACAACCTATGCTTTCATTCAAGTCATTGGTAAAAGTGTTTATTCTCACAAGTATGTTTAGCTAGAACCACCTTACCACCACCACCTAGAGTTTGGCATTTATCTACTGACTCCTTTTTGGGTGCAGTCATTCAAGTTTGTCATGAATTCACCTCATGGTTCCACCATATAAAGCTCATTGCTTTCCATCTTGCCCATAAATTATCATAAGAGCCTTTGTTAAATATTTTGCTGAAATCCAGGTATGCTGTGTCTATGGCATTTCTCTGATCTATTAGTCTGGTAAGCCTGGTAAGAAAAAAAAACCATGAAGTTAGATTGGCATGAGTCATGGACTGTCAAAACAAGATGAGACCTTAGAGTCACTGAACCAGAGCAAGTCGATCAAAGCCCTAACTTTCATGGGGTGGTTGGAGTTTTGCTCCAGGGGAATAACATGGAGGGAAGGGGGACAGAATACATCCTTCCACAGTATCTTGCACTTTTTTGCCCTCTTTATACCTTGCAGAGCTTGGCCTGACTGTCCCTTCCCCTCTCGTGGCCCTAGGCCCTAGGGTCCTATTACCATCATACTCTTCTCCCAGGATTGTTTCCCTTCCCCACCCCTATCCCAGTGTGTCTGTACCCAACCACAGTGGATTTCCAGTGTCATGTCACCAGACCTGGGGATTAATATCACCCTGGATGTCTGGGTTCAGTAACAAAAATAGCAGCAGTAGTAGTGTGTGTTGGTCTCCCTCTCAGTGGCTTTTGGATCTCTGTTCCTCCATCCATCCATTCTTCTACAAAGCCCCCCAGCTCCCCAGGTGAATTTGCCCTAGGCACTAGAATTCCTGGTTACATCTCTGGTGTCAGAGTTGAATGGGACCCTTAGAGATAATCTCATTCAGATCACTAATTTGGAAACAAGGTCAATAGAGGGGAATAGACTGGCCTAAGGTCATCCATCCAATCAATAGTAGAATCAACATTCCCAAATACTAGTTCAAAAGTCTCTACCATACTAGACTGTTTTAATATCTTGCTCTTTTAAGTTAGGTATAGCCTTCTTTCTTGCACCAGTAAGAGAGGTGTGGGGGTCATGATTAATTCTTATTTAACAGGGTTGGAATGGGTAGGGTGGTGGATTCTTGGGCCTGGCACAGGGACTGTCTATGTGCACATCTTCATTTGGAGATGGGGATAAGAGGGAAGCCAGAGGATGGGAAAGTGTTGCCTAGCACCTGGTTTCCCACAACACTTGTTCCAACATAGGTGACTCTACAGTAGACTAGTTTTTTTTACATGCTAGTGAAATGGAAAGAAGACTGGATTTGGAATCAGAAGACCTAAAGTCAAATTGTTTGCTACCTGTGTGACCTTGGGCAAGGGCACTTTCCCTCTTTGGGCCTCAATTTCTTCATTGGTAAAATGAGGGGGTTGGACTAGATCATCTCTAAGTACCCTTCAAACTAAAATCTGATGATCCTATGATCCTGTAAGTTGATGTCGCTATTATCATCCCAGTTAAAAAACTCAGCAAGGAGAAGAGTTTGCACATTTCTGACAGTCGGGGATCTATGACTCACACTGGACCATCTGTTATTTAATGAGAAAGATGACAAGCTGATTGGGGTTTTTTTTTTTCACTTTTTAACATGGCAAATTGAAAAATGTGAATCTCTTGATCTGTATTTTAATTACAGGCCCTCTGACTTCCCCCCTTCCATTTCTTCTAATTGGAGGATAAATAAAGCCTTGGCTAACCCTGGATTCTCTTCTGGTCATGATTGAGGGTAAGGAAAGGCTGAGGCCATGTCCCCTTTTGCCTGGGTTTTCCAAAGGCAGGGATCTGATAGACACTGTGTTTGCTCTCAGTTCAAGAGTCCTTTTGAGGTCTGGACCCCAGGAAAGATAAACTGGTCCCATCTTTGGAGAGTGGAATTGGCATATACAGCAGATAACACATTGGCATTGAGTTGAAAAGAAAATTCAGAGGACACAGTGTGATATAATAGAAAAAGCATGGGGCCAGAAGCCAGGAGACTTGTTTCTAACATGAGTATTGCCACTAACAGGCTGTGTGGAGTAATTCACTTTACCTCCCTGGGCCTCAGTTTACTCTTTTGTAAAATGAGCAAGTTGTTCTAGGTGAACACTTTTTCCTTTCAGCTTCAACATTCTCTACTCTATGACTGTAAGGGATGCTTACATCTTTCCTTCTTTATGCTATGATTCTAAAACCTTTCCATCTTTGATAGTCTATATTCTAAGGCCCTTTCTGATATTAACATTTTTTGTTCAAATCATTTGAATTTGAATGATTTGAAGGTCCTGAACAATCTTATTTTTCTATTCATTTGCCCATGATATCCCTATTAGCCCACCTCCAGTGAGGGGGAGAATATAACCAACTCAGACTCCCTTTTGAAAGGCTTCAGTCCTGGAAAACCAGCCCTCAACCCTCAGTGAAAGACCCCTCCCCTCCTCGGCTGAGCCTGGCTCCCTGCCTTGAGGAAGCAGCTCCATCTGACTTTATAGGAAAGCATGGCTTGAGAGCGTGGTGAGCAGGCCACGTGTTATGTCTCAGTCCAAGTCCGCTGTCACGTGACTATCTACAGTAGATTGATGAAATTAAGCACAGATGGGCTACTTTGTTGTTGTTCTTTGAACCGACAGCTGCCGGTATAAAAATAAATTAAATTAAATTTCACATAAGTCAGACTTTTTGTATTTTTTTTAATGATTTAAGTCCCCCCCCCTTTTTTTTTCTTAAAAAAATTGTTTTCTTTCTTTTTAGCATATGGAGGCAGAGAAAACTCTAGGGCAGCAGAAACAGAATTTGAACGGGTTCTTCCGCAGCCTACCCTAACTGGAACCTTAAGCCTAACTTCAAGATATAACCGTCACGATCATCATACCTCTACTTTTATCCCTTTTCCTTCTCCCCCCACCCAAAAAAAGGGTGTGGAACTAGGAAATGTCTGTATAATAGATTCAGGCTGCTCTGGGGCACAGCAAATTGGAACAGTCACTCTATGCTATGGTGCTATGGAGAACCAAATAAGCTAGAGCACTCTGGGTGTTAGCACAGCAAGGAAGACAGGGAAGTTGAGTTAAGAGGACAGAAAGGGAATTGCTATAGGCACTAGTTCTGAAGAATTCTTTTCTCTCAATACCAGAACTGCCTGTAATCAACAATTAAAATCAGGGAGAAATAGTACTTTCATTACTTGTTTTTGCAACCAGATCTAGTGATTGTAGAAATATAGAATGTCAGAACTAGAAGGGCCTTTGGGGTCAGAATATGTAGCATAAAAAGCTGTACATTGTTGGTTAACCCCAAAGATGATCTTCTAGTCAATCCTCTCATTATATACATTCGTATTTTATATAGTGACCTGAGTGACTTGCTCATAATCACATGGTCATTTAGTAGAAAATTTGGGGCTGCTGGAGCATTCATCGCATAGAGCCACAGTGAAGATTAAATGAAATAAAAAAAAATGTAAAGCGATTTGGAAACCTTAAAGCACTATTTTAATGTGAACTATCATTATTACTATTATTATTATTGTTATTAATTGCCATCTTATTCTCATCTTTGCTAGAACAAGTCATTATTGTATTAGCCTTTTATATTTAATGTTATATGGGCTATTGCACAGATGGATAAAATCATTGTTATTTGGAGTTGAATTAATACTGCTGAGACGTAAGTTTGACCTCTTTAGGCTCACCTAAAGTGTCCTCTGCACATCTCCAGTAATAGACAGGTTCTCCTTCCAACTCTTTAACTGTAGCTTCTCTGTCTTTGGATTCTTATCCTCTTCTTAATCCTTCAATGTGGATATTCCTTAGGGACCAGTTTGGGGCAGTCTTTTATTCTCTTACTACAGTCTATCCCTTAGCAATCACATTCATTCCCATGGCTTCAACTACCACTTCTTTGTGAATCTATGCTTCTGACCTAATATCTCTTCTAGCTCCAGACTTGTTTATAGGACATCTTCATCTGGATATCCTACTGATACCTCAAAATCTGTATGTCTTCACCTGAACTTATCTTTTCCACTAAATCTACTCCTATTTTGTTCCTTGTATCCATGGCACCACCATTCACCTTGCTTTCCACATTCTTAGTGTTTCCCTTATCTTAACTCTTCCCTGTCTCTTACTCTTCCTATCCGGTCAGTTTCCAAAACCTGCTAATTCCACTTCTGCACCATTTCTGTATTTGTCTCCTCTTCTCTGTCCCCACTACCACCACCCTAATACAGACCCTTGTGACCACCAGCATAACCTACTGAAATAGCTTCCTATCAGATTGTGGCAAGGGCAGCTTCAGTACTTTGTATATTGGATACTTTCACCTGAAAGATGCTGTAGATATTTCCTTGTGTGGCTGGTGAAGAAGACAAATGGCACCTAGAGCCATACAGTGAATTTTGGGGTACTGAATAATGTTGTTATGGTAATCTCTGTGGCTAATCCTAAACCTTTAAACATGGTGGACCAGGTAACCCCAGCTGAGTGAAATGGGATAACTGATCTAGTTAATTCCTTTTTCTCTGTCCCTGGGACCAAGACACGTCAAAAGCAGTTTGCTTTTACCTAAGCAAGAGGTCAGTGAATCTTTGCTGCTCTTCAGAGCTAACTTGGACTTTCCTTTCTATTGCCATAGTTTATCAGAAGGCGGTGGGTAGAGGAAAATTAAAAGAGGTTCCATTTTCTAAAGGCATTGAAGTCTAACACTATATAGTGATGCTCTAATATCACCTGACCTGGAAAGTCATAGTGGCAGAGGCCCTAAATTGGGTGGGGGCTTATATGGGAGACAAATGGATAAGAGACCAACTCTAAAGAAATTTAAGGTCTAGAATGCTCATTTTGAGGAATATGATGGATTGGGACAACCTCAATGTTTCTGAGTCTAGTCCATAATAAGTTATTAACATTCACTCTCCCACAGGTTAAAAAGGAAGCTCAGAGACTTATTGGACTCTTGGGGTTCTAGAGAACCTATATTCCTGAAATGGCTATTTTGATGGCACCCATCTATTGAGTCACACACAAATTTGCTTCTTTTGAATGAAACCCAGAACCTTCCTCTGAACCTTCATTTACACTACTCCTTATTCCTGGAATTACTTCCCTCTTACTTTTTTCTTATTGAAATTCTTTTGTTCAGTAATTTTTCAGACATGTCTAATTCTTTTCAAGGATATGCATATGAGGATAAATAGGGCAGTGGAGGAACGTGAATCCACATCTAATGGAGATTGGTTGAAAGAACTGAGGATGGTTAGAGCTAGACAAGAGGAAGCTCAGTGGGGACAATTGGAGATGCTTTCAAGTATTTGGAAGTATATGGAAGAGGGATTAAATGTGTTCTGTTGAACCCCAAAAAACAATAGGTAGAAGGTATTTTTTGTTGTTCAGTAGTGTCCAACACTTTGTTGGACCCATTTGGGGTTTTCTTGGCAAAGATACTGGAGTGCTTTGCCATTTTCTTCTCCAGCTCATTTTACAGATGAGGAAACTGAGGCAAACAGGGTTCAGTGACTTGCCCAGGGTCACACAGCTAGTAAGTGCCTAAGGCCACATTTGAACTCAGGAAGATGAGTCTTCCTGATTCCCTGCCCAGTGCTCTCTCCACTACCACACTTAGCTGCTTTTAAAATTGAAATCCCAATCAACTTGTGATGGACCAACAAAAAAAACATCACCTTCTCCAGGAAGTTTTCTTTGATCACCTGGCTATTAATAACCCTCCCCTCTTGGACCTCACACAGTACTTGGCTTTGCAACCCCCTGACCCCCTTGTGATGTAAAAGAATACATTTTCCTACTTTTTTTTGCTTTTTTGTTTTTACATAGCAGTGATTTCACCCTAACTCCAGACTGAACCCTCCCTTGTGACAAGGAAAAACAAATAAGCAAAAATACTCAAAAATATACATGATAAGCCATACAATATGCTTCGTAGTAGTTCACCTACCTGTCTGCTGTGAGGGAGGAGGTGGTGTATTTCATTTACTCTTGTCTGGAACTTGCATTGTTTTTTTTTTCATTCTTGAGAGTTCAAATTCCTCTTAGTGTTCCTTTCTCTCATATTGTTGTACCAGTTGTGCATGTTGTTCTCGTGGTTCCACTTAAAATCTCCAGCATCAGTTCACACAAATCTTCCCATACTTTTCTGAATTAATCATATTCACAATTTCATAGTATGCAATAATATTCCTCTACATTATTATGCCCCAGGCTTTTCAGTCATTTTCCAATGGCATCCACTTTATTTCTAGTTCTTGCTGTCACAAAGGGCATGTCTATGAATATTTTAGTATATATTGGGATTTTTATTCTGTCTTTGTCTTCCTTGGGCTGTAAGCCTAGTGGTGGGACTTCTGGGTTAAAAGATATGGACACCTTTCTTGCATACTTCCAAAGTGAAATTCAGAATGGTTGGATTACTTCACAATTCCATCAAAGTTCATCTCCCCTAGGTTTTACAACATTGATTTTTCCCATCCTGTAGCATTTTTGCCAATTTCATGATGTGAAGTGAAAACTCAGAGTTATTTAATTTTCTTTTCTATTTCTGTTAGTGATTTGGAGCATGTTTTCACTGGTCATTTCAAATGATCATTTATTGTTTGCAATTCTTTTTTTGAAAACGATTCTTATCTTTTGACTATTTATTTATTGGAGACAGTCTCTTAGTGTTGCATGCTTGTATCAATTCATTGCATATTTTGCATGACAGTATTTTATCAATGACATTTGATGCAAATATTTTCCCATTTTATTTATAATTCTATCTTTATTGATTTTATTCATGCAAAAGCTTTTGAGTTTTATGTAGCTAAAATTATCTGTTTAATCTTTTATGATTTTGTTATCCCTTGTTATTTAAGACATAACTATAAAAGGTATTTGATCTTGTTTTCTTTTTTTACTGTATCACCTTTTATATTCAAATCATATTTCTACTTATTGATGACTTTTGTCTTAATATCACTGTCATTTTTTAACTCCACTTTCAGAATGAATCCTCCCTTGTAATAAAGAAAAACAATTAAGCAAAAAACATCTGATACAAAGACTATATCTGACAACCTATATTATGTTCTATCCTGGCAGTCCTGAATCTTGCACCGTGTGAAAGCTTTAAAATTTTATGTAGTCAAATGAGATGTTTTATCATTTATTATTTCTTTTATCTCTTATTCAGTGAAAAACTCTCCCCTTAGTCATAATTATAAGAGGAGCCTCATCTCCTTATACCTTTTTTAAAAAAATGTTGTGATCATATTCAGATCATGTATCTGTTTTGAGATTATTGTGATATGTAATGTATTTGTTTAAATCTAATTGCTACCAAACTATTTTTCAGTTTTCCTAACAGTTCTCATCAGAAAGGGAGTATATCTCCTATTAATTTATGTTATTGGATTTATTAAATATTGTTTCTGTTTGCTTCTGCTTTTGGCTCGTGGTTTATTCCACTCATGTCCTCTCCTCCCCTCCCTTCCTCTCATCTCCTCTTCTGACTCCCCATCTCTCTCCTCCTCTTTCTCCCCCCACCCTCCTCTCCTCCCCTCTTTTTTCGGTACCAAATAGTCTTGATGGCTGCTGATTTATAATGTTTTGAGATGTGATAATGCTTCCAGGAGGCAGTTGGGTGATTCAGTGCTTAGAGCACTGGGCCTGGAGTAAGGAAGACCTGAATTCAAATCTGACTAATATCTGAGCACTTATTAATTGTGTGATTTGGGCAAGTGTGCATGCAAATTGTGTGACTGGGCAAGTCACTTAACCTCTATTTGCCTTAATCCACTGGAGAAGGAAATGGCAAACTCTTTCAGTATCTTTGCCAAGAAAACCCTGTGTGGGGTCACAGAGTCATACACAGTCACAACAACAAAACCACAACATCTTTATTTATACCTTTTCTCATTTTCATTGAGACACTATACCTTTTGTTCTTCAAGATGAATTTTGTTTTTATTTTCTCTAACTCTAAAAACATATAATCCTGGTAATTTGTTTGATAATTGCACAAAATCTATAAACTAATTTAGATACTGATTGTCATTTTTATCATATGATTGTGTTGTTAATTATTATTATTATTTTAATGCTGAACCATCCCTGCATTCCCTGTAGGAATACAACTTGGTAATGGTGAGTCATCTTTTGGATATATTTCTGTAGACTACTAGTGAGGATTTTATTTCAGTTTTTTTTTGCCTCAATATTCATTATTAAGATTGCTCTGTAGTTCTTGTTCTCTGCTTTCTTTCTCTCTTGTTTGGGTATAGGGACCATATTTGTCTCATAAAAAGAGTTTGATAGAGAGCCGTCTGTCTCTATTTTTGAGAATAATTTTTATAGCATAGGTATTAATTGCTCTTTAAATGTCTGATAGAATTCACTTATAAATCCATCTGGCTCTTGGTTTTTTTCTTTGGCAATTCATTTATAGTTTGCTCAATTTCTTTTTCTGAGACTGAGCTGTTTAAAATCTCTATTTCCTGTTTTGTTAGTTTGGGTATTTTATTTTTTTGTAGGTACTCATTAATTTCCTTTTAATTCTTAGATTTGCTGGCATAAAATTGTGTATAGTAATTTCTGCTCATTCTTTTCATTTTCTCTGTTGAATATTTATTTATTTGGTTCATTTTTTATCCTGGTAATTTGACTTTAATCTCTTTTTCTAGATGTAATGGTATTATTGGCTAATGGCTAATTGATTTAGGCCTTTTTCTGGTTTCAACCTGTGACTTCATTGGTACTGGGAACTCCAACTAAGGAAACTTCTTTCACCAATGCAGATTGTGACTATTTTACAATTTAGGGTTGACTAGTTGCCTGGGCGCACAGAGAGGCTAAATGACTTACTGTTCTTTACCCAGGCAGAATGTGTCAGAGGCAGGATTTTGTGACTACAAGGTCCACTCTCTAAGCATTACTTGAAGATTTCATTAATCTATTTTATTAACCTTATTTTTTTAAGGCTTTTAATTTTGCTGATAAGTTCTATAGTCTTAATTTTGTAGTTTATCTCTATTCTTTAATTTTCAAAATTTTTCCTTTTTAAACTCTCTTAGGGTTGCCAGTATATTTACTTCCTAAGTCTTTTTAATTGCATATTCAGTGCATTGATCATTTCTTTCCTATTTTGTTAATAGAAGCTTCAGAAAAATAAATTTTCTTCTGAGGACTATTTTAATTGCATCCCATAAGTTTTAATATGTTGTTTCAATGTTATTATTAGATACACTTAATCATTCCTCTATTCTTTTTGTTTGTATTGGGGAATTTTATGCATTATACACATTCAGGGTTATAATTGTTAAGTTTGTGTTGTCTTACATGTGCATACACATACCCAGAGTACTTAACCTCTGTTATTTACATTGCTTACACTTACCTAGGTCACCTTCCCCTAATATACCCTCCTTTCCATTATCCTTCCCAATCTGAAACTTCTGGAGATTACTTTATTGTTATTGCTATTATTATTTCACTTTTACTTCTGTTTTAATCTCTACCTTTCCCACTTCAGCTAAGAGTGGGACTCTAGTCCTAATACCTAACCCTCCTTATCCTCCCTATTCATTCTTTAATTTTAGTAATGTTAATTTCTAGTGTCCCTTTTCAAAAAACCATTATTTCTCCTTCCAAATCCCTTTTTACTCTTTATTCCTAGTATTCTTTGGACTGCTTACAGCAAAGCTAATTCTCTGTAAAGGCAGTGGAGTAGGAAATATTTCTGAACTCTACTCTGGGGGGTGAGAGGGGTCTGTACCTACTTTTTCTTCACTGCTCATCTCTTTTTATGTCATGCTGCTCTCCCTTTGGATACCTATTAAATCTGATTTGAATTGCACCTTCCCAGATATCCAACCAATTCCTCTCCTCAGTTGGAGCAAATACTGAGATACACAGTCCCATCTTGTAAAAATGGATCTGAAGTGTCAAACCCCAACACCTAGTATAGTTTATTACAAGATTCTTGTCTTTCTCTGTCCCTCTTCTGTGGGGTCATTTTATGCTATTACTAAATTAATACCTTTCTGCTGTTAGGACTCAATTTCTGATATTTCCTCTCTCATAATTCCTGTATTATTCTCTCATCACCCCAAAGGCAGGAGAAAAAGTTGAAATTCTCAAAAATAATGATCTCATTAATCTATTTTATTAATCTTTTTTTAAAAAAATATTTTTTATTTTGCTAAGCTCTATAGTCTTATTTTGTAGTTTCTCCCTATTCTTCAATTTTCAAAAATTTTCTTTTTTAAACTTTTTTAGGGTTGCCAATATATTTACTTTCTAGTCTTTTTAATTGCACATTCAGTCCATTGATCCTTGCTTTTCTATTTTGTTACTAGAAGCTTCAGAAAAATAAATTTTCTTTTGAGGACTATTTTAGTTGCATTCCACAAGTTTTAATATAAATTTAATAGAAATATTTTTCCACTCAAGTCTTGACCAATCCAGTTCTAGGACCCCCATTCCACATAGAATTTAAATGACTTAATCTCAGAAAAAGAAAGTGAACAAGATATAAATGAACTTCCAAAGAAAATAGATTCCCAAGTCCATATGAATATAGAAGTAGATTTGAACAAACATTCAAAGAACAGTTAATTCCAATATTGCATAAGTGGTTTGGAAGAATAAAAAAGAAGGTAACCTACTAAACTCCTGTCAGTTAAAGATGGCCTTGATACCCACACTGGGGAGAGACACAGCAGCAGAAGAAAACTTTGAGCTGCCAGTTCCAATTAATATTGATGCAAAAGATTGAGTAATATATCAGCCAAGAAGTTACAGCAATTTATTCTAAAGATTATATGCTATGATCAGGTTAGATTCATTCTAGGAGTTCTGGGTTGTTTCAATATCAGGAGAACTACAGACATAATAGGTCACATTAGTGGTGAAACAATAAAAATTATGTGATTATGTCAATCTATGCAAAAAAAGCTTTTGACAAAATAAATACAATTTTATGTTAAAATAATACTTAAAAGCACAGTAATAGACTCTTCCTTAATATGAAAAAGCAAGAGTTATCATTATCTCTAATTCAGAAATGCTAGACATCTTTCCAATAAGAATAAGAATGAAACAAAGATGTCATTTGTTACTATCATTATTTGATATAGTTCTGGAAATTCTAATTATTACAATAAAAAAAGCAATTGAGGAAACAATTATAGACAAAGAAAAAACAAAATATCACTTTTTGCAGATGATATGATAGTATACTTTAAGAACCCCAAAGATTTAACTCAAAAATAAATTGAAACAGTTAATGACTTCAGTAAAATTTATTGTTGTTCAGTCATTTCAGTTGTGTCTGACTCTTTGTGACCCCATTTGGGATTTTCTTAGCAAAGATACTGGAGTGGTTCACCATTTTCTTTTCTAGTTTATTTTATGGATGAAAACCCTGACTTGACCAGGGTCACACAGCTAGTAAGTGTCTGAGGCCATATTTGAACTCAGGAAGATGAGTTTTCCTGACTCCAGGTCTGACACTCTATCCAGTGCACTACCTAGATGCCCCTAAATAAATAAAACAGCAGGATATAAAATAAACTCGAAAACATAATTAGCTTTTCTGTATATCACCAGCAAAATCCATCAAGAAGAGATAGAAAAATTTAATTTAAGATAACTACCAAATGTATAAACTGTCTGGAATTTCATCTACCAGGAATTCATCACACTCAAGAATTACAGGAAGACAGGTAAAAAACAAATGAATGAATGAATAAACCATTCTTTTATAGAAATAAAGGAAGACAAGTAATTGGAGAGATATTAAGTAGCTCAGTTAGGTAGGTAAAACAGGGAAGGGAGAACTGAGTTTGAAATCAGGAAGAGCTGAATTCAAATATGACCTCAGATACTTACTAGCTGTGTGATCTGGGCAAGTCACTTAACCTCTCTCTGCCTTAATCTACTGGAGAAGGAAATGGCAAACCTAGTATCTAATCTAGTATCTTTGCCAAGAAAACCCTATAGGAAAAGTAGGAGAAGAATGAACAAGTAATTCACGGTTAGTCTATGCTAATATAATAAAAATGACAATATTAATAAAACAACTTTACAGGTTTAGAGCCATGCTATTTGAACTACTAAATGATTGTAGAATCAGAGAAAATAAAAGCAAAATTTATCTGGAGGAACAAAAGATCAAGAATATCAATATCAAATAAAAAATAAATATGAAGGGGATTTAGCAGTACAGATCACAAACTATACTACAAAGTAGTAATCATTAAAACTATTTGGCACTGATTAAAAGAAAATGAATCAACAAAGCAAATTAGTTACACAAGATTCAAAAGCAACTGAACATAATAGCAAATTTAGATAACCCTAAGGATGCCAATTATGGGAGTGAGGATTTCTAATTCAACAAAAACTATTGGGAAAATTGGAAAGCAGTCTGGCAAAAATTAGGTTTAGACCATCATCTTATATGTTTATACCATAATGATCTTCAATATGACCTGAATGTAGGTGTAGTGCCAATGCAAAATATCACATGACATTTGATTGCAAAATATACCAGATTCTCCAGGTAGAGGACAGAACTGAAACTTTTTTTTTTTTTTGCTTTTTGGAGGAAGGAAGGCAGGGCAATTGGGGTTAAGTGATTTGCCCAAGATCACAGGGCTAGTAAGTGTTAAGTGTCTGAGGTCAAATTTGAATTCAGGTCCTCCTGACTTCAGGGCTGGTGCTCTATTCACTGCACCACCTAGCTGCCCTGAAACATTTATTTAGGCATCAGAAAACCAAATCCCAAAATCGGTAAGCCAATTGCATCATAGTACCAAAGATATTAAGAAGCTATAATAATTCTGAGAGCCACAGCATCCTTCAGCCTTACCACAAACCAGGAAGGTCTGGAACTCTGTTTTATCGTTGAATGACCATCTCTTTGCCTAGAAGAATATGCTCAGTCTCGCTGGGAATGTGATCCTTGGTTGTAATCTGAGCTCTTTTGCCTTCCAGAAAATTGTATTCCACTGCCTCCAATCTTTCAGTGTAGAGGCTGCCAAATCCTGTGCGATCCTCACTGTGGACCCTCAATATTTGAATTGTTTCTTTCTGGCCACTTGAAGTATTTTCTCTTTTATCTGGTAGTTATGGAGTTTGGCCACAACATTTCGAGGACTTTTCAGTTTGGGATCTCTTTCATCAGGTGTCAGGTGGATTCCCTTAATTTCTATTTTACCCTCAGGTTCTAGTATCTCAGGGCAGTTTTCCTTAACAAGCTCTTGGAGAATGTTGTCCAGGCTCATTTTTTCATCATGATTTTCTGGTAGGCCTATTATTCACAGATTATCTCTCCTGGATCTGTTTTCCAGGTCAGTTATTTTTTCTTTGAAGTAAAGAATGAATTGATCAAAATCAGTTTATTTAATTATTATGCTAATGTAAAAGAAAGCAATTTTGAAAGTCTAAAAACTCTAATAAAACAACCAATCGTTACTCCAGAACACTGATTGTAAGTGATGCTCCTTACGTCTTGACAGAGAGATGATGGACTAGAGGCACAGAATGAGACATAGTTTTCCCAAAATGCACAAAATTTGTGGATTTTTTTTTTGCTTGACTATATTTTCTTGGGTACACAGAAGAGCTTTTATTGGAGGTGGGGAGTATTTCAGGGAGAGAGAGATTTGGTGAGTCATGAAAGTTATGCAAAAAATGACAAAAATAAAGAAAAGAACATCAATGAAATTTTTAAAAAACACAAGTACAGAAAGAAATTCAGAAGGGGACATAAATTAAGCAGGCCTATTTTGTTACTATCATGCTAAATTTAACATACATGTTAAATTGTGTGTATGAGAAGTTCAGTTTCAAATCCAAGCCCCCATTTCTGTTTTTCTTTCAAATGTTATGTTTGTTGATGTTTTTATAATAAAAATTTACATATTTTCAAAAAAGAAAATAGGACTTGAAATATTCGAGAGTAGAAAGAAGGAAGGAAGGCATTATTGACCAGGGGATTAAAATGAGCAAAGGCATAGGTGTGGAAAGGAGTTGACATATTTCTGGGGACAGTGAAGAGAGTATCTTTGCAGGGGAGAGAAGAATGGGAGACAAAGTGAGAAAGGTGTTTTGAGTATCAGATTGGGAGAGTGCTCATCCTTCATTGGCTGAAGGTCCTTAATGGTTTATTACTCTTTTTGTACTTCCTTCCAGATCTTGCTATGAAATTGTTTACAATCTTAATAACTTAATGCTCTAAAATCAGATGTTTCCTCAGCAGCTTCTTTATCATACCTAGAAAGAGGCCTTTCTAATTATATTGTTTACAGTCCTAATAATTCAGTGCACCAAAGTCTTAGCAGCCTCTTTATCATACCTAACAAGAGGCCTTTCTGATCATCCCTGTTGGAAAGTGACTGTGAAATAGGGACTTCCTTGAGGAATAGACTGTGGGCAAATTCTCGCAATGACTCAATCTTAATCAGTTTGATTTTGATTCCTGAGTATTACTTAACCAGACTTTGGATGACTTAGAAATTATTTCTCCTAAAAGACTACATGTCATGAGAAGGTTCAGTAGACTTTCTATTATTTATTCCAGGTAGACAGTATACCTTCTAGTAATTCATGCTAGTTTAATATATGGCTATCTAAGTACCTCTCCTCAGGAGATTCTCCTTTCTCTGCTGAGTTCCAGATGACTTCTTTCCAGATACCACCTGTAGGTTCAAATCACATTCTTTGGAGAACAAGTAACTCCTTCCTCCTCAGGTGGTCTAGGTTTGCTTTCCATGTAAAGGCCTCATCCTTATTAAAAGAACTCCAAAGGTTGCTTCATCTTTTTTCTTACCTTCTTTTTCTGTCTTTCGTCCTTCAGTTTCCTGACATAGACTCTGAAGAGGCCAAGGGGACTCCTGATCTTTTCCTATCTTGTTTTTTCATGGAAACAATTCTGTTCCTTCAAGGGAACTTTATGTGCCCTGTTCTATACTCTGGATAATGGAAAGGCTTTGCTCCAACCCACTCATTAACTACAATAAGAAGAAAAAAACCCAAACTTCCATTTCATGCACACATTACTATCATGTGTTGCTGGTAGAAAGACAAACTTAACACATTCTTCACAGATCACTGGAAAGGGAGATCCCTTTCCCTTAGTTCTTGTGGTTAATGTGCCTTTGTTGAATCAATGTTGACTGATAGTGATTGTGGTTTCCCTTGCTCCAGTTCACCAATGGATCCGTGATCTGGTTAACATATTGTAAAATGCTTTGTAAACTTTAAAGCACTATACAACACTTCCTCCTATGATGAAGATTTAAAACTATCCCTAATACATTCTAAAGTGTTGTTGGGACCTGAAAACAAGGCCGCTGGCTCAAAATCCACCTTCTGCTTTTTATGGCAAGATAAAGTGAAGGGAGAGAATGTCGATGTTTCTGTTCCTTGGGCTCCCCTCTTCCTGCCTATGATTCCTCAGGGATTCCCAACTTCATTACTCTTGATACCCTGAAGTTCTTCCAATTTTTCCACCATTTCCTACAGTAGGAAGACCCTGCCACTTTATCTTTATATAATAGTTACTTGATATTGGCAGCAACAGTGTCCTCTCCTCAGATTACTGTAAAATATTGCCTTGCCCTCGATCCATTTTTGCTGGAAGTAAGGTACTTAATTCTTTCTTTCTTGTAAAATCTCTTGCAGCTAATTTATATGACTAGCTATCAAGATAAATCTCCTGTTTGTTACACCTGTTGTTCGCACGAGCGCATGTGTGTGTGTATGTGATGTGTGTGTGTATGTGATGTGTGTGAAGTATCAGAAGCCTTTTCCATAAATGGCCCTCTAACCTTTTTCTGAGTCTTTCCTATCATTTCTTGCTATTTGATGCTTGCTTACCCAGCAAAGCCCTAATGTAAATGAAAAGCTGTCTTTGACTGCTTTCCATTGGGATCTTAGGTAAAAACCAATTTCTAGTCACTTCTTTTTTTTGAGGGGGGGAGGCAGGGCAATTGGGGTCAAGAGACTTGCTCAAGGTCACAAGCTAGTAAGTGTTAAGTGTCTGAGACTGGATTTGAACTCAGGTGCTCCTGACTCCAAGGGTCCTTATTACTCTATTCACTGCACCACCTAGCCACCCCATTTCTAGTCATTTCTTATCTTTTTCTTTCTTTCCACAGAGCAGACCTAGACAGACACTTTTTATTCCCATCCTGCATCTTTACTTCCTTGGAATCCTGTGATGTAAATATTCGTTGAATTGAATTGAATCAAACTAGAATCATCTGTTCTATGATCCAACCCAAGGATTTCACATGCAGGAAAATAACCTGAGGTATCTAGACCCACATAAGCCCAGAAGGTCCAACTAGGGGCATTTGGTAGAGGTTACAGTTACAGGGAAGTATACATTCAGTTCAATTCAACAAGTATTTATTAATACAACCATTGGCTATGTGCCAGACACTGCTAGATACTAAATAAAGAATAAGGAAGAATTTCTTAACAACTTAAATTGCTCCACAATAGTATGAACTGATGAGCTCCATGTATAGAGATCTTCAAGGAAAGATGAGTGACTCCTTTTGGGAGATGTAAAGGTTGGACTAGGTGAGCCCTGACCTTCCAACTCTATGATGCAATGGTTCTAAATAGAATTACCCTCTCCCAGCACACACACACACACACACACACACACACACACACGTACATTTATAATATCCCTGACCCCACTCATCCTGCCAGACCTCCTTCCATGTTCTTAAGTTTTTTTTTTTTTAACCTTGCTTCTCAATACCTCTACTACTTTGTTAGAGAGGAGGGGAGAAGGAAGAAAAAGTACTAATGAAAGGGAGGGAAAGAACCCTAAAATATTAGAGTTGGATGGGATCTTAACTCTCATGCAATCCAAATGATTCCTAACCCAGATGTCATCTCTATTAAATCATCCCTAACACTCCCTCCCTTCCCACCCACCCACAAAAAAAAAAAACAACAACAACCTGGAAATGATCCCTCCAATTTTCAGCCTTTACTTACACATCTTTTGTAATTTTTATCACATTCTGCCTAGCATCAGCATTATTTCTTCATGTCATATTTCCTTCTATTAGATACATTTAAT
Organism: Petaurus breviceps papuanus; assembly: GCF_028583685.1. NCBI lineage: Eukaryota > Metazoa > Chordata > Mammalia > Diprotodontia > Petauridae > Petaurus > Petaurus breviceps. The sequence goes on along the minus strand of NW_027186446.1, from coordinate 5,217,367 downwards.
TAAATCAATCATTTTTCAGTTGTATCTGACTCTTTGTCACCCTAATTAGGATTTTCTTGGCAAAGATACTGGAGTGGTTTGCCATTTCCTTCTCCAGCTCATTTTACAGATGAGGAAGATGAGCAAATAGGGTTAAGTGACTTGCCCAAGGTCATATAGCTAGTAAGTGTCAATCCCATCGATTTAATTGGAAAATGTCGAATTGAAGGGTGCCTTAGAACCATTTAATATAGACTGATAAAGCTAGAAGAGGCCTTGTGGTTTTTCTAGTTCAACCCCCACATTTCACAGATGAAGTAACTGAGGTTCAGAAAGGAGTTGTGATTTATTCATATTTATTCATAGTGAGGTTGTAGCATAGCCGAGACTCCCCAGTTTTTCAGCTCACAAGCCAGAACCTTTTGCTACTAGAACAGAGTGCCTCAAAATGTAAGTCTCTGAAGATAGGGACTATATTTTATTTCTGTATCTCCCTCAGAGATATACATAGTAGATAATATATGTATATACATAGTAGGTAATATATGCATACAAATGATATGTAATACATGCATAGTAGAGAATATATGCATATACATAGTATGTAATATGTACATATATACAGTAGGTGAATTTGATTGGGTTGAATTAAGACTTTAGTAGCGGGGGGTTCCTCAGAAGTGATGAAGTGGAATTAATTTCCAGAGGTCTTCCTTCTGACTTCTGCATAGTTTCATATCTCCTTTCTTCTTCCCTCTGTGGTCCTGTAATGCAATAACCTAGATAAAGGGCCCAACTAGCCACAGTATTTCTGACTCAATAAATAGGTCAAATCTATCATGTAGATATTAGGAAGTGGTCTGATCACCACTGGATGACAATCTGTGAACCCAGGACCCCACTCCTTTTCATTGCTTCCTTTTCTCTAGTACAACTGGGTCCTGATTAGTATGAATCATAAATCTAATAAATCCTGAAACCCATTAAGTGGTCATGGCATTATTTGAATTCACATTGCATATTTCCATTGGACTGGAACCAATTATCATACTTTACACAATTATAACTTAAAATAGTGCAGATCTGAATACATGAGTCCACTTTAAGGTATTCAGGTATTCATTATTCCTACTAATCAGGTCTTGGCTGTATTTACCTTGCATTCAGTCCTTGCTATTTCTTGCTATGAAGCTATGCAGCCTTAGATAAGCCACCTCTCTTCTTGAAGCTTTAGTTTTCTTATTGGTCAAAGGAATTAATCTTATCTCTAAGGTTCTTTCTAGTTCTGATTAGAACTAGACTGACTGACTGTAATGTGGGCTGTAGAGAGCACATCCTTCTGGTTCCCTCTTTCTGGTTGACTATAAGGAACTTTTGGGGCTAGCTTCCTATATATGACTAATCGTTAAGGAATTTGCCCTGTGAGAGATGAAGAATCCCCTAATTAGTTGCTAAGCCAGAGGAAATGATTACCCAGTGGATGGACAGAATTAAGCTACTTTTTCCTCTACCTTCCTTCTCTTCTTTTCTAGATATGTCCTAAGAGTCAAGTGGGACAATTATCCCTTTCTCTCATCAGGCTTTCATGCGACTGAGTACATATACTGCCTAAGAAACCTGAACTTAGATTTGCGTGACCTCTTTTGTGGTCCTTTCTTGAGTAGGTTACCAAGCAACAACTTTGAGAGGGACTTGTTAGTGAGGCCAAAATGTACAAATGTACTAGCAGCAATGAGAGGACTGGTCAGTTGAGGCAGCAGCAGGAATAAACTGGTGGCAAGAGAAGCTTCTCTCTTGGAGAGGGTGGCCGCTGCAAAGAAGATTGACTCAAGCTTGGACATTTTACTATTTGGTTTATTATTTAAATTAATTCTGAGCCAAGGTGAAATATAAAATGGTTAATTAGCAAACCTACCATATGTTGTGATGAGGTTCAAGTATCAGACTTTCAGCAGATTGTGACAGCCGTAATGTTACCAAATTCTGTTCTAATCATTTTGTTGATGTGCACTATGATCTTTTTTGTTTAGCAGTCCTTTTTGTGTATAGAGCTATACTACCAGCCCCATGCCCTGATTCATACTGTACATTTAGTACCTTCCTCTTTTACTCCCATTTTGAGGGGTCCTAGGCATGAAGCATCACCCAAGCTAAGTAAAATTTTACCCAGGGAGCCAGGATAGAGGACTCAATGAGCCAGTAATTACAAGATAAGGGAGCTTCTTCTCACTATAGACCCAGCTCCCTGATATTGAATCCAGTCAAACAGAATGGCTAGGTACAGGACAGGGAGGAATAACTGTGCCATCCTCAGCCAACTCAGTTAAGTGGTTCATCAGTCAATGTTAGAGATTCTGATTTTATGTCTGAAAAAAGAGTGTTGGATTTAGTTAAAAGTTTAAGCTGGAGTCCTGTCTTTGCCACTTACTAATTGTGTGACTGAGCAAGTCATCTTAGTCCATTTGAGCCTCAGTTTCCTCATATGTAAAAAGGAGACACATTGTAAACTATAAAATGCTGTTATTATCATTATTATAATTAACTAGGATTAGTAAATGGAAGCTATTACTATTATTATTATTATTATTATTTTCATAACCTCCTGAGGACAAGGATTTTCATCACATACTGCCTCAACATCATTGTTATAATTAACTAGTATTATTAACTATAAAAGGTGCGGCTAGGTGGCGCAGTGAATAGATCACTGGCCCCCAAGTCAGGAGGACTTGAGTTCAAATCCGGCCTCAGACTCTTGACATACTTACTACCCATGTGACCTTGGGCAAGTCACTTAACCTCAATTGCCCTGCCCTCACCCCTCCAAAAAGCAAAAAAACCCCAAGCAAACCAAAAACCCAAACAAACAAAAAAAAAACCCTATAATCTATCACTGTTATTATTATTCTCATAACTTCCTGAGGGCTTGTGCTTCTAGCATTGTGCTGACAAAATTCCACAGGCAAGATTAAGCAAGAGGTCAGGCATTGGGTATCAGTCTCAGAATAGCAATATCTTAAAATGTCAGTGTGCTCTAGGGAATTACTTTTCTTAAACCATTAAATCCTCTTTTTACTATTTCCTCCAAGGATACTTCAGTTCTTTGGATGAATACAATGCTTCTTCCTTCTCTTGTTCTAATCATTACCCTGATCTTTTCTGGCAGGATTCCTTTCAGGATTGATCAGGAGCAATGATGAGTCTGGAAGCTGGGTTAAGAAATGGTTTGGTATCAGTAGGAATGGTGTGAATCATAATAGCTAGCATTTATATATTGCTTTAAGATATGCAAGGTGATTTACAAATATTATCTCAATAGTATCTGCCTTGACAAGTGGGTGCTATCATTATCATCATTTTACAGATAAGGCAACTGAGGCAGACAGAGGTTAAGCAACTTACCCAGGATTCACATAACTGGATTTAAACTCAGGTCCCCTGACTCTAGGTCTAGCCCTCTTATCTATTGAACCACTTAGCTGCCTAAATGTAAAGAGTTTTCAGTTTAGGACATTGTTTTGGAATTGATAGTTAATGAAACTGATAAAGTTTCTCATTTAGACAGGAAGAAAGACTTCAGACTGAATATTGTCCTAACATTATTTTGTAATATGTAGTCAGGCAGCTAGGTAATGCGGTGGATAGAGCACTGGGCTTGGAATCAGGAAGACCTGAGTTTAGATCTGGCCTCAGATACATAGCAGCTGTGTGACTCTGGGCAAGTCACTTAACACTGTTTGCCTCAGTTTCCTCATCTGTAAAATGAGCTGGAGAAGGAAATGGCAAAGTACTCCAGTATCTTTGCCAAGAAAACCCCTAATGCGATCACGAAAAGTCGGACACAACAATAATATGCACCCCCAAATAAGGAAGAGGATATGAGGGGAGAACAGAGGAGAAGAAGGGGTCCGCTTGGAACGTCCTTCTACATTTTTTTCTTTTTTTTTGCTTTTTGGAGGTCAATTGGGGTTAAGTGACTTGCCCAAGGTCACATGGCTAGTTTTTACATTAAGTGTATGAGGCTGGATTTGAACTCAGGTCCTCCTGATTCCAGGGCCAATGCTCTATTCACTGTGCCACCTAGCCGCCCCTACATTTTCTTTTTTTTTTTTTTTTTTTTACATAAAGTGCTTTTTAATGAAAGAAATTTTGAAGAGATGTACAGTCAGGCTCAAGTTGTGCAGTTCACAAGCATGGAGGGGAGGAAAAAAAAGTCATATTTAACCAAGGACTAAGCTGGACTTGCCACCAGGTAGATTTCTTCTGGATAGTGCTGGTGCTGATGCAACTGGACTGGGAACAGGTGCAGCAGGCACAGATTTCTCTTCATTCTGTCCCAGGTCAACTTATAAGTCTGCCTCCACATTTTCATGTATATCACCTTCTCCCTTTGGACCTAAAACCTGTCCAGGACCAGCTTCAGAAGAGTTTCTTCTTTGGAGTCCAGATGGTTCAGAACTATCCCTACTAGACTGAGTCCCTGCTGACTTGGCCCAAGAAGGCTGATTTTCTTCACATGTTCCCAAAAATATTAGATGCCATTTTGTTCTTTCTCACTGGTTGTTCTGTAGGCTCATCATCTACATTTTCAATGGTAAGAAAAATTTACAGCTTTTCTGTGTTTCCTATGATGGAATATAGTTAACACACACATTCTATTAGGCAAACGTTGTTGGAAGGCCTACTGTGTCTAAGACATTCTGATTTGATTCTGATTGTTTGGTCAGACTAGAATACTGGATTATATTGACATGACATGACATGACATGACTTGATGTGACACAGCATAAAATAAATATGCTATATTTTGGGTCTGGACCTGTAATTTCACACATATAAGAAAACTCCTTCCAGCAAAGCAGATGAGTAGTGGTTCTGAAGTTTACACTCTTAGAGACTTAATTGACTGGGGCATTTGAAAGGTTTAGTAACTTGCCTAGGGTAAAAAAGTCAGAATATGTCAGAGGTCTCCCCGACCCTCTCTCTATCCACTATGCCATATTTCCTCTCTTAAAATAATATCGATCTAATAATCTGATTTGTAGTGATGTCCTTTACAAACGCAATTCCTGGAACACTGTGGCAAAATGGGAAGACGGTATGTAATAATCCCTTAGATGCATATGGGGCTTTGCAGTGTACAAAAGGTTATCTCCTTATTGAATTTAAGCCTCACTACAGCACTGTGAGATAAGTAGATTGGTGCTGATCAGATCAAAAATCTTAGCTCTAGAAGGAACTTTAGAGATTATACACTGCCTCATTTTACAGATAAGGAGACTGAGGTTCAGAGAGAGAGAGAGAGAGAGACAGACAGACAGAGAGAGAGAGACAGAGAGAGAGACAGAGTAAGAGAGAGACAGAGAGAGAGAGACACAGAGAGACACAGAGAGAGAGACAGAGAGAGAGACAAAGAGAGAGAGACAGAGAGAGAGACAGAGTAAGAGAGAGAGAGAGAGAGAGAGAGAGAGAGAGAGAGAGAGAGAGAG
>NW_027186446.1:5208054-5211799 GCF_028583685.1 Petaurus breviceps papuanus | reverse complement strand
AGAGAGAGAGAGAGAGAGAGAGAAAGAGAGGGAGAGAGACAGAGACAAACAGAGAGAGGGAGGAAGGAAGTGCTTTCCATGCATAAGAGGCCCTTTGTGCATAAGCACAGAGGTGAGCATGGCTACTAGGCCATTTTGGTTGGAACATAAAGATTGTGAACGTATCATGAAATTAGTGCAAGAAGAAAGGTTGGAACTAAACCATAAAAGAATTTTAAATGCCCAAAAGAGGAATTCATAGGACAGATATTATGAGCTCCAACTTAGAACTGAGGAGATTGAATTTCAGATTGTCCATTTGCCTGAAGACACAAAACTGTTCAAGGTCAAATCCAGACCTCAGACTCAGGATTCAATGTTGTGGAAATGGAAAGGGTGTGGGCTTTGGAGTCTGGAGACCTTGCTTTGAATCCTCCAGGCAAATGATTCCCAGATCTACATTTCTGGTCTACTGGTCTCCCAAGAGCTCCAGTCTCATAACTGTAATTGTCTATTGGATCTTTTAAATTGAATTATCTAGAGATATCTTAAACTCAACATGTCCAAAACCAAACTCATTATCTTTCTACCTAAATCCTCGCTCCTTCTAGACTTCACTATTTCTGTCGCAAGCACTGCTATCTTCCTAGGTTCTCAGTCTGGTAATGCTGGCACCTTCCTCAACTCCTCCCTCCTCCCTCCACTCACTTCTCGCTCTCCCTCACTCCACATATCCAATCAGTTGCCAAATCGTGCCATTTCCACCTTCACAACATCTCTTACATCTGAGCCCTGCTCTCCACTCATGCATTTATCACTTTAGTTCAAATTCTCAGCATCTCTTGCCTAGATTATTACATTCTCCTAATTGGTCTCTTCCTCAAGTTTCTAATGATTTCAATCCATCCTCTTCGCTGCTGCCAAAGTTATTGTCCTTGATTGCAGATCTGACCACATGCCTCCTTTAGTTAACCATCACTAGTGGCTCCCTATTTCCTCTAGGATGGAATACAACTCCTCCCTTTAGTTTTTAAAGTCCTACAAAACCTGGTCCTGACCTTTCTTTCCTGTTTCATTGGACATCAATTCCCTTTCCACACTCTGCAATCCAACCAAAGTAGCCTTCTCTCTGTTCCTCACACACACCATTCCATCTTCAGTCCCTGGGCCTTTGTACCTTTGTACAGAAATGGTCATTCTCCATTTCTGCGTCACACTATCTCATCTCCACCCCATAGGGTCCATCTCTTCCTTTTAGAATGCATCTTAGAAAGCCTCTTCTGACTTTCCTGATTACCCAGCTGCTAGTGTCCTGTACCGCAAAATATCTTGTATTTAACAACTTTATATATACATATGTGTATGTTTTATATACATTTTATACACATGTGTATTTTTATTTGTTAACATTTATCTGTTTTTTATATGGAATTGTCTTCCACATTGGAATGTAAACTCCTAGGGAGTAAGAATATTTTCATTGTTTGTAGAAGTATCCCTAGAAGTTAGCCCAGTGCCTGGTACATAGGAATAATTTAACAAATGCTTGTTAATCAATCCTGGCCCTGCCAGGGCCTTTGGGCCCTGTGTGACCTTGAGCAAATGACTTGATTTCTCCGGGCTCCAGTTTCATCACATATAATATGAGGGTGTAGATTATATGGTCTAGGGTTCCTTATTTCCTTATTATCAGGCCATATTCTGCAATACTTTTGCTGCCCCTTGACAGGAAAGAATTTTAAAAGTTACAGTGAAGTTCCTGGAAGGCACCAAGAGTAGCACCCACAGCTACCCCCATAAGGGTCCAATGCCATGTCAATAACCTTTCAAAAATTCTTCAGGAAAAGGACATATCTACAAATTGGGCTCTCTCTACAGCAATGAGCCATGCTCTTACAACTTTTATAGGAATAAAACATGGAGGTGACAAGCAGCTTGGATGAGTTGAAATGTCATTGTAACACCCTGCAATCCCATCCATGTAGAGAATTTGGTGCCAATAAAGGTTGCCCAGAACTATTGGCTAGGAATTAAGGGAGGTTCCTCCTCTATGGACAGGAAGCCAACAGTTCCAGAGAGGCAGCCTGTTAGAGGGGAAAGAACACTAGTCTTAGAGATAGGAGACTTATGTTCCAATCTCAGCTCTTCTACATGCCAACTGTATGACTTTCAGGAACTCACTCTAACTCTCTGAGACTCAGTTTCCTCATTTCTAAATTGGAGATAAAAATACCTGCCTTTCTTACCTCATAGAATATACACATGCTTCTCTGCTTGACATTTAAAGCCCTTCACTTTCTGGCTTCAATCTACTTTTCCAGATGACTTTGCAATACTCCCCCTCATATCCATTTTATTTCAGCCAAACTGGCCTATTGTTCTTCCCTGGAGATGACCTTCCCTTTCTTACCTCTGGGCCTTTGCAGAGGCTGCCCACCACCCCCAGCATATGCTTCTTCTTCATCTAGACCTTTTGGAATCTTCCAGTTTCATTAAGATTAAGCTCAAAGGTCACCTCCTACACAAAGCCTTTCCATTTCCTCAAAATTATTGGGGCCCTTTTTCCCTTTACTTTGTTTTTTTTTATTGTATTATGTATTTTGTAGTGACTTATCTATGGACATGTTCTTTCTCTTAAGTAAGTTCCTTGTGAGCGGGGATTCTTTTTTTCCCCTTCTTTTTTGTAACCCTTCCCCAAACTAGTACAGAGCTGAGTCCACAGTCAGGCTTTAGTAAATGCTTGTTGAGTCAAGGACTCATTGGGATTGTTGTTAAGTAAAGAATCTCATCTCTCCTCTTTGAACTTCTCTTTCCTCATCCTTAAAAGCTGGATCATGGAAGCTCAGTTACAAAAGACTTCAAAGGTCTAGATGTTAGTCTGACTAACTCATCCCTGATAGGAATCCCTTCTATGGTACACCTAGCCATTGATTAGCTTACCAGTCTTTGCTTGACATGAACAAGGAACCCACTATTTTCTAAAGCAGTCCATTGTCTTTCTGGCTAGCTCTAATTGTTATGGAATTTTTCCTTATGTAATTTGAATGTTAAGTAGCAATTTGCCATAATATAGAGAGAACACTGTTATCCTAACATCCCTTGCCCTCTTGACCTTCTGTCTTTTGAGACCTGTGAATGCCCATACCTGAATAATTCCTACCCCTTGATTTCCCTGTTTCTGCTCCAGAAATTTAATTTCACAGAGCTTAATATCACTGGAGAAGTAATGCAATTGATCTGACTTCACCTCTTCATGGTATTCACATATTCATGGACCTGATAGCTGTTCAACAATTCATCTTTTCTGTGGAAATACTCATCTACTACTGATCAAATTCATCACAGTGACTGTTCTAAACCTTCTCTTCTCTCTTCTTGCTATCAGCCAGTCCTCACCAGTCACATTTACAACAAGTGACTTACTTCACTGAGAAAATTAAGGACATCTGGAATGGACCCTCCTCAGTTTCCTATCTAGATTCCTCAAACCTATTCAGCATTATGCCCACCCCCCCCCTCCTTCCCTATGCCATAAAACAAGAGATAACACCTTTTCTCTTTACTAAAGTTTTTTTCTCCTACCTGTATGCTCTGTCATATATTCTCTAGTCTTTTCCAGAACTTGCTACAATAATTATTCTCTCTCCTATATCTCTCCTCCCTTCCCTTCCCTCCCCTCCCCCTCCCTCCTCCTCTTTCTTCTTCTTCTTCTTCTTCTTCTTCTTCTTCTTCTTCTTCTTCTTCTTCTTCTTCTTCTTCTTCTTCT
>NW_027186446.1:5198707-5208044 GCF_028583685.1 Petaurus breviceps papuanus | reverse complement strand
CTTCTTCTTCTTCTTCTTCTTCTTCTTCTTCTTCTTCTTCTTCTTCTCTCTCCTCTCTCTCCTCTCTCTCCCTTATCATTTGCTCCTTCCTCTCTCTCTAAAAATATGATTATATCTCCTCAATCTCTTTTAGAAAAAGCTTTCACTGACTTTATTATTTTTAAAATAAAATTTTATTTTCCCCCAATTGCATGTAAGGATAATTTTTAATATTTATTATTTAAAATTTTGTGTTTCACATTTTCTCTCTCCCTCCCTCCCTTTTCCTCCTTGAGACGGTAAGCAATTTGATATACGTTGCATGTGTGCACTCATAAAAAACATATTTCCATATTAGGCATGTCGTGAAAGAAGATACAGACCAAAAGAAAAAAAAACATGAAAAAATTAAGTTAAAAACAGTATGCTTTGATTTGTATTCAGACTCCATCATTTCTTTCTCTGTATGTGGATATAATTTTTCATGATTAGTCCTTAGAATTATCTTGGATCATTGTATTATTGAAAATGACTGTCATTTACAGTTGATCATTCTACCATATTGCTGTTACCATATTCAATGTTCTCCTGATTCTGTCCACTTCATTCTGCATCAGTTCAAGTCTTTTCAGTGCAAGTCTTTTCAGGTTTTTCTGAAATCAGCCTGCTCATCATTTGAGCAACAGAAAAACATGGGAAGACTTGCATGAAACAATGAAGAGTGAAATGAGTAGAATCAAGAGAATGCTGTATACAGTAATAGCAATGTTGTTCTAAGAGTAATGGTGAATGACTGAGCTATTCTGTTCACTGACTCTTTCAGCCTATTTAGACACCATCCCATTTCTCTCTTCTTCAGCACTGCCAAACTTCTTAAAAGAGGGGAAGTGCTTTCTCTTCCTTACTACCCACCTCTCCTCAACCCTTTGCAGTCAGGCTTCTGTTTTCACCACACCACTGAAATAATGTTATTCAATGTGACCAGAGTGACTTACAAATGACCAAATCCAATGAATTTACAAACTTTTTAATCTCTACCCCCCTCCATTACAAACTTTTGGGCAGCTTTTGACCCTGCTGACCATCTACTCCACTGGGATCAGCTAGGTGATGTAGCACATAGAGCACTGGGCTGGGAATCAGGACATCTTCCTGAATTTAAGTCTGGCCTCAGACACTTACTAGCTGTATGACTTTGGGCAAGTCATTTTCCCCTGTTTGTCTCCGTTTCCTCATATATAAAATGAATTGGAAAAGGAAATGGCAAACCACTCCATTATCTTTGCCAAGAAAACCCCAAATGGGATCATGAAGAGTCTGAAATGATTGAACAATAACCACTGGATACCTTTTCCTCCTTTGGTATCTCTTAGTTCTTCAAGCTCTTTAAAAATTGTGATCTTTGCTAACTCCTCATCTTCTTCCTGACAATTTAATGTAGGAATTTCCCAAGGTTCAGTTCTTCTTTGCTTCTCTCTTGACAATCTCACTTGTTCCCAAGACTTCAGCTACTATGTTAGTGTCTTCCCTCTGAGGTTATGTCCAGTTATCCTGTATTTATCTTATTTGTATGTAGCTATTTGTATTCTGTCTCCTACGTTGAGCTCTTGGAGAGCAGGGAGTGGGATATTTCTCCATTTCTTTGTGTCTCCAGTGCTTGGTATATAGTACACACTTAGTAAATACTTGCTGACTTGACTCTCAAATCTCTCTCTCTAGTCCTGACCTATCTTCCTCTCTATAGATATTCATTTCCAACTAACATACAGAACATTTCCACCTGCCTATCCCACAAAAACATCAAGCTCAATATGTCCAAAACAGAGCTCATTATCTTTTCTCCTAAATAAGGTCCTCCTTCTGTCTCCATTATTTATGTCTGTGCCACCACTGATCACCTGTTCTCCCATGTTCATAGCCTGCAGGTTATTTTTTACTCTTCCCTCTCCTTCACCTCTCATAACCCATCAATTATCAGACCTTTTGAATTTCAGCTCCACATCTGTCACATCTATCCCATCCTCTCTATTCTCACTGTCACCACCCTAGGCGCTGGTTCCCACCCAAATCAATGAATGGAATGACCTTATCCTTCTCATCTCTGCTCTCTCCTCCCTCCAAGGCATTCATCACACAATGTTAAAAAGATCTTCCTTGTGTAGTCACAATACTTCTTTGCTCAGGAATTATTAGTGGCTCTCTATTACCCAATGGGAGAAGTTCAAACACCTTTGCCTGGCCTTTGAGACCTTCAAAAAAACTTAGTTGTTCAGTCATTTAAGCTGTAACCGATTCTTTGTGACCCCATTTGGAGTTTTCTTGACAAAAATACCAGAGTGGTTTGCCATTTCCTTCTCCAATTTATTGTACAGATAAGGAAACTAAGGCAAGTAGGGTTAAGTTACTTGCCCAGAGTCACACAGCTAGGAAGAGTTTGAGGCCAGATTTCAGTCTCGGAAGATGAGTCTTCCTGATTCCAAACCCAATGCTCTATCCCCAGCTCCACCTAACTGCCCTTAGGCTACCTTACCTTCTTAGATTTACTCCTGTCATACCACTCAACACACTAGACAAACTGGACCACTTTCTATCCTTCACACAGCCTTCATACTCCCACCTCCATGCCTTTGCGCACATTATTCTCTATGCTCACTCCCACCTTAGTCTTTTTGAATCCTCATTCATCCCTTAAAACTTCCCTCAAATGTCACAGTTTTCATGTAGCTTTCCCTGATCCTCCAGGGGGTCATGCCTTTTTTCTTTGCACCTTGAATCTACAACTCTTGCCTTCATACTTAAGACTTCAACATACACTAGACTGACTCTCCTTCCAACACCCTAACCACTCAGTTCTTTAATGTACTCACTTACTAATACCTATTCTTCTCTTCACCTCAGTCACACACAAAGATGGTCATACCCTTGATCCTGCCATCACCTACAAATGCACCACTTCTTGTTCAAGAACTCAGAAATCCCCTTATCTGATCATATCTATTGACTTTCCACCTCTCCTTCTGCCTTCCCTTACAAAACTCTGCTCTTGGGGCGGCCAGGTGGCTCAGCAAGTAGGAGCACCGGCTCCAGTGTCGGGATGACCTGGATCAAATCCGGGCTCAGATACTCAGCACCACACCCAGAAATAATAACTGGCCGTGAAACCTTGAGCAAGTTACTTAACCCCGATTGCTTTAAAAAAAAAAAAAACTCTGCTCTTTGTCCATACTGTGACCTCCGATCCCTTGACCCCTCAGTTCTCTCCCAGACCATCTACTCTACACATTCCACTCTCTTCTCTTTTTCCCATTTTAATTTCTTGGTGAGCCAGTTCAACTTTCCACTGTCCCTAGCCCCCTATTTATACCAACAATCTCACCATGCCAAACCTCAGCTTTGATTTACTTCTGCCTTCTGCCATCTTTACTCCTATATACATGTGCTACTGAACAAAAGTGAAGAAATTCATGTAACTGTTCTGTTTGGGTTCACTACAAATTTATGTTACACCACATCACGCCCCCCCCCCCCCCCCAGCATTTGTCATTTTGCTTTTCTGTCATGTTAGCTAATCTGATAGGTGTGAGGTGGTACCTCAGAGCAGTTTTAATTTGCCTTTCTCTGATCAATAGTGATCTAGAGCACTTTTCCCCTATAACTATAGATAGCTTTGATTTCTTCTAAATATGTCCTGTCTTCCTGCTAGACTGTTAACTGCTTGAGAGGAGAAATCTTGTCTTGTCTTTTTTCTCCCTGATACAACAGAAGCAAGTGCAGAGCCTGACCCAGAAAAGGCCCAAGAGAGAATTTCCAGATCAATATATATATATATATATCTATATATATATATAGATATATATAGATATATAGATAGATAGATAGATATAGATATATAGATATATAGATATATGAGACAGAGAGAGAGAGAGAGGCCCTAAATACGCTGGCAGAAAATTATTCTCCACATTTCTGCTGCTTTAAGAAAGAAACTTCTTTCAGCATGGTCCTTTTCCTGGTGAGCCTCATAAAACCATAGATTTAGAATGAGTCCAATGAATTCAGACTTTGCATTCATCCTGATGGAGAACTGGGCCCCAAAGAAGTAAAGCAATTTGTCTAGGGGTAGTGAGTTAACAGAGACATGAATCGAACCCAGTTTCTCTGACTCTAAATACTGTGTTCTTTCATTGTCTCAGTGTATACATGTGTTTGTATGGCTGTCTGTGCTAGGTGGTGCCGTAGTGCATAGAACTCTGGGCCTGGAATCAGGAAGACTCATCTTCCTGAGTTCAAATTTGGCCTCAGACACTAGCTGTGTGACCCTGGACAAGTCACTTAACCCTGTTTACCTCAGTTTCCTCATCAATAAAATGAATTGGAGAAGGAAATGGCAAACCACTCCACTATCTTTGCCAAGAAAAACCCTAAATGGGGTTATGAAGAGTATGAAATGACTGAATAACTGAATTTTGAGAATTGGTTGTCTATGTGTGTATCTGTATGCATGTCCATGTGTATCTATGTATGCTTGTCTATGTGTCCAAATACTTGTATATGCTTGTAGGTACCTTTGTGTGTCACACTGGGTTTATATGTGCATGCATTTTGTTTCCGTATACATCTGCATGTTGGTGTGTTTGAGAACCTGGGTGCTCTTGTATGTGTATACATATGTGTGAGCAGCACCCCAGAGCCAGTCCTGAATGTAGGGAAAGGCGTCCAGCGAACCTGCCAGAACAGCTGGCTGCCAATCATTTTTATGAGATGCCCTTCTTTGACCTTAAAATATCCACCTTCAAAGTATTTGAAAGATGGTGAGATCTGTGACATTTTGGACCAGTAGGACAGAATCTGTGTCACACCGTAATGTGAATCATGAAGATAGTCCAGCCTGAGAAAGTGATAAAACTGTGTTTGTTCATTTTGAGTCAGCTCCGTGCCCATGGAGTTGTTTACTATGATCCTAATAATAACAGTAACAACAATGACAATACCATCTGACATTTATATCAGGCCTACTGTGTGCCAGGCACCATGCTAAGTGCTTTATAAATATTTCATGTGACCTTTACAACAACCCTGCAGGTGCTATTAATACCCCCCATTTTACAAATGAGGAAACAGAGGTAAAAGGACTTACTTAGGTCACCTAACTAGTAAGTATCTGAGGCTGGATTTGAACTCAAGTTTTCCTGATTCCAGACCTGGCACTCTATCTACTGTGATATCAGCTGCCCCTGGGTTTTTCTGCAGATTTTATGGTAGGGTTGTGCACATATTACTCTGACAAATGTTTTTGTTATTGATGAGGATGGTGGTATAGTTTCCTAAATGTGATGAAAACTTTGGGGAGAAATTTTCCAAACTTTGGATTCCTGGGGTGCATTTGCCATCTCCCTCCAGCTTGCTGAGTGGGTCATTCAACATCTGTTAACCAGGAGGAACATTGTGAACTAGAGTGCCACACTCTAGAATCAGGATCACATCCATTCATATCTGGTCTTGGATACTTAGTAACTGTGTGTCTTCTCACAAACAGTTACTTCACCTTTCTGAGCCTCAGTTTACCCACCTGTAAAATGGGGATAATAACAGTCCTACCTCCCACGATTGTTGTGAGATAATGAAATAATTTGAAGTGATGTTCACACTCAGATGAACTAGGAAGATAGTGGATCTTCAGCCAAAGGAACAAGGGTTTCAGAATTCTGGCCCTGTGACTTCCTGCCAGCACAACTCTAAGGTCTCTTACAGATCTATCCCTTGCAGAGATGTGGCACATTGGATGGAGCACAGGGCTTGCTGTCAGGAAGGCTCGAATTCAAATCTGACCTAGCTGTGTGATCCTTCAGACAGTCAATCAATAAACATTTATTAAACACTTACTATGATCTGGGCACTCTTTTAAGCCCTAGGGATACAAAAGGAAGAAAAAGCCCCTGCCCTCGAGAAGCTTCCAATCTAATGGGGAAGCCAGCATATGAAAAGCGAATATATGTTTATACGTATATACAAAGTAACCTACACACAGGATGAATAGGAAATGGAGTGGAGGCACTGAAATTAAGTGGAGTTGGGGAAGGCTTCCTGTAAAAGGTAGGATTTTAGGTGGGACTTCAAAGAAGCCAGGAAACTCAGTAGGCAGAGCAGAGGAGGGAGAGCATTCCAGGCACAGGGGAGTCAGAGAAAATGTCCAGGTCAGAGAAATGAAGAGTTCATGGAATAAACAGGAGACCAGTGTTATTAGATCAGAGTATATATATATGAAGGAATAAGGTATAAGAAGACTGGAAAAGTGGGAGGGGGCTAGGTTATAAAGGGCTCTGAATGTCAAGCAGACATTTTATATTTGTTCCCAGAAGCAATAGGAAGCTGCTTAACCACCCTCTGCCTCAGTTTCCTCAAATGTAAAATGGGGATCATAATAGCAACTACCTCCCAGGGTCATTGTGAAGATAATATGAGATCATAACCTAAAGTGCTTACTTAGCACCATGCCTGGCGATTAGTAGGTGCTTAATAAATGCTTATTTCCTCTCTTCTCCCTTCCACCCCAACTCCATGTAAAGTATTTAAAGAACTTTGTAATCTGTTATAGAACTTTGTTTTCACTACAAGATCTATTGTCTAATTCTGTCTCCATTACAAGATTTATCTCTTCCATATTCCCACTAAAATGTAAATATTCTTTGACCCAGCAATATCATTTCAAGCAATATACTCTAAGGAGGTCAGTAACAAAGGGAAAAGTTCCATATCTATGAAAATATTTATTGTCCACTCATTTTTCAGTTGTGTCCAACTCTTCATGATCTCATTCAGGATTTTCTTGGCAAAGATAATGAAGTGCTTTGCCATTTCTTTCTCCAACTCATTTTACAGATGAGGAACTGAGGCAAATAGTTAATTGACTTGCCTAGGGTCACAAAGCTAGTACATGTCTGAGGCCAGATCTGAACTCAGGAAGATTGGTCATCTTGACTTCAGGCCCTGTACACTAGGTACTTTGCCATCTAGATACTCAAAAATATTTATAGAAATATTTTTGTTGTTGTTATTGCAAGTACCTGGAGGGAGAGTGCACATTAATTGGAGAGTAACTGAATCTTCTTTGAGGAGGTGGGGGAATATGGGAATGGAATGTTGGATATACTCTAAGACTTGTCTGATATGTTGATGGACGGTTTTGATGAATTGCTTCTTTTCCCTTTCTTTTTTTAATTCTTTGTTAAAAGAGATAACTACCCCATGGTGGGACTGGGACTGGGTGATATATGTGTGTATGTATATGTATATATAGTGTGTGTGTGTATATATATATGTACACATACATATACATATATTTTAAAAGTGATAGGAAAACAGAGGATAAGAATTAAATAAATTTAAATAATAAGTAAAAACACTTCCATAGTGAGGGCACTTGTTTCTTCACTGGTACAGACTCAATCCCCTGTATATCTTAGATCATCAGGAGCTGTTGTGGCTGAAAAGTTTCTTTTTTGGTTCCCATGTTGCTGGTGATGAGCCTATCTGACATAGCTATGCCCATCCTCAGACCATGGACTCTTCACACACCAGGCCTGGCCAGAAATTTTGTTCTGCTGGCAGAACCTTAAGGAAACCAGTATAACCTCTGGCCACATCATGACGGTTACTATAGATTGGAGGCTGGAGAGACACTCCAACTCTCATATGAAGGCATTCATATTAGGGTACACATAATAGAATCTGGAGACTTGTCCGATCTCATTTTACAAATGAGAAAACTAAGGGACCAGCGTAATTAAGTGACATTCCTGAGGTCACATCAGTGTCAGGAATTAAAAACCCAGGACCTATAAGCACAGAACTGATAATCTGGCACAGGGGAATGTTTGTAGCAACTTCTCATAAAACATTACAAATATATTACATATATATTATTTGTAATACGTATACATATATACATACACACACACAGCTACATACACAGAAAGGTGTTGACAGATCAAATTCCACGAATTCATCTCTTCTGTCTCCTCAAGTTGCACCTTCATTAAAACCCCGGCACCCCACATAGAAGGTACCAACATGTTAGTACCTGATTGAAGGCATTAGCTGAGTTCCACATATAGCCTGGATTCCAGACAAGACTGAAGCCCACTTTATTTATGTCTAGTCCCTGCATAAGATCTTTCCATCACTCAATTGTCTATGTCTAAAAACTGGAGAGAAAGACTCTTTGAAACTGACGGCTGGGTTTTAGGGGCTACAAAAGTAATAATTGCTGGTATGCATGCCCCCTGCCTCCCCCTTTCCCCCTAGACATTAAAATACCATTTGAAATGTCCTGGAGAGTGGCAAAAAAGCTCTTTGTATAATGAAGATTAGTGGGTTTTCCCCCCTTGGTCTTGGGTATTTAATTTCTTACTTTCTAGAAAGTGGTGCCTGTGAGAATTCCCAAGAGAAGGCTTGGTCCTCTCACTCAGGGAGGAATGTGAGGGTGGGAGTGGTGGTGGGGGCAGCAGTTGGGGAGGGGGTGTAGAAAGGACTCCTGCTTTAATTCAAAAGATATAGGTCCTAGGTTGAGCTCTGCCACTAACTAAATGCCCTTGGGCATTGCCTTAGTTTCCTTTCCTATCAAATAAGGGATTTGAACTAAATAAAATTTGGGGGAAGTGGAGGGTGTGTGGGACTAGATCTATTATTTCATAGTGGGGAAACTTTTCCTGTCAATATGGCTCGGCATTTGCTCTGTAGTCTACCATTTTAAAAACTAGAATAAGGGGATAAATGACCTGCCCAGGGTCACACAACCATTAAGTGTCAAAGTCAGGACTTGAAGTCAGACTTCCTGATGTTGAGGGCTGACTGTTCACAAGACTAGACAGATGGCATAATATATTAAGCACTGCATTTGGGGTCATATCCTACCTCAGATGTTTCCTATCTGTGTGACCTTGGGCGAGTCACTTATCCTCTGTCAACCCGTTTCCTCACCTATAAAGTGGGTCTAATCATAAAATCTATTTTATAGGGTTGTTGTAAAGATCAAATGCAGTATGGAAATCTTATGGAAAACCCTACATGCTTGTTACTACTATTACACCACACTACCACTGAGCTCTAACAGTATCTCATATTTATTACAAAAAAAACCCCAACTTTATAACTGACAAATCACTTTCCTTACAACACTCCTATGAGGAAGGTAGTGCAAGTATTATTATATACATTACAGATAAAAAAATTGACGCAGGGGAATTTCCCTGGGCCAGTCAGCTAATACGATCTAGAGCAAAGATTCCAAAAGAGAGAGAGAGAGAGAGAGAGAGAGAGAGAGAGAGAGAGAGAGAGAGAGAGAGAGAGAGAGAGAGAG
>NW_027186446.1:5172992-5198697 GCF_028583685.1 Petaurus breviceps papuanus | reverse complement strand
GAGAGAGAGAGAGAGAGAGAGAGAGAGAGAGAGAGAGAGAGAGAGAGGGAGAGAGTGAGTGACCAAGCATAATAAGGTATGGAAACTTGGAGTCAAGTTCCAGCTCTGTCCCTTAACCTAGGTAAAGTCACTTAATTCTTCTTCCCATATTCATTTTTTTTTACATGCAAAATGGGGATAATGATATTGATACTACCTACTTCACAGGGTTTTTCTGAGTGGAATCACTTCAGCTATGAAGTGCTTTGTAAATATTAGCTGTTATTTATTATCAGCCTGAAGGAATTTAGGATCTCTCTTTTCTCTTTTTTAATTTTCTTCTCTCTCTCTCTCTCTCTCTCTCTGTCTCTCTGTCTCTCTGTCTCATACATACCAACTACGAGAGAAATCAAATCATAGAATCATTGCTGGGCTTCAGAGGCCGCCATATAAGCCAGCCCCTTTATTTTATGAATACAGAGCGTGGGGCCTAGGATGGTTAAGCAAATTGCCCAAATTCATACACTTAGTAAGCATCAGAGAAGATTAGAGCCTAGGTCTTACTCCAGAGTCAGTGTTCTTTCCACTGTACCAGTTGCCTTCCTCTTCTTTACCTCCTCATTCTCCCCACCCCTTCATCTCTGAATGTTTTGATTGAAATTTAAGTTCTAGGCTACTTTCAAGACTAAAAGGCTATTCTTGGATTAACCAAAGGGACTTGGTAAATGTTAATCTTGGGGAACAAAGCAATCAGTTTGATAGTGGGGAATCCCCTCTGGAATTGGTCGGGTTAGATGCTGTTGAGATTCCATCTACCTCTAAATGTTGTGTCTCTGTCATTAGGCTTTTTTTTTTTAAAGCAATCAGGGTTAAGTAACTTGCTCAAGGTTACATGGCCAATTATTTCTGGATGTGGTGCTAAGTATCTGAGCCCGGATTTGATCCCCAGGTCATCCTGATGCTGGAGCTGGTGCTCTTACTCACTGAGCCACCTGGCCACCCCAATTAGGCATTTTTTAATGGTGCTGGTCCTAGTGGTAGCAGAAAGAGCTAGAAAGAGTGAGATGGAAGATTCTAGATCATGAGTCAAAAGCTAAACACTGTATGTGTCAGGCACTATACTAGGCAGTAGGGATACAGACAAGAGTTAGGTTAAGCCCAGGAAGGATCTTCCTTGACAGTCTATTTGCCTTAGACCCTAGGATAAGTTTCTGGTCCCTTTTTCTGCCCACCTTCCTTCAGAGTAAACAGCCACCACCCTTTCCCATCACTCTATATTTCTGGAAACATATCATGAAAATCTTATATTCAGAAGGCATATTGCACTAACGCCTCATTAGAGTGACAGCTGACCGATGATGCATGTGGGTGATGCATCATGGCACCCTGCCCTGAACTGACGGGATGTGGGTATGATGCACAATCTGGGGAAAATCTACAAGACCACATCCCTAATGAACAGAGAGTGGTAAATTCCTTACAATTAAAAAGCCAGGGCACGTCCTAGGGCATTCCAGGAGAGTGGACTAAGTGTGCCTCTCACAGGCTAAGCCTAGGATGGCCAGCTCCCAAGGACTTTAGGAGGGGGCATTTAAAAAGTCAGCCAAAATCCAAGCTTCAGCTACAAGGAAATTTTCATTGGCATCTGGCACCACAGAAGGGAAAAATGGAATGGGGGTGGGGGAAGGGTGAGGAAAGAGAGGGGAGCATTGGGCTGCTCTAGTCTTCTAATAGGGAAGGACAGCTGTGGTGTTCCATGGTCTTTATCATCCATCCATTCATCCATCTAGCAAATAATTACTGAGCACCCACTCCCCATAGTAGCACGTGCTGCTGATGAATATAACATAATCTCTGCCCTTGAAGAGATTATAGTCTAGTTGGTATGTATAAGCACTAAATGAATTGGACAGACAGAGGGCAGCTAGGTGACAAAGTCAATAGGGCACTGGTCCTGGAGTCAGGAGGACCTGAGTTCAAATCCAACCTCAGATATTTGATACTTAACTAGCTGTGTGACCTTGGGCAAGTCACTTAACCTCAATTGCCTTGCCTTCCCTCCTCCAAAAAGAAAAAGAATTGGACAGACAGTAAGTGTAGAAGGAGATAGAAATCAATACTGGCTTTGATTTGGGTAGAAGTTAGGTAGCAGAGGGCTCTGGACAATGGAGGACATTCTAACATAGGAGAGTGGTGTGAGCAGAGATGTACAGGGCGGGATGGTGGTGGTGGTGGTGGTGATGGGTAGGGCACTCAGGTTATAGCACAGATTACATCAAAAGGAAAGCAAGGCTGGAAGGGGCCATTGTAGTCAGAATGTGGAATGACTGGAGGACAATGTCAGGATTTGGGACTTCATCGAAGTTCATGTCACCTAACTATCTGACGATGACCATCGGCCATCTGATCCTTGGGGCTGGCATCTGCCACATTCTTTACCCCTTTCCTTCTCTGACTTCAGGACCCAGCTCAGAGTCTTCCTGTCCAACCCTTCCCCTGCCGCTCTCCTGTGTACATTTTATCTTCCCTATTAGACTGGATGCTTCTGGAGGGAGTGATAATTTTGCTTGTCTGTGTATCCCTGCTGCCTAGTATAGTGCCAGACACGTAGTGAGTGCTTGGCAAATGCTTCTTGATTGATTGGTTCTTTTTTTTTTGGAGGGGGGAGGCAAGGCGATTGAGGTTAAGTGACTTGCCCAAGATCACATAGCTAGTGTGTCAAGTGTCTGAGGCTGGATTTGAACTCAAGTCCTCCTGACTCCAGGGCCGGTGCTCTATTCACTGTACCACCTAGTTGTCCGATTGATTGATTTTCTTAGAGATCAACCTTATGGAACCCCAACCTCACAGTTTCTTAAATTACTTAAGTCCTATCACCTCCATCTCTACTCTACTACCAGTGTGGTCACAACCTAGACCCTGCTATTCCTCAAAATGGTTACTCCTCAAAGAAATCTTCATCAAATGCAACTGTTAAAAATCTGATATTATAATAGATATGTATATATTTATTTATATATGCACAGTATATGAAATTGGTTCACATCTATGACCAATGGTCATTTTCAAAAGATTTGAATAATCAAAGAATTTGAACAGATAGTTTCAAGAGAAAAACGGAGAACTATCAGTGGCCATATGAAAATAAACTCCAAATCATTAATAAGATAAATGCAAATTAAAATCATTCTGAGGTTTCATCTCATACATTGTAAAGTGGTCAAAGTGACTAAAAAAAGGGGAAATTCACTCAGGCCCTGACTTTGTTACACTGGACATATGCCCTGAGCCTGTAAACGCTTCCTCTGATTGCTAGATTTCTCCCAGAAGCTCTATGTAAGGGAAAATTCCGTGCCAGATATACCTTCATTTCTCATTAGGTTTCATTCCTGACTCTCCTTCATGGCCCATCTCTTTGCTTTTCAATTTCTTTTTATATCTTATCTTCCCCCATTAGAATATAAGCTGCTTGATTGCAGGCACTGTCTTTCTTTTTGTTTGTAATTGTATCCCCAGAACTTAGTACAAGATCTGGCACATAGTAAGTGCTTAATATATAAATGCTTGTTGTTGAACATGTTGAACATGTTGGAGGGACTGAGAATACACACAAGAAATATTGATGGACTGTTAATTAACTGGGCCATCTAGTCTTCTTGGCCTCAGGCAGAACTGACTTTCAGTAGGTTATAGCTTTTCCCTCCCCACCAAAGCCTACCCACAATGTCTCCCTTTTCTCCTCCTGGCTAGAAACTGACTTTTCATTTCCCCCTTGCCAGAGGGAACAAGAATCCCTTCACTGGACACTTAGACCATTCTACCCTGCCTAAAGTATCATGGATCTTGCCATTGACCCTATAGCTATATCCTTACAACTCAGGGTCATTCTATAGCTCCTACAGCTTAACTCTCCTATATTTATTGTCTTCCCCAATTAGCATTGAGTCTCTTGAAAACAGGAATTGCCTTCTTTTTAATAATAATGATAATAACACTTTAAGATTTACAAAGTGCTTTAAAAAATATTATTTTATTTGATCATTGTAACAATCCTGTTATTTTCATTTTACAGATAAGGAAACGGAGGCATGTAGAGGTTAAGCAACTTGTAAAGGTCACATAGCTAGAACGTATCTGAAACCAAATTTTAATGCAAGTCTTCCTAATTCCAGGTCCAGCAGTATCCATTGCATAACCCAGCAGCCTCTTTCTTGTCTTCAGAGCTTAGCATAGTGTTTCACCTGGAGAAAGTGCTTAATAAATACTTTTCACCCACTGATTCTGGAAAACAATTTGGATTTAAGCAAGAAAAATGGCCAAATTTTTCATACACTTATTCCAATGATCTCATTACTAGTTGTATATACAGAACAGCTAGGCGGTGCAATGGATGGAGTCCTGGGCCTGGAATCAGGGAGATGTGAATTTAAATTTGGTCTCAGATTCTTACAAGTTTTATGACTCTGGACAAGTCACTTAACTTCTGTCTGCTTCCATTTCCTCATCTGTAAAATGGGAATTTCTTGCAGCACCTGCCTCTCAGGGTTGCTGTGAGGATTGAGATAAATATAAAGCACTTAGCACAGTGCCTGGCACATAGTAGGCACTTAATAAATGCTTATTTCCTTTCTTTTTTCCAGATACTCAAGAAAGTTCTAATATATTCCAAAATATTTATTGAACTTTTTTGTGGCATCAGAGAATTAGAAACAAAATGAGTGCCTATTGACTTGAAAGTAGGGGAACAAACTGGCTTATGAACGTAATATTATTGCACCAAAAGAAACAATGTATATTGTTTCAGAGAATCCAAAGAAACAAGAAAAGACTTACATGAACTGATGCAGAGTAAAGCAGAAACAGAATAATACATATAGTGACTAACTTAACATCCATTAAAAAACAAACTCCAAAGAGAAGCCAAACTGAGTAATTAAAAAACCCATATTGGTCCCAGAGAAGAGATAATGAAATATACTTCTCTCTTCTTGGCAGAGAGGTAAAGTAATACAGGAACAGAATATTGAATATATTTTTAAACCTGGGGACTATATCAATTGTTTTTGCTGATTTTTTTCCCCTTTGCTATAAAGGATAGTTCAATTCCAGAGACACAGTTGGGGCAGAGAGGGATGTATCTGGAAATGATTGTGATGTCAAAATCAAAGGGTATCAATAAAAAACGTATTTTTAAAAAGCTGCATATTTCCCATATTTGGAAGCTTTGAATTCCTCTCTCCGACCACAGTCTCCTGTCTTCTACTTCTCTCACTCTTCCCATATGCATTCTTTGCTCTTATCCAACTGTTCTCTCAGTCTGTTAATCCTATTCTGGACTTATTTTCATCCTTTCCCAGTCTTGTTTCACATTCGACCCTTTGATAATTCTTGTCATCTTCTATGCTCCCTTAACCCTCTGTTGTTCTTCTTCCCTGCTAAGTCTTATTCCCCTCCTTCATTCCTACTCCTTTGATGAATCCTGATAGAGCAAATCAAACTTGTGCTGACTGGGTCCATGACAGATTCTTGCTGACCTCAATTGGACTTTCTCTGCTGTACAAAGTATTTTTATTCCTCTCTTATTGAGTCTCTATCACATTCCCCACAACAGCTGTTCCAAACCTTCTCTCTCCACAAGCCTCAAACTCCACCTCCCCCCTTTCACTGTCAGCAGGCAACCTTATCTCCTATTTTATTGAAAAGATCTGAACTACCACCAGCTCTGCTTCCAGCTTGGCCCCTGCAGCAATCATCCCAGGGAGCAGATCTTGTGGAGAAGGGGCCTGCTATGCCTGCCACCACCACCACCACAACCAACTGCCGACACAGGAGCTGGCAAGCCAACCTAGCTGAAGCAGTAAGACGTCCTGAAGGGAAGAAAGGAAGAGGCATGTGCCAGATGGGTCAAACCACTTCCACCATCTTGGCCACTGTCTCCTGTCAGACCTTGGTGGAGGCAACCCAAGTTCTGGAGCCCAAGAATAATGGAACAGCAGGACCCTCCAGGCCCTTGCTTCCGTCCTGGCTCCCATTGCAACTCTAGAGGGGAGCAATCCTGATGGAAATTTGACCTGGCAACCACTTCTGTGGATGCTGAAGCCCCTGCCACAGCTGACAAAGACCCGGAAAAGAAGTCTTTGCCACAAAATTCCTTGGCACTGTCAAATGGCCCAACATCAGAAAGAGATATAGTTTTTGTCAATGGAAATGACATGAAAGAAGAGGCATGGCTATATGATTGGATGCTACTCCTCGAAGTCCATTAGAACTTTCCATCTAACTTACAGCCCAAACCTTCTCCAAGTGTTGTCTCCCTCTATTAGAAAGCTAATTCCTTAAAAACCTGGCTGTCTCACTTTTGTGTTGTATCTCCAGAACTTAGCATAGACCTTTGCACAAAGTAAGCACTTCATAAAAGCCTTTCCATTCATTTATTCATTGTCATCCCCTGCCTCTTTTAACCTCTCAATATCCTCACCCATCTTCCCTCCTCTCCAGTCTCAGAGGATGAGGGGGCCCTCCTCCTCCACCAGCAGGCTCCATCCCGTTACCTCCTCTGTGTCTCGCCCCATCACTCATGTATCCTCAATATCTCACTCTACTGGCTCCTTCCCTCGTCCCATCTACACGTTCAGGTCTGCTCTTAAAATCCAAATTCATTTCTTGACCCTATGACTCTTTCAAATGTCATCCTCTCGTCTCTTTCCCTCCACTGTCCATCTTTTAGAATGGACTATATAGTCTCTATCTCTACTTCTCTACCTGCTGCCCACTCATTCCTCGATTTGGTAAAATCTGTGTTTCTTCCTCCCCACTCTACTGAACCAGCTCCCTCCAAAGTCACCCTCATGATGTTCCTGCCAGTAAATCTCATTGCCTCTGTTCTGATCTCTTCCTCCTTGGTGTTCCAGCTGCCACTGCAAACACCCTAGTTCAGGAACTCCTCTCCTATTGTCCAGATTATTATAATAGCCTCCTGTTCAGGTTCCACCATCAAATCTTTTCCCTCTCAACCTTTCATATCACTGCTCAAGTTATCTTCATTATGAGTCTCCTACTAATGGTATTCCTCTATCAAATCTTCATAATCTGAGTTAACCTATCTTTTAATTCTATTTTTATACTGCTATCCTTCATGTTCTCTATACCCCTCCCTGCCAAACAAATCATCGCCATTCTCACCTTGCCCTTCTCCATCTCTATGCTTTATTTTTTACTATGTTTGTAACATTTTACAAACACATACACATACATATCTTTTCTTTAAGGTTCAACTTGGACCTTACCTCATAACCTTTTCTGAGCTAATGTTCCAGGCAGTGATAACAATCACTTCCTCCTAAAATTTCTCTTAATACTTTGACTAGATCTCTCTTTTTCACTCACCTCACTTTCCCTTGTATCACGCTTACTTATGTATTTTCCTCTTATTAGATTACAAACTCCTTGAAGTTAGTGCTAGTATTATAGCTGTCTTTGAATCCCTAGTGCTTAGTACAGGCATTGAATAAATATTTGTTGAATAATTGAATGAAATTCTATTGAACCAAGGCTATGTTTTAGGAAGTTAATCTGGTTGCATGTGGAGGTGAGGGAGGTTATTTCCAGCAATTCAGGCATGAGGTAACTAACAGTCATCTACTATTTCTTCATATTGTCTTGAACAAATTGCCTTCCTTTTTCCTATCACAGTTATCATTATATATTGGGGTATCTGAGGTCTGGGTCCCAGTAGAGTAAAGAGTTCATTCACAATGGTGATGGAGAGAGAAACTCAAGTACAAAGTCCCAAGGTGAGAGTAGTTTAGTATGTTCTTCAGATACTCTGACTGGGATTCAGTCAGTACAGTCCAGAAGAGGGGCTATGGGTATGCCATATTGAGATAGTTAAAACTGGACCATCAGCCACTCTGCCAAATTGGAGTAAAAAATTAAAGAAGTTACAATGGAGATTGAGAGAGCAATATGGCAATATGGGAAGTAGAAGAGGCAGGGAAAGATTCTTGCTGTTTCTAGAGGCTGTCTGATTTTCTAATCAGCCTAGCCACTGTAGTGATGAGCCTCAGCTGGTGCTAACGTGGTAGCCTAAGACCTTCCTCTTTCCTTAATGTTAACTGCATGGTAGAATCTGTTATAAGGTAGGTGTGCCTTAGATCTAGGCTATAGAGAGGTTTAGACAATCCCATAGTATCAACGTCAATTATGGTGTTATAGTCACACTCCAGTTTCTTTATGCATACATGTTTCTTCCAATGCTCTCTTAGAGTCCAGTGTATGTGCTGGCCACTCTCTCTAGTCTTTGACTTCATAGCAGCTTCTCTCCTTTTGATTGGGCTTATCACTACTTCTATAGGAATCTTTATTTGGATTGAAGATCCTGGACCTTTATAGACCTACTTACTGACCTTTATGAACTTATTTCCTTCTTCTTCTCATCTAGTATTCTGCCCTAAAAAGGCTGTGGTCTTCATTATTCAATGAAAATACTTACTTCATCCTTGCATATGAGACTTCTCTAGTTGCTTCCTGAACTGCCCTTTCCACTTCTTTCCACCTACTCAAATCTTACCCATTCTTCAAAGCCCTGCTAAAGTTCCATCTCCTATGGGAGAACTTCTCTGACCACTCTAACCCTTCTTGATGTCCCTTCTCTGACTTCTTACCTATAGTTGTGATAGCTCCCAAATGATAAAATCTTGGAGTAGGAAAGGATTTTGGGGTTATCTGATGAATTCCCTCTGCAATATCCTCAATGGGTAGTCATCCAATCTCTGCTAAGACTTTCTTTTACCTTTTTTTTTTTTTGCATCCTCAACACTTAGCCTGGCACGTAGTAGGTGCTTAATGAATGTTTAATAACTGACTGATTGATTGCTTAAAAAGAAAAAGTGAGATGGTAGCATGGAAAGAACTCTAGATCTCAAAATAGATAACCTACATTAATAACATGATTCTGCTATGTATTGTCTGTGTGATATTGGTCAAGTCACTTATTTTCTAGAGGACTTGTCTGTAAAATAAGAGGCAATGTGAGATAGTGGATAGGATGCTGGACCATGAGTCAGGAGAAACTAAGTTCTAATCCTAGCTCAATGCCTAAATAGCTGTGGGACCACCAGCAAATCACCTACACTTTCTGGCTTCGAATTTCCTCATCTATAAAATGAAGATATTGAACTTGTTGACTTCTAAAGTCATTCAAATCTCTAAATCTATCAGCTCATTGATATCTATGGTCCCTTCCAGCTCTAAATCCTAAAATCCAATAAACCTTAAGAGAAAGGGAAATCAGTATGTGTGGTGCCAATGCAATATTAATAGTGGCCACAATCACTATATATACCTTCATGGGGCTCCATCACAAAATATAACAGACTCTCCATATAGAGGACAGAAGCAAAACATTTATTCAGACACCAGAAACCAAATCCCCAAGCCAGTAAGCCAATTCTATCATAGTAGCAAAGAAGTTAATAAGCCACAATACCACAGAGAGCGACATTATCTGTTAGCCTTCCCACAAACCAACACAAGACCAATGTTTACTCACAAGCCTGACTGACTCCCTAGGACACTGTGCTCTCCTTCCAACCATCTAGTCTAGCTCTGGCTACCAGTTTCCTGTGGGCTCTGCTCCATCCTTCAGCAAACTCCTCCCATCCAGGCTCCATGTGACTATATTCAACCTATTAGGGTGTAGAGTGTATTTTAAAAGCAGGGAAGGTCTTTAAATTCCCTAAGGCTTATTAGGGGGCAGAGAAGATCTTCAAATCCCCATTACCATTACAGTATGTTAGGACAACTCAGACCATTATCAGGTAACGCTAGTCCTTAATAAGATTTTCCTTATGTGGAACAGAGTTCAACATATTCCCCATAGCTACCAGCTCTGGCATCACACAAGCTAGCCCTTGAGCCTAGACCATATTCTTTAATTCTAGCAAATACACAAATTTTATTTCCACAGGCAGGCTGTAAGCTCATTAAAGGAGCATTTTATATTCATCTTGTATCCCTTGTAGGGTCCAAAAGAGTCTGTGGACACACAATGTTCACACTATAGATGCTTTATTAGTTCTTTGGGAAAGAGGGAATGTAAAATTGGTTTTGGCATCAGAAGACTTGAGTTTCAGCTTTCACACATACTACTAGCTCTGTGATAAAGGTAGCAAGGAGGCACAGTGGATAGAGTACTGGGCTGGGAAGCAGGAAGACTTCTCATCTTCCTCAGTTCAAATCTGGCCTCAGACACTAATTGTGTGACCCTTTGCAAGTCAGTTAACCCTGTTTACCTCAGTTTCCTCATCTATAAAATGAGCTGGAGGAGGAAATGGCAAACTACTCTTTGCCAAGAAAACCCCAAATGGGGTCACAAAGAGTTGTACACAACTGAACAACAACAAAAGTAGCAAGTTAGACTGGATGTCTCTAAGGTCCTTACCATAGCAGGATCCCTGGAAAAACCAAGAATTTAGAGCCAGAAGACAGGTTCAAATACTGTCTCTGTCTCCTACGACCTTTTT
Source organism: Petaurus breviceps papuanus (assembly GCF_028583685.1). Classification (NCBI taxonomy): domain Eukaryota; kingdom Metazoa; phylum Chordata; class Mammalia; order Diprotodontia; family Petauridae; genus Petaurus; species Petaurus breviceps. Next base: position 5,188,195 of record NW_027186446.1, on the reverse strand, counting down.
AACCAAATCTTGCCCTCTTCCAGACTTCTCTATTTCTTTCTTTTTTTCTTTTTAGTTTTTATTAATTTGTTTGTTTACTTTTAGTTTACAACATTCAGTTCCACAATCCCTTGAGTTTCCAATTTTCTCTATTCCCCCTCCCCTCCCCATGGCAGCATGCAATTAAGTACAGGATCTGCAAATACTTTCACATTAGACATTAGTCAGGTTGTAAAGAAGGATTATAACCGATGGAATGAACAATGGGAAAGAGGAAACAAAACCAAACAAGAAAAAGAAAGAGAGCAGGTAGTTTGCTTCAGTCTGCATTCAAACTCTGTAGGTCTTTCTCTGGATGTGGACATCTCTTTCTATCATAAGTCTTTTGGAGTTGTCTTATAACCTTACATTGCTAAGAAGAGCCTAGTCTATCAAAGCTACTCATCACATATATGTTGTGTCTGTAATTGTGTACAAATTTCTCCTGGTTCTGCTCTTCAGACTTCTCTATTTCTGTTGAAGTTGCCTCCATCTTCCCAGTCTTCCACACTCATAACTTTGATATTATCCTTAGTTCCTCATTCTTTATCCCATATTTAGTCCAGGTAAAATGAGCTGTAAATCTAGCCATTTCTACCTCCATGACATCTCTCACAGCTAATCTCTTCTTTCCACTCACAAGGCTACCACCTTAATTAAGCTTCCAGCACTTTCCCTGTAGATTATTGCAATAACTTCCTGATTGGTCTCTCTGCCTCAAGTTTCTGTCCTTCACACTGCTTCCAAAGTGATTTTCCTTAACATAGATCTGACCATGTCCCTTCCCTACATTAATTGGGGAAGGGGTAGATTCCTCTATTTAGGTTTTTTTTTTTTTTTAGACAATCAGGCTTAAGTGACTTGCCCAGGACAACACAACTAGTTAGTGTCTGAGGCTGAATTTGAACTCCAGTCTTCCTGATTCCAGGGCCAGTACTCTAGCTACTACACCACCTAACTGTTCCCCCCCTCCCCATTTAGCTTTTAAAGCCCTTCATAATATGAACCTTGTCTATCTTTCCATCTTCTCGGAACATTACTCCCCTCCCCTGCATAGAGCGTGTTTGTGACAACCTCTCATCATACAACACATTGATCATATATACGTATGAATATATGTATGTGTAGTGTATATATCTCTCAAATGCCACTTTCTGCTGGAAGCCTTTTCTAATTCCCTCCCAGCTGGTAGGCCCCTCCCTCCTTAGAGGTAACTAGGTGGTGTGGTGGATGGAGCACTGGTCCTGGAGTCAGGAAGATCCAGGTTCAAATCTGACCTCAGACACTTACCACCTATATGACCTAGATATTTTATTTAATCTCTGTCTCCCTCAGTTCCCTGGATTGGAAATTGCAAATCATAATAGCACCAACCCAGCAGAGTTATGTGAGGATCAAATGAGAAAACATTTGTAAAGTAACATTTGCTTAGTACCTGGTATATAGCAGATGTTTAATAAATGTGTGTTTCCTTCCACCCTCCCTCGACTTTAACTGCACTGCATTTATTTATATTTATCCTGTATATATTTACCTATCTATTTGTTATCTTTCCAACTGGAATATGAGCTCCTTGTAAGTGGGAGCTGTTTCCTTTATTGTATGTATATCCCTAATACCTAGTCAATGGCAAATAGCTAAGGGTCAGTGAATAGAACACCAGGCCTTGAGTCAGGAAGACTATCTGACCACAGATGCTTACTGTGTGACCCTGGGCAAGTCACTTAACCCTGTCTGCCTCAGTTTCCTCATGTGTAAAATCAACTGGAGAAGGAAATGGTAAACCATTCCAGTACCTTTGCCAAGAAAGCCCCAAATGGAGTCACAGTCAGACATGACTGAAACAACTGAACAACAACAAAAAGAAATGTTTGCTGATTGACATACTTCACCTCTCTGGGCCTCTCATCCCTCATCTATAGAATGATGGTTTGATTAGATAGTTTCTCGATCTAAGATCCTAACATTCTATGTTCTTGACTGCTTTTATTTTTTCCTTGGGAACAGAGCAGGATTAGGGACAAGTAGAAGTTCAACATGGGTTTATAAAGGTATAGGGGTGGGAAACTTGTGCCCTTGAGGTCACATGTGGCCCTGTAGGTCCTCAAGCATGGTTCTTTGAATCTAAACTTCACAGAATAAATCCCCTTAATGAAAGGATTTGTTCCGTAAAACTCAGGTAGTCAGAAGGCCATATCCAAAGACCCAAAAGGCCACATGTGACTTTAAGGCTCAAGGTTCCCCACCCTTGGTATAGAATGGGGCTTGTTCCTTCCCTTTCTCTACTTTGTAAAAAGAAAAACTTTCTTCTGTTTCTCACCACTCAATCATATTTTGCTCATTCTATGTTCATAGGATTACAGGATTATATATTTATGTCAGGAAGGGAGTTTAGTATTCTATAATAGACCCAGTGCTAGGTACCAGTAATGGCCCGAGTCTATCACTTACTAGATGTGCGATCTTGGGCACAACTTTCTCTGAATCTCAGTTTCCTTATCTATCAAAGACTGAAATTGGACTAGATATCCTTTCTTAAGGTTACTTTCATCCCTGACTAGATTATATATATTACATTATATTATTATACATTAATATATAATTCTGCAATTCTAGGTCTCTTCTGCATCTAGATCCAATGACCCAAGACCAATCACTCAATATCTTAGAGTTAAAGTTGACTTATCTTTGAAATGGGGAGGGTAATATTTCCATTTCTTACCTTACAGGACTGTTGTGAGGAGAGTGCTGCTTTGTGAACTTTAGAGTTAAAGAAATAGAAGTTAGCTTTCTTATTGATTGATGTCCTTCTATGCCTTTTCCTAATATTCTCCATTCTGGAGGAGGAGGAAGTCACCCATATTAGAGATTATGAGAGAGATCAGTGTAGGCCAACTACAGGCACCCTAGCTTAGAAGCCTACCTGCTTCTAAAAATAAATTTTTAGAACAATTAGCACAGTGCCTGGAGCATTGTATATGCTTAGTAAATATTTGTTGACTGTTTGTTGATTGACTGACCTATATGCCCTTTGCAATAGCCCAGGGCCCAATTGTTGTATCTGCAGTTCTCAACTAAGTCCTAAGGGTGATGGAGGCAGAATCTCACATACTCACTTTACCAAAGATGTAGCTTAGGCTGTCTCAGAATAGCCTTATTATCATAGTCTCAGTCCTGGCTTTAAAACTTATCTTCTTGCCATTGAGGGAAGTAGAGGCACTACCACATGATACAAGATGTCTTTGGAAGGAAAAACAGACACATGAATATTTCACCCAGGTGCTACTCTGCCAATCATTTTACTGGGGAAGAAACAGGAAGACACTTCCTAAGTCAGAGATACTTACTAGAAAACCAAATGATGCAGCTTTGCCCTCCCTAAACCCCAGAGGCTACCCTGCCTCTGACTCTCACTCTACGAATGACCCAGACTGCCTAAAATGTACCCAAATGTGGACAGATAATTATCAATTGCCAATTGGCAATAGGATTCTTTCCTGTTTATCTCAGCTATGCCAATAGAGCCAATGGAGTAGAGCCAAGTTTGATGGTGACCCTGGCCATGGTGCCAAGTGAGCCCTGTCAGTTGGATCTACTACCTATCCTAACCATGGTGTTGACACTCTTCTCTTGACCTGCCTTGTTTCCAATCAGGATGATTTATTGCTTTGGCTCATGAAGCTGATTTTCACTTCAGCTCCCAAATTCTGTTGTTGCCCAACCCTCTGACCTACTTTACTGTGATGTGTGACTACTCCTTTTTGCTTCTGGCCCTTTCAGACTTGGTTTGGGTTGGCCCAATACTAACCACTCTGACACAGGCAGAGACGGGTTTCCAGCACAGCCCCTGAGTTACCATCAGTCAGCTAGTGTGGGATCTGGGCTGCTACAGTCCTTAATATGCAGCCCCATGATGAGAGCTCCATGACTAGGCAAGCTGGACAGAACATGCCGATAGCAGCATGAAAAGAAGACAAACCAGTTTTTAAGGAGGGGGAAAATGAATCTGGTTTTTCTCAGATTCTGTACTACAATCTAAATCTGCTTTTTGAAAGATGGGAAAATGTCAAATTCTTCAAGCGAACATTGATATCATTGGGGAAACAGACGCATTTTGCTTCATGCCCTTAGAAAAAACAAAAACATAAACAAAAGATGACTAAGAGGAATGTGAAATTGGTCTTTCTTTGGCACTGACTTTATTATGCTGGAGAATGTTTGCTCCTGACCTCACCTGCCTGGGACTGTGCTAAGAGGCGTGGGTTTCCTGGGCTCACTAAAAGAAACAGCATTGGCCTGGCTGCCTAGAACTTGACACTTAGGAAGCCAATATGATAATCATAAGCCAGTGCGATAATCAGGCAGAAAGAACTGAGAATGACTAGATTTGGCACCATTAAACAATCATTTTGCTTTGAAAGTCTGATTCTTTGGAAGTCATTGAATGTTAAAGGGAAAAAAGTTCTAATATATTCTTCTTCAAGTTCCTGGTCCTTAAAAGTTGGCCTCAGAGAGCTGAGCTGTGTGCCAAGAGAAAGCACTCAAATTTGGGTAAATAATAGGCCAAACAGGGAAAAGGAATAAGTAAAAAGTGATCATTGCTCACCTAGTGCATTTTATCTTGTCTGTATGGGTTATCATGTGTGTCTGCGTGTGTTCATGTGTCTGTATGAGTGTACATGTGTCAACTGAGTTGAAGTATACAACTTTGTAAACCACAGATCTCTATATAAGTGCCAGTATTTCTTAGGATCTGCCTGTGTTTGCATATGTGTTCATACATGTGTGTAGGATATGTGTGTGAACCCACGAGAACATGCTAGTTTAGATGTGAAGTGTTTAAAGGAAATCTGAATTTATTAGTTAGATAGAACATGCAGTAAATTCTCACCTAAGACTGGACTAGGAACACAGTAAACACTCAATAGATGCTTTATTAGTTGATTTGATCCAACAAACATTACTGGAAGGATTAAATAAATGGCTGAATGTCAGACGGCGGATCTAGTGCTATGCAATGAATCTTGTCTTATTGTCCTTGGAAACTAAACAGAGCAGGGAATTCTCCTGAGTATCAAAGCTAGGAGAGTGGGCATAGGTTTGGGTTAGAGCCTTGGGTGGGAAGTCAAAACAATTCTGTTTATGTGTTTCTATGTGTACATGTGTGTAATCATACAATGCTAAAGCTGAAAAGACATTAGAGATCATCTCATATAACTTTCCTTTTCATCTCCCCCCACATGCCCATTTTACACATGAGAAAACTAAGGCTTAGAGCAGAGACATGACTTGCCTTAGGTAATACAACCAGTTAGTAGCAGAACTGGGATGTGGACCCAGTCTTTCAATTTTCAGTCTAGGTATGTGTGTTACTGCAGCTTCAGGCTCTGCTTGTCAGGAACTGGGGGTCCATCTGGGTATAGCAGTGATGAGATTCACACATGACAATATGCCAACCTATTCTGGATGTATGTCCCCATCATTCCTTTGGAATCTTGCTCCCTCTTAGCTGGAAGAGGCCAAGCCATGCTGCTGCATTAATGACTGAAAATGCCTTCTCAAAAAGACCTTCAACACCTTAATGGAGAAGGGTGAGTTTAATGGCAGAAATTTCAGGCACTGGACAAGCCAGTTTGAGAGGGGTGGGGAAGGGATGGTAGGGGAGATCTTTTTTCATTGGACAATTCACTTTACATCTCTGAATTTCCTCATCAGTAGAAAAGAATCATGCAAATGTTACGACGTTGAAAGATCTTAGAGAATTACTCATGTAGTGCTCCATATCCAGCTCATTTGGTACTTACCTTAAGCCTGTGAGGGGTATTTGCATTTAACAGATGAGTTCATTTAACAGATAAGAAAATTGAGGTTCAGGAAAGTTCAGTGACTTGTCACAAAGCTAGTAAGACACCTGACAAGATCCAGACTTCTGGCATCTTGTCTAATGCTGTTTTCACTACACCATGTTATTACCCAATGAGTGGAAAAGTTAGAGTAATGATGTTATTCCCCTCCCTCATTTTCTTAGATTGTTTTTCCTTATGAGGCCAGAACTTCTTGATAATACTTAATGCTTAAATGATCTATATTGTAATCTCCATGGGTACTGGTCCACTGATGCAGTTCTCTATCCCTCTGTGCCATAGTAAATGGTTCTTCGTGAGTTGCTGTGGCCCCCAAATTTGTCCTCCAGCTGTCTGGTAATGATCCTCTCCAAACCAAACTGAACGGGTCCTTTATGTAGCAAACACAAAGTCTATCCCTGCCCCTTGCCCACAGCTGAACATATTTCAGATGTGGTCTGACCAGGGAAGACAACAGGATTATAGTTTCTCATAGTGTCTTTTTGGGCACTATGATTCTTTTAATACAGACTAAGATTGAATTTGTTTCCTTGACAATCATACCACACTGTTGACACACATTGGACTAAAACTCTCAGTGCCACAGGTCATGATGGTGGCATGCTGGGTAGATGGAGAGCTGAATTTGGAGTCAGGAAGACTTAGAGTTCAAATCCATTCTTGGGCCCTTACGAGCTATGTAACTGTGAGTAAATCACTAAAATGCTGTCTGCCTCAGTTTCTTCATCTGTAAAATAGAGATCCTAATAGTACCTATCTCCCAGAGTTTTTGTGAGGATCAGATAGGATATTTGTAAGGATCTTTGCAAGCCTTTAAGTACTATGTAAATGCTAGCTACCATTATTATTATTAATAAATATTATTACATAGCATTGAATTCTAGGGTTTTTTTTACACCAACCTTGCTGTTCTCCTTTGGACCTTCTAAAGTTTGTCTTTTTTAAAATGTAATACCCAGAGCTGAACAAAATGTTTCAAATGTGGCCTGACCAGAGCAAAAGACAGTGCACTTATCTTCTCCCAATGATGTCTCCCTGGGCACTATACTTCTTCTAATGCAGTTTAAGATTGTGCTCAATTTCTTGACTGATGCACCATTGTTGTCAACAAATGTTGAGCTTGTAATCCATTAAAACCCCAAATCTTCTTTCAACTAAACTTCTGTCTAGCCATGCCTCTTCCACCCAGTAATTAAGGTTGATTTTTTTTTTTTTAGTCCAATAATAAGACTTTACATTTATCTCTATTCGGTTTCATCTTATTAGAGTTAGCCTGATGTTCTAGTCTGTCAAAATCTTTTTGAATTCTGACTCCATTATCTAGTTAGCTGTAATTCCCAGCTTGGTGTCATCTATAAATCTGATAAACACACAATATGCCTTTGTCCAGGTCACTGATAAAAAGTTAGACAGCATAGGGTCAGGCACAGTTCCCTGAGACCCTCCATTAGGGACTTCATTCCAATTTGACATTGATTTATCAGCAACTATTCTTTAAGTTCAATCATTCAAATGGTTTTAAATCCACCTAGCTTTATCTGTCATCTAGTCCATATCTTGCTCATAAAAACAATATTATGGATTTTGTTAAATGCTTTGCTAGAGTTCAGATTTAGCATGTATATGGAATGTCCTTTATCTACCAGTTCAGTAATCTAATCAGCAAAGGAAATTAGGTTAACATGGAATGACATGTTCTTGATTATAACATGCTGGGTCTTTGTGATCACTGCTTCCTTTTCTAGGTTCACTAACCATACCTTTCATAATATGTTCTAAACTTTTGCTAGGAATTGACATTCATCTAATTGTACTAGAATTCACAAAGTTCATTCTCTTCCAGTCTGTCAGAATCAGGACATTTGTCTTTCTCCAGTCTGACAGTATCTCTCTAGCTCTCTATGATTTTTCAAAGATCAATAACTGTAGGTCAACTGTTAATCTGCATCCTAAGTAAAATACAGTACCTGGAATTCACCAAAGACAACAAGGGATTTACTTTCTATCTTCTTATTTATCTTGGGTATCAACTTCTTCCTAACCACTTTATTCTCTTCTTTTCAATTCAAAGACCATTCTCTTTGTAAAAGAAAACAGAAACAAAATAAGAATTCACCTCTCTTTTATTCATTATTAGTGTTGTACTGTTTCCCCCCAAATAGTTTTTTCTCTTAAAAATTCAAATTTTGTTGTGTCTATGCTTGTTATGTCAAATTTTGTTTTTATTTTCCTTGTCAGGATTAACTCATTCTGGGCTAAGACTCCTGACACTGTTTTTATCAATGTATTCCATATTGTTGTATTTATCATGCTACCTGTCCTTGGTTCCATCTTTTTACATTAAAAAAAAATCTGAGTTAGTAGGTGAGTTTCCTGTGCATCCACATCAGTATCTTTAGGCAAATGCCCATTGTAGTCCTTTTTGGAATTGTTTGTGGCTTGAAGACCTCCCCACTGATGGAAATCTACTACCCACTAAAAGGACTGCTTTCAATGACTAATGTCTTAGGTAAGGGCATTGGCCCCATATGTCATCAGGGGAGGTGTCTTAAGCTGTTTCTGTAGGAATGAGATTGAATTTGTATGGAGCCATCTTCCTTCTCTAATCCCATTCCTCACTGTAGTCATTGACGTACATTGTAAAAAGTCTCCCTAGAGTGGGAGGTACTGTTTTGACTAAAGTCTAGTGAAACCTAAAAAGCAAGCTGAGGGCAACTGACAGGCTTTAAATCTGTCAGTGAGTTAGGGGGATGTCTATCCCAAGCATGTGAAGACTTCTTCCCGTGGAACAGGTGAATAAGAACAATTTATTCCAATAGCCACGAATGTGGCTGAAGCAGGCTCTGTGCAGTGCTTTGAGCTTGGCCAGCCATTGAAAACTTCAAGGTCAACCATGGCATCCCAGGCCACTGTCAGTTGTCCTGACTTTTGTACTGACACTGGATGACTCTAGAAGAGAGAGTGAGGCTGATGACTTTGGGCAGTTCTGCCTCACTTAAATCCAATTCACATACACAAGTCCAAGACCATGATGTCACTGGTCCTTTTGGAAAACAAAGGACAAACAACAAGGCAAAGGTAACTGGTTCATATGAGGTCTGAGATAGTAACATCACCCTAATTTTTCTTGTTATCTTTCCGAGTCAGTCACCTACTGCAGAGATCAGTGAAGTCTCTGCTCTGAAGGAGTCCTGGTCAACATGCCTGTGTTTCTTCCCAGTCCTTCAGTTAGCCATAACCTATGAGGTATTGTCTTTGTATTGTGTGGTCTATTCATTCTATTGGGATTGAATATGGGCTACTGGAAACAGAACTGAACTTTAAAAGAGTCAGAAAAACTATGTTCAAGAATCAGAGGATCTTAAAGCTAGAAAAGACATGGTCATCTCCGCCACTAATTCCGTGTGTGACCTTGGGTAAGTCATTTAGGGCCTTTGTGTCTTAATATCCTTTTACAGAAAGGGATGGATTTGGACTAGGTGGTCTGCTAAGGTCCCTGGCAGCTCTTAAATTTTATAGTTTCTTGATTTTCATTCAGTTCAAAATGCTCCAACATTTTGTGTTATAGGATTCTAAGGTCTAAGGCCTGTTCTAACACTGTAAATTCTGTGATTTCTAATTCCTTTCTCACCCTACCATTCTATGTGCTAGAATCTCTTAAGGTCCCTCTCAACTATGCTTTGATACTTTGGTGGATTTTTTTTTCTTTTAGTTACAAGCATCTCTTTATTTTGTATCCGTATTTCTTGGGCAAATAAATTGAGGCAAATGAGCTGACATTTTCAAAGTCACAGAGGTAGCAAGTGGAAAATTCTGGACATAAACTCACACTGTTAGACTTTAACCCAGTGTCCTTTCCTCTAAAACCCACCAAATCGCTCCTGAGAGCTTGCCTATATGGACTCCATCAACAACCTTTTTCTTTAGCACAGTCATTGGTTTTCAATAAGGAGAGGTGCAGCTGAATGTTTCCTGTATATATCACACCCATCCATTAGCATAGATTGCTATCCAACTGCTGCCTTCTCATCTTGTGAAGTTCTTATGCATGCTTTTCCATGGGACCTTTGTAGAGCATCTGCCCAATGCACTAAGGATCTGCTTTTGTTCTTCTAATGGTTTGTGAAGCACTCAGCCTCTCCCTCACCGATTATCCCTCACTCTCCATTATGAACAGCCCACCTCCTTTTTCTAGTCATATATTTCTGTGACACCTATTCTGTGATAGTTCTGTGATTATTCTTCAGTGTTCCATTAAGTTGTGATTCTAAGGTTGTAGATGACTGACTTATGGCATGCTTGATGGTTTTAGGCATCTAGTGTGGATGAGAGTTAAGGATACAGCTTAGGGAGCATCAACAGAAGAGGGAGGATAAAGAAATGAGGATATGTGGAGATTGGAAGCAGCTCCAGCTACTTCATAATTCCTCCAAGGCCCAATGTCAGACGTACTGCTTTATCCTTTCCTGGCTACTAGGAAAGAAAAAAGTCATCTTCAAACTGACCTGAAAGTTGTGATCAATATGGAGAAGAGGAAAAGTAGCTTAGTCTCTTCCTCTATTCCTGCTCCCGCCTCTCAGGAATTGCAGTTTCCAATAGCGTATGGATTTTGTTGGGAAGGAAAGAAAAAGAAAAGTCAGATTTGACATATTTTGGAAGTCGATGTTGCACCCTGTAGGTTGGAGGCAGATCCAGCAAAATACTTGTTCACTTTAGAGCACATTTCCTCTGTGCCTTCATTAGCATTTAACATTTGAATCAAATTATAGATTCAGAGTCCAATTCATTGAAATAAATCCTCGTTCTGTCTCGGCCGGTACAACATTTGGCACAAACTCCAGATAGGAAGTCAGACATTACAAGGATGAGAAATCAGTCATTACATGGAGAGAACAGACGCAGCTGGGACTTGGGGTGGGGTGTCAGAAGGGGTTGGGAAAGCAGCAGAGAGAGACTTAGAGAATAATAGAGCTAGTAGGGATGTTTCAGATCATCTAGTCCAAGCTCTTCATTTTATAGATGAAAAAATTGAGCCTCAGAAAGGGAATGTGATGTGCCCAAGGTCACACAGCTAATAAGAGGCAGAGCTTGGACATGAACCTGGGTCTCTGGCTCCAAGACCAAATGTTGACGTGGTCCAAATTTCCATCAAAAAGAGAAGGGAAGGGATAATATTGGGCTAAAGACACAGAGAATTTTCCTGGAGGTGAGGGGATGAAAGGAAGGAGAAGGATTTGCTTTGATGATAATGTTCCAGAAAACTGCACTTTGTTGACACTTAAGAATACTGATCTTGAAAAGTCAGGAAACAAATTACCTTTAGCAGGGAAAAGATTCGTTTTTCGACTGACTGACAATGACAGGTGACCCCAAGACCTGTGGAATTAACATGTCCCAATTGTCTTTTGGCACGTTTTAGACAAAATATCTCTAAATCTTAGAGTTTTCACCTCTGGCCAGGACCAAAGTGTCTGAGTCTCCCTTTTTAAAAATTTGAACACATGAAGGTTTGAAGAGAGGGAGGTATTGTGCTATGCTCTTTACAAATATTATCTCATTTGATCTTCACAACAACCCCGTGAGGTAGTTGCTATGATGAAAAAAAAAAAACAAGGCAGGGGTTAAGTGACTCGCCCAGGGTCACACAGCTAGTGTCTGGAGGCTGGATTTGAACTCGGGTCTTCCTGACTCCAAGTCCAGGTGCACTATCCACTGTACTACCTAGTCATAGAAGGATTAGACTTATTCTTCTGTATCAGAATCAATTTATAAACACTAACTCAGAAGTCCAGGTTCGCTCAGCTTATATAATGAGCAGCCTTAAAGGGAAAAAGAGGCTGGTGCCCTTGTCAGGATTATTAGTAGCAAGCAGCTGCTGCCTTCCTACTTCATAGATCAATTGCCTGGTTTTGTTTTTGTTTTGTTTTTTAAACAAATTCTATAATTTTAGACAATTTTCTATAATTTTTAAAATAAATTCTAACCTCCCTGATATTCCATGACTTTATAAAATCAGAATATCATAGATCAATGAGCTGATGTTCTAATCTGTTGAAAAATTTCTTAATTTTGATCCTACTGTCCAAAATGGTGAACTAATACTGCCACATTCTTGGCATCTACAAATTTGATAAGCAAATTTGATCTATACATTCAAGTCTTTGATGAAAGTTTTGAATAGAACAGTCAGTGCTGGAACTTTTGGGCCATCAGATCTATGGAGACAGACAGGCTCTTTGAGATTAAACCAGTCCCACCAATTCATTTTGCATATGGAGAAGCTGAGACCTAGAGAGGTAAGTGACTTGTTCAAGGTCATACAGGTAGTAAGTTGCATAGACAGGAATCATATTCAAGTTCTTTGGCTCCAGAACCAGGGCTCTTTCCACCATATCACACTATGATGGCCGATAGAGCATTTTATTTTTGTGCAGAATTAAGCAATTTGCAGAGGGGAACTCAGAAATGGGGAAAGGCAATTTCCAAAGTTGCTAGGAAATTCATAAAATGAATGCACATTTTTTCCCAAAGTTTTAGAATTAAGAAAATGGTTCCAGGAGAGTGCCAAACCAAAAGTTAAATCTTCAAATTGATGAAAGGTGGGTGGAAAAGAAAATGTAACGTATAGGAAAAAAAGCATTTTACTTATTTCATAATGCTGCCAAATACTACCAGATCTTTTCTGAAAGAATATCAGAGGCCTGAGCATTAATTGTGGGGGAGTCATTTTCTCAAATCTTTCTCTTATGCTCAATTCTCTCAAGATATAACTACTATAAAATATAATCATAGGATCAGATAATATGTGTGGATTGGAAAGGATGTTAAAAGTGATCTGGTCTAGTTCCTTACCCAATTCATGACTTCCCTCTGCAACATCCTGGATAGGTGTTTGTCCAACCTCTGTATGAACCTTCCAAATGAAAAGGTCACTATTTCTCGATGAGGCACATTCCATGGTGAGATGGTTCTACAGGCTGGGAGGTTCTTTCACATACTGAACCAAGTTCTCTATTACTTCTAACCATCTCTTCTAGTTTCATCCACTGAAGTCACACACTTATTATTCCAATCCCACAACAGCCCTTCAGATTCTTGAAGATGGAACTCTTCTTTCTTAAAATTATTAGTAGGTCCCTGTTGCCCTCTGAATAAAGTTCAGACTCCTTTACTTAGTATTCAAGCCCTAATATAATCCAAAAGCATCCTACCGTTCCGGTATTTTCTCATCTTACTCCCCTCCTTGAACTTTATGTGTTAGTCAAATGGGACTACTCTCTGTCCCTTGAACATGTCCTGTACACTTGTTTTTTAAGATTTTATTCATTCTGTTCCTGTTGCCTCTCTTTTTGGAGACAATACTGATATGAGAAAGCAGATATGACTCCAGACTCTCTTTGGAGATAACTCCAGGGAAGAGACAGAGACAGAGTCTTTTGCGGAAGGTTGAGGAATGTCTCTCTTCTCTTAAGTCAGCTCTGCCCCTTGCCCCATAGACACATAGTCACTAATTAGTACAGTCTTAGGAAAGTGCTCTGGACTTGACCAGGAACCGGGGTTACACAAATAACTAGGTAAATACAAGATGTATACAGAAAAGGTAAAGGAAATCTGGAAAGGGAAGGCATTAGCATTTGGAAGAAGTAGGGAAAGCCTTTTGCTAAGGGTGGCATTTGAACTGAGTCTTGAAGAGAGTGAGGGAAAGAAACTAAGTGGTGGAGGTAAGAGGGCAGAGCATTTGTGTAGGATGGTCATGAAGGCTTGGAGATGCCATGTCCAAGGAATGATCGCTGGGCCAGCTTTGCTAAGCAATAAGGTATATGGAGGGGAATTAGGTGCAAGAAGGAGGAAAAGGAAGGAAGGCCCTAAGTCATGAAGAACTTTAAGTATTAAACCATAGATTTTTTATTTGATTCTATAGGTAATAGAGTCAGTGGAACTCATTGAGACGAGAGGGGTAAGGTGACGTGGCCAGAAACTGTCCTTTAGAACATTCACCTTGGCAGCTGATCGTAGGAGAGATTGAAGTGGGGAAAAACATGGGGCAGGGAGAAAAGTTAGAAAACCATTACAGTAGCCCAGACAAGAGGTGATGATTAGTCAAATTATGGTACATGAATGTGATGGAATATGACTTGCTGTAAGAAACCATACATATAAAGAATATAGAGAAACTTAGAAGAGATATACCAACTGGTGCAAAAGTAAGACCAATTAATGAGTTCAACTGGTACAAAGTAAGACCAAGAAAACAATATACACAGTGGTTATTACAATGTAAATGGAAACAACAAAAAGAACAAAACCAAGATTGAACGCTATGTAATTTTAATGAATAGCTTCACCCAAAGAAGAAATGAGAAAATGTTCTCTTCTTTGTACAGGTGGGAGACTATGACTGTGAAATATTGCATCTACTGTTGAGCTCCTTTGCATCTTCCCACTTCCTTTTTTATTCTTTGATGCACAAGGGATGGCTCTATGAGTATGGGGAAATGTAGCACTAACTTTGAAACCTTTCTCATAGAGACAATTGGTGCTGTATCTTTAAGAAGTCATGGAATTTTGAGAGACTACAAGTTTTGTTGACATCCTGAAGAGACTATTAATTGTGATAACTGAAGAAAAACTGTGAGAAGAAAAAGAATGAAGAGAATGTCTTTCCCTGAGAGAACTGATTTTGCCCCGTAGATCATTAATAAATAAGATCATTCTTCAGAGATGCCATCTTGAGAGGTTTGTATTCCAGAAGTGACGTCAAAAAGAAAGGTTATGGTTAGTTATCTCTCTCACAGCTGAAACGTTGTAAATAATTATCATTTTATTTCATTATGTTACATTATTAATAAATTGCCAGTACCCTGGATGTTCATTTAAGCTTAGAAGATTAGGGGTTTTGATAGAGAAATGAGCATCTGCTTATAGGAAAATAAATAGCATTTAATAAATTGGGTTGGGGTCTTAGAATTGATTGATTAACTAATGAGAAAGGCTGTAATTTTGGTAATTAATAATGAAATAGCCCTGGATTATCTTAGAACTCAGGATGTTGAGAATGTATATGGTAATGAGTCAACTAGCAGGCTGAAGGATAACCACCCCATGTAGGCAACACATGAGAACAGATGACTATAAAACCCTACTTCAGTTACTTTTGCTGAATTTTTTAAAAATCTTTTTTATTCTTTGTTACAAGGGGTGACTTTCCCAATAAGTAGAGAAAGACATATTTGTAAGTGAAGGTGATAGATGTCTATATTTATCTGTCTGTCTGTCTATCTATCTATCTATCTATCTATCTATCTATCTATCTATCTATCT